>NC_141146.1:76378365-76718365 GCF_053477565.2 Lygodium microphyllum
CGTCGCACGTGTTTCACTTAACACACCGGCAAGTAATGCATGTACAATCAATTTTTAGAAAAGTCTCCCAATAAAGGGAAACAACGGCCAAATTTGTTTCACATTTTCGTGGTCATGGAGCACATTTTCATGGTCATGCAGTAGGGACTTCGAGCTTGGTTATGAAGAACGTATTCGCATTTCACTAGAGTTATTCACAACATGCTACAAGGAGGTCTCTCTTTTGAAACTCGCGTTTCACTGGACAAGAAGTAACATGTCTTTTTTTGGCAGATGGCTAGGACTAAAGCAACAGCAAGGAAGGAGAAGATTGATCCTAGGGGTTTAGCATCAAAGATTCATCAATCTTCAAAGCCTGAGAAGCTCGCTAGAAAGTCAAAGCCAAAGAGAAAGTTTTCTCAAAATGTCAGGTGCTTAAGGGAGATTAGGAAGGCAATAAAGGCTCTTAACAATGCAATTCCAAAGTTGTCTTTTCAAAGGCTTGTCAGGGAGATTTGTGACAAATATAGTTTGGATAGTTTCAGATGGACAAGAACAACCCTTAATTGTATACAGGAAGCCACATAGGATTTTTAGTTGATTTTTTTTAAGATGCCTATATTTGTGATGCTCATGCTCATAGGCTCACACTCATGGACAAGGACATGGTAATTCTTAAGAGGCTAAGATATAGATTTTCAAAGGTCCTTGAGCCAGTTCCCCTCACTGATGAGAAAACATTTAATATCCTTAATGTGCCCCCAGCTAGGAGAAAGAAAGATGATTCTGGTCCCAAGGTTGAGGATGTCACCCATGAGAGGGATACAAGGCAACATGAAAAAGAGGAGAAAGCTAAAGAGGAACATGCAGATAAATGGAGAGAGTATAGGAGGAAAAGGGCTGAAGAAAGGGAAGTAGAGCAACTAGAGCCCTTTGAAAATTAGCTAGTCACCTTCTTGAAGCAGCTAATCCAAAAGGATTCAATGTGTTTTGTTTCTTACCTGGTGACTTAGGCAAAAGAGCTGAGATTATCTCCTTTAATGCTGCCTGTGTTCAGATTCTTAAGGATAAAAGAAAAGAAATAAATGACAGTATTATTCTTGCTAGCCTAAGGTATATCCACCCATAATTACTTCTACTTTTTGATATTTTTTTAACAATAAGATTTTTCTTGTTTATACTCACTATTTCTATGCCTTTTCTATGTGTGTAATGCATGAGTTTCCTTTGAATATGCAACAAAAAATTGAGGTTCTTGATCCATCTATCTCATACTTTATGAGGAATGACCTTGATACAAGTTTTGTTGAGCAGTGGTTCAATCTGATTGACTTCGATACTTTGGAGCTCCTTATAATTCCATATAATGAAAAGTAAGTGATTCAATATTCTATTAGAGTTTTTGAGATTTTATCCTACTAATTTGTTGAGATATGATTGCTTTCAGTTCTCATTGGAGCTTGATTGCAATAGACTGTGTGGATAAGCAATGTTTTTTAATCAACTCTATGAAAGGAAGCCATAATGCTAAATTGTAAGTTATATTATCCAAGGGCTCCTTGATATTTCTTTTTTTTTTTGTAAGTACTCTTAATTTCAATATATTTTATATATAGAGGTGCAAAAAGATGAATTGAAGAGCTAGAGAAAAGGCTCCCTATGCCGTCTGATTTGCTTGCAACGATGCAATATAGACAAGTTGCGGTAAGTTATTGATTAAAATAATTGAAACATAAGTTTATTCTATGAACTACCATCTATAAATTTCATAGTTTTACTTTGTGTTGGTGGTTGCAGTGTCCTCATCAGGATGATAGCCATTCTTGTGGCTAGAGGGTGATTGCAAATGCTAGAAGAATGGTTAACTTTGTTTATCTTAATGATGATAAACATGTAAAGATAATATGAAAGATGCTAAACTTTAAGATAGATATTCATTGCAAATAGTCCATTGATGATAAAAATATAGTCTATTGTAAGAACAATAATGAACTAAAACTATTTTTCCTATAAATGTGTGACAGTTTTCGAAGGATTGCTATGCATCTGAGCATGTTTGGTACGTCAAAGCAAAGCTCTTGAAGTATATAATGGTCAATTTTATACAACCAACAACAGAGATTGGTGGGGATTTACACAATGAAGGAGATGCGGTGCCTATAACCACGGAAGGTGAAGCCATAGCTTCAACACCTTCTATACCCAAGGCATCAAAGAAAGGCAAAAGGACTCTATGCATGAACACATGTTGCACTAGTACCTCTTTGATGCTATTCTTATTTGCTCCAAGCTTAAAATCTCGGATTCTGCCCTTCCAAGCAGAGATAAACGAGCGCTCATGTCTTTGCCTTTTTCCACGTTTTGCTTGTTGCAAGGTGATCCAACTACCTTTGCTAATGATAGTAGGAATCCATCTTCCATCAGTTTGGAATGAGTTAAACACTGATATGGATGTGATTTGGGAGCTTGGACGCCTTGTTGAAGGTCGAATTTCTGTATCCATGGTAGAAGAGAGAGAGAGAGAGAGAGAGAGAGAGAGAGAGAGAGAGAGAGAGAGAGAGAGAGAGAGAGAGAGAGAGAGAGAGAGAGAGAGAGAGAGGACTAGGCTACCACAACGGAGGGAAAAACAATAGAGGAATAAAAGAAAGGAGGGAAAAAACTGAGTGCCATGCTTTTCACTAATTTGAATTTAGATTACATCAGTCATTATCATTAATCTAGATATATCATTAAATAAAAGTAGTCGAGACTCTATGCCATTAATGTAAAAGATGTCATAATCACAAATATAAGAGACTAAAAATAGATAATAAAAATACAAATTCGTAATATTATTATATTTATATATTTTTGTAAAATGATTTTTAAAAATGTTTAAAATAGAAGTTCCGTTACGGAGGCTTTGATCCCATTGGTCTAGAGCACTCTCTCTTCATATCCTAAAAGGCATTTTCGAGACCTCAAAACTCCCCTAATGAAGATACATTTTCTGCTTTTTGGTTGTAACTTGTTTCTCTTCTCATCTGGGATATGTGCATAACATTCACATCCAAAAATTCTGAAGTGTGAGACAGATGGTTTCTTACTAGTGTAAACCTCATGAGGTGTTTTTTCCTTGAGAGCCTTTATGTAGCTCCAATTTAAAATGTAGACTGTAGTATTAACAGCTTCAGCCCAAAAATGGTTAGGCAATCCCTTGCCCTTTAGCATGCATCTTGCCATCTCCACAATGGTGCAATTCCTGCATTCCACAACACCATTCTGCTGAGGTGTGTGAGGTGTTGTCAATTGACGCTTGATCTCTTTGCTCTTGCAAAAGTCTTCAAACTCCTTTGAGTTGAACTCACCACCATCATCTGTTCTAAATTTCTTCACACTTTTCCCTATTTCATTCTCAACAAGTTTTAGCCATTCTTTAAACTTACCAAAATCTTGATCCTTATCACGAAGGAAGTACACCCACATTTTCCTACTATAGTCGTCGACAATCGACATAAAATAAGAAGATCCTCCCAAGGCTCGTGTAGGTATCTTTCTGCACAAGTCAGCATGCACCAACTCTAGAGAAGGCTGTGCTCTATTCTTGCTTTCTTGTAGATCAAATGCCTTTCTTTGTTGCTTGCCCATCATATCACAAGGTTCCTTCAATTCAGTATTGTAGGTAGGTGAGCAACCATACCTTGCTTGTGCATCTCCTTCAACACTGCAAATCCGATGTGTCCAAACCTTTCATGCTACATCTTACTTGTGCCCACTCCAACGGTGAGTGTAAGAGCACTTAGCTCATATAGGTTGTTCCTTCTTTCTCCTTTGCCAACAACTTTGCCATCACTGTCAAGAATTTCTTTACCTGTCTTCTTGAACCTCACTTCATGACCAAGATCAGTTATAGCAGCAAACTGATAATAGATTTCTCCTAATTTCAGGAACATACAATACATTTGAAAGCTTCTTGACATCACCATTTGCAGCAACAAATGAAATAGTACATGTGCCCGCAACAGGGCATTTTGCATCATTTCCAACTGTCACAATGATGGATTCTTGTAGAGGCTGCATAGAATTATATAGACCTTTCTTGTTGGTCATGTGTAGGAGGCCCCACTATCCAACACCCATGAGTCAGTGGTACATTTTTCTTGCACCGAGGAGCACACCTCCTCAATGGTCGCCATGAATAACTCCAACTCTGCTTCAGTCGTATTGGCTGTCTCTTTCCCTTTACTTTTAAGGGTACCATTATTTTCATCTTCCTTCTTGACATGACAATTTGTGATTGCATGTCCTTTCTTCTTGCAGTAGAAGCACTCTCCTTGAAACTTCTTCTTACCGCCCTTCTTCTTTTTGTCACCATCATTTTTGGTGGAGGAACCACCTTTTCCTTTTGCATTCGTAGAGAATGTAGCATCTCCATTGTTGCTTCTTTCTCGGGCTTTTAGCCTCAACTCCTCCTCCAGCAATGATGCACAAAAGTCCTCAAAACTCAAAGCTTAAGGTCTCACCTGAGTATTAAGGATAGTTACTAGTCCATCAAAATTTTGTGGACAAATCCAAAGACATCTCCTTGCTAGTCTTTTGTATCCTAGCACCAGCCATCTGGTCACACAGACATCTCCTCGCTAGTCTTTTGTATCCTAGCACCAGCCATCTGGTCGCACAGACTCTTAATCCGAGTGATGAATGCTTCAACTGTCTCTCATTTAGCAAACTTCTCCGTTGTTAGTTGATTCTCCAAGTTTTGAATCCTTGTTTGGTTTCGCGTTTCATACTAACTTCTCAGTACATTCCAAGCCTTTGATGCTTTAGTTATATGTTGAATCAAAGTCAGAACATTGTCAGAACAGCTTGTAACTAAGGCACACAATGCATTTGCATTCCTTCATTTCCAAGCTTGTATAAGATCTGCATTCGGAGGAATCATCACACTAGGATTTGATGGGTCGGGGGTAGGATGTGGTTATATGGCAATCCCCAACACAATCTCCAAATGCTCATAAGAATCAAGGATAGTTGTAAATTGGAACTTCCACAAGGTATAGTTTGTACCATCTAACTTGCCTTTGTTGAAGGTTTGTGGACGAATCCTCATTGTTTGAATAGCTAGTATAGTAGCACCACCTCCTACACCGCTTTCTAATGTGCTAGAACCACTTTCGGAAGACGACATTGTTCCTCTTTGTTGTTGAAGCCTTTGCCTCTTGTGTACTCTTCGATCCCTAGAGTCCCCTGGGCTTTGATACCATGTAAAAATTACATAGCACAGTGAACAGAATGTGAGAAAGAGATAGAGATAGAGAGTACACAACAAATAAGAGGAGAATTAGAAAATTTATTTAGCTCCAAACAACTAATACAGAGATGGCTCTGTCCACCCGTGCGCTTACACTATGAAGCTTAGATGGCGATCTAGACAGAAGATAGGTGAAGAGCTTAAGGCTAGCTGGAACAACTCTGACTGGGTGAAAGATAGATGATCGATGGCTGTGAAGGGGTTTAGCTTTTATAGCCCACAAAGGTGGTTAGGTCGGCGTGACCGACCTACCATATGATTCTCCACTAGTTGACTAGGGAATATTCTAGGAAATATTTCCTTTACCCCAAAATAGGGGCCCCTTTTAACTCCCTTACCCTGCAACTCGATGCAATGTGCCTCGAGTTTCTACTAGCTTAACTATTCAGTCCCCCCAACCCAAAGATTAGACCCACAATGGTCACCTTTTTGCCATCCGGTCACATAGACCTTATCTGATATACAAGCCACGACTTAACCAATATCTAGGCTCACATTTGGCTTCTCCTCATAATGGGGGCCTTACAACTTTGAGCACCATGGATCATTGGTCACACCTTATGAAGGTGGAGCATTGAGCATATGTAGCATTTCCATCGTAGCAGGTAGGAGGGATGTGGTGGATATAAAGAGATGAAGAGAGAAAGTGTGAAACGAAACAATGAAACAAGAACTAAACTAGTTTTACCTTAAAAATCTTAATTTTTAAACCATTAAGGGTTGTTGACATATGATATTCAGTTATGGCTTTACCTATGTCTTTGTAAAGTTTACATGTATAGGTAAACGTGTTGATGTGGAAAGTTTATAGCAAGTGTATGATTTTGCATAAATACCATACCTTTTAAATATTTTAAGTTTGCAAGTAACAATATTCTATTGGCCAAAAAAATCCAAAAATTTACAAGTGTTGGATATTACAACTTGTGTTGTTGGGATTTTTAGGGAGACTCTACAATTTCTAAAATATGTGGAGCCACACACATTCCATTGGTAACAGTATCCTCGGCTTGGCTTTGAATTTTTCTATTATCTAGTTTAAAATAGAAGCTAATAGGTGGATTCTGCATTAACATTGTAATTTCCTGGTGCATTATACTCAAGGGTCAATCATCCTCCATTTGCAACACTTGGGGCTCACGGCCCCCTCGCAAATGACAGTAACATCCATAGTTACACTTTCACACGTGTCTTGATCAAGGCACAACCATTTACCCTTGAGCATCCTCTATCTACAATACTTGGACACTAGGCATTAAGTTTGTCGTGTGACAAAGTACCTGTAATTGGAAAGGAAAGTTAGCTGATCCATCCCAAAGTAAGATATAGTCAACTAAGAGAGAAAAAATTTACCTGAAAGCCATCTTTGTGGTTGTGACTCGACACTCCACTATGTCAGGACTGTGGGTCATTTTCTATGTCCAATTTTTGCCTAGAATCCTTGTTACATAATCCTCCGATGCACTTTTTATGACGTGCATGCTTTTGGTACGTCTCAAACCCTTACATTCCTTGAACATGTGTGCAAAAATTGCAATTGGTGTGAACCAGCTTGATGGACATTCTTTGAGCCGGTGCTTGGCTTCATAGAGTTCAATATGTATGTTGAAATTTTTGTGCTAAACATGTGCAAAATGTCGCTACTACACAATGGCCATTCTATGCTATGGAGATTTGGTATGTGTATAGACTCAAGGGTTCCATATTATCGACTCCCCTTGGGAAATATGTACTTGGAGTAATAGAAAAAAACAAGGTCCTCTGCAAGTTGCTTAGCTGCACGCCCCTCAAAGAGGAGTCTACCAATTTCTAGGTAGTAACACTTAAAAGAACTTGTGAAACTCTGGACATTTTGCCACTCATAGCAATCTGAAGGGTATACTTCTATAAATATGAGACAAGTAGATACATAGATATCATGAAATTTCTCATTCTCAATGAGTTGTAAATACTTAATGTTTGCAATGTTTTGTTGAAAGGGCACAATGGGCGCAATATATATTTGTTTTTGCATGAATACATGTTGTACAAATGCCTCTATTACAAGGTGAGAATCAACATTTCTTTGTCTAAGAGCTAAAATTTTACCCTTCTAGTACTTTGATACATGTGCAATTGTAGATGCTTTCACCCTGAAAGCTCCCTTCATACTTGGATGCATATGTACCCAAGACGAGCAATGATATGTATTAGTGATCCAATTCCCTCATGCATATTTTCTGTTACATACTTCTATCGAGAGAATGCTTGTTCTTCTCTCGACCATTATAACCTAGGCATTAGATGTAAAGAAGTATATATTAACTCCTAAATAATAAGCATTTTAAGTCTGTCTAGTAATCACCAATATGCCATACAAATCAGCATGGCATTAAGAGATGCTTACACTTTTGTAAATAGATACAAACATCAATATCGAAATGCATGTGGATATATACATCAACACAAAGTGTAGATTCAATTTCAAGGCATCACTTTAATCATATCATTTACATGAAATATAATGGAAAAAATAGCACAAGAATACATAGAGAATTTTGCCAAAATAAGTTTCATTATAATAAATAGGAGTCTAATTTGACTCAATACATTGTATGAAATGTGGGTATTATAGAGTAGTTGTTACAAGGATAGCAGCCATATGGTATGCAAATCTTTATAGGCACATTGGATTTACACTTGAGATATTCTATGACTCAATACATTATGTGTTATATGGATGATATGATACAAGAATTTTATGGAAAATATCTAGATAATTGCATAAATAGAAGCAACACAAAATAGGGTCAATTTACCTATAAGTTGAATCCTTGCTGATCAAAACCCATTGCAAATGATGGACAAAAGAAAACATCAATCCCATAAAAAAGTAAAGTCACTAATTAAATGAATAATTTTGGCACCGCAAAATATGGCAGATTTACCCGCAAATTAAGCTATAGAATCTCTGCTCTACCTTGTGTTAAGTATTGCAACAACAATTGATCATTAAGTTAGAACTAGTATCAACCGCTATTATAAAGATAGTAGAAAATGGAAAATGCAGAGAGGAAGAAAGAGAGATTGTGTGAGTATGCGGGAGAGAGAAAGAAATGAGCACCTATCTAATCTTGCCCAAATTGATCTTTGCAAAAGACAATAGCAAGAGTTAGTATTTACAAGAATGTATGCTGAAAAAACAGTAGAAAAGAGGAAATATAGAAAGAGAAAGAGAGAGGGAGAGAGAGATGAGAACTTATGCAATGTCACCCAAAATGATCTTTGCAATAAAACAACAATGAGGGTTAGAACTAACATCATGCTATGTTGAAAAGATAGCAACAAAAAAAAAAACTAAATAGAGAGAGAGATTAACACCTTTGCCTCTTGCTCCAAATAAACTCTGCAAGAAAACAACAATTAGAACCAACATCAAATTCTATTAAAAACACAACATAAAAGAAAAACAACACATAGAGAGAGGGGGAAAGAAAGGAGAGAGAGAGAGAGATGAGCGCCTATGCCTCCTACAAAAAATAACCTCTGCAATAAAACAACAATAACAGGAAGAAACAACATTAAATTCTATTGAAAAATAGCAAACAAGAGAAAATGCAAAGAGAGATGGGTTTGCCGAAAATCTAGAGCTATATGGAGAAGAAAGTGCAGAGGTAAGAAAAATGCTCAAAACCCTAATTACTCTCACCAGGGAGCTTCAATAGAGACGAAAATTCACGAGTATAGAGAAGAGAGAGAAAGTGGTATATTGCTCAACTTTCAGGTCAAACTGATTTCTTGAGAGGGAAAAAAACCAAAATTGAAAATTCTCCAAAAAAAGGGGAAAATACGAGGTGAGAGAAACTCACATTTTGTGTACTATTAATTCTCCATTTTTTTTAAATCCCCCACTATCCCCTTTTTTAATAAAAAACCCAAGAATTGGAGAGAGAAGATTTACCCTCCATGGATGTCAACATCTAGCCTTCCTATTGGACAATCCAAAAGGCCCACATCTTAAACTATATTATTTTTAAGGGCCCATTTGTGAGTTCATTTTTTTTCTAATTCTTGCACCACTTTATATACCCCTTCTATGAATTTCAGAGGCAATAGTTATATCCCTTATTTAATCTAAAATTCAAAGAGGAGGTATATTTTCATAGCCCCTTTTGTACAATTCAAAATAAAGCATGATGCTATAATATTTTAGCCATCGAATTTTCACTATGATTCAAAATGGATATCTAGACTTGTCAAGCATTTTCACAAAATCAATAAACCCCTAGTAAAACATCAAGTAGGTAGGATTTTTTGTGTTCAATTGTTCGTGTGACTATTTATTTTGTTGTTTTTAAGCTATGTTTTTTGTGTTTGATTAGACTAGGATTTGTGTTTTGTGATTTTCTTGGTTCTTTTGTGCTTGAAAACTTGATTGCCTTTGTTAAGATTTGTGTTTTTTTGGAGAGGTTGGAATAGATTTGAGTGGGTGGAGCACAATGCAACAATTATTCTTTTCACTGAGTGATGAGAGGTGAGGTTAAGGATCAAAATAATCAAAGAACTGTGTTTGCATTTTGCATGATACACGTGTACTAGTAGATAGGCCAAGCACAATTCTTTAGTGCATTTATCTTTTCCTATATTGCATGGATTATGTGAGTGCATAGCAAGTTTTAGAATCATAGTTCTTCTTAAATCATGTGTAATTGAGCATAGAGTTCAATTTCAAAAGCATGTCTTCAGCTAGGACACATTCCATGATATCAAATCAGGAACATATGGAAAATAGTTCTCTATTAAGAAAATGAGATTTGGAGGTTACAATTCTTGTCCACATCATATATGAGAATGTGATGGTGGATGAATGTTTTTGGTATATATATATGTACAAAGAAAGTGAGAAGCTATCAGAGTCGAACAAAGTTTTCAAGGTATGATAGGGTGACATGTTATTAATTGTGTATATTATACAGTAGTTATGTGGTATTGAAGGCAGCTTGAAAGCTATTTTTCTTAATAGCCACATAAGTATTTTTTCATCTTTTTAGTTTTGGATAGAAATTTAAAGAGTTGGACATATCTCAAGGTCATAGCATAGTAACTAGAAGATTTGGAGTGCAAGCTATGTAACAAGTAGTCTATTAGTCATGCAAGCTCGCCATAGCTTTGTTGGCACAACACTAAGGAAAATTTTCAATGTCAAAGGATAAGATATCAATTCATTTGTAAAAGAAAATCTTAGGTATGTGAAGAAAAATAAAAAATGGTTAGACGAAAGCTGTCACAATGTTCTTTGTAAGCATCCGAACTCTTAGCTATATCAAATAACCCATACATCGGCCTATCTAACCAAGCTCTAGCCATGGAAAGCTCTTTGTGAATACAATAGGTCATCTTCTAGTAGTAGTTGTGTTCACTCCTTAAGCAAGATTTCTTGCTATCACAACTTGTAATAAATTCTATCATTCCAAATTGTCATAGTGATGGATTCTTGTAGAGGCTTCATAGAATTATATATACCTTTCTTTTGGTCATGTGATGGGAGGCGCTACTATCTAATACCCATGAGTTAGTGTTAGATATTTCTTGCACCAAGGAACATGCTTCATCAATGGTCACCATGAATAACTCCAACTTTGCTTAACTTTGCTTCAACCGTATTGGCTATCTCCTTTCCTTTAGTCTTACGGTGCCATTCTTTTCATTTTGATTGCTATAACTACAGACTTTTATTCAATCAAGTGTATTCCCACGGTAGAGGGCAGCTATTAAGGAATGTTGGATTGTGGTGGAAGGTCACGAGGGCAGAAAGAACACAACATTATTGGAGAGATGGAGTAGTTTCAATTGTAGTTGAGAGTAGACTTAAAAGAAGAATAAAGTGGCTCGCTATCAATTATAGGAATCGACCACTCAACATAATTATCAGAGGCATGGTGTTCATGAATATACAAGCATGAAATGAGTAGGATCATTGACACTCAGGATAGGAGCTCACTCAGGAGAAGGGAATTTGGGGGTTACAATTCTTGTTTGCATCATATATGATCATGTGATGATGGATGAATGGTTTAGGTATATATATATATATATATATATATATATATATATTATATATATATATGTACAAAGAAAGTCATAAGCTATCAAAGTCAAGCAATGTTTTTGAGATATGATAGGGTGGCATGTTACTGATGATGCATGTTATACAGTAGTTACATGGTACTGAAGGACGCATGAACTCTATTTTCTTGATAGGCACATAAGGATTTTTGCATCTTTTTTGTTTTGGAAACAAATTTAGAGAATTGGACATATCTCAAGGTTATAGCACAGCAACTAGAAGATTTGGAGTGTAGGCTATGTAACACGTAGTCTAGTAATCATGCAAGCTTTAGCTTTGGCCATGGCTTGTTGGCACAACATTAAGGAAAGTTTTCAGCACCAATATAGAAGAGATCAATTCATTTGTAAAAGAATATCTCAGGAATGTGAAGAATGGTAAAAAAAACCATCGAACAAAAGTTCTCATAATGTTCCCTATAAGTATTGGGACTCTTAGCTATATCAAATAACTTGTACATCGGCGTATCTGACCAAGGTTTTTCCATGGAAATTTTTTTGTGATTTACCAAATTCATTTTCAATTGTTGTTGTATTCATTGCTTAAGCAAGACTGTTTTTTCTATCACAACTTGTAATGCATTATCATTATTCCGATTGCTACAACTACGTGCTTGCATTCGAGTGAGTGTATTCCATGGTGGTAGAGTGCAACTATCAAGAAAGGTTGGACTCTCCTCCCCAGGTCATGAGAATAGGAATAAGAGAATATTATTGGAGAGTGGCGTGACAATAGATGGAGCAGTTTTAGTTGTGATTGAGAGCATATTTAAAAAGAAGAACAAAGAGGCTCACTATCAATTATAGGAATTGTTCACTCAACATAATTATTGGAGAGATGGTCTTCATGAGTAGACAAGCATGAAATGATCAGGCCCATCAACACTCAAGATAGGAGCTCACTCAAGAGATAGCTAATGGGAGGCCTAAGGTTATGACTGATGACTCCAACATTTCATTAGGAGAAATATGGACTCTCTTTTTTGCCCCTTAAGGGGTTTCTCTCAGCTCTCTCTCTCTCTAAAAAGAGATTCCAAAATAATATCATAATAAGAGATCTTATACAATCAATCAAATATCATATTTATATTTTCAATAGATTTCACCTATTATTTTATTTCCAAATGGTAAGATAAGGTTACTTTTTTCCAAAATCTACATAACAAAAAAAATACAATTCTATTTTCTCTAAAAACAAATCCAATCATTAATATATGACTCTTTAATGCCCTCATGACTTTTCAACATGAAAATATATTAGAAACATTCTCATTCTTGCTTCTTAAAAGGGCGGAAGTTAAAAAACAATATAAAATGATGTACACATTATATTTTAAGATTATTTTTTACCCAGAGACACCTTTTTGACTCAAGAGTTTTCTTGTAAATTTTTATCTTTTTTGGACAAGTATATGCCTATTTTTGGGCATTTTTTCATTCCTTCTCAAAGCTCTAGTTTTGTTCGAAATTTGGTGTACTCTTCTCCTTCCCTCTAGAATATTGTTTCTTGCATAAGAATTCTTCTAAAGCAACACTAAGTACTATCTACAACACTCTCTACCTTGCTACAAGTAATCTCAGGAGTGGTTTTGATAGCATTTGCTAAAATCAAATAATCTCTATCTACAACACTCTCTACCTTGCTACAAGCAATCTTACTCTTCAATACTTTGCTATAAGATATCTTCCTCTTTAACACTTTATATTACAAGCAATCAAGTGATAATGGAGGTATCTTTATTTTTTAAATCTTTGTGATGTTATTATTCTTCATAGTTGTTGTTTAATCCTTAAGTATCAATTCATATATATATATATATATATATATATATATATATATATATATATATATATATATATATATATATATAGAGAGAGAGAGAGAGAGAGAGAGGGAGAAGGGGGAGAAAAGAGAGAGGAGTGTGTAAGATAAACTAAGAAAATAAGTGATAGACTGAAAAAGAGTAAATTAGGGTAGAAGATAAGATGATGTTATTGTTCTCCACTAGCCAAGCTTTTGTATAAATGTGTTTAAATATCTTTTGATTAATTCTTCTTGAGAGAGGGAGGGAGAGAGAGAAAGATAATATTTTGGAAAGAACAAAAGATAATATTGGATGCTAATTTGTAGGGGCGATCAACCGCCAAGACCCACGGATCGCTTATTGTTTAAGCATTTCAAACCGAGCACTAATGGTTACCTATCACATAGCCGACACGCGATCTCTCTCTATGAGTGTAGTGAGCTTACCTCCATGCCCGATCAAGTTTCCTCCTCTCCTGAGCACTCTGGTTGCTCCATGATCCAAGTGGAAGCTTCAAGGAGATCCATCCTCAAGCCCATTGTCGTAAGCAAGACAATGGAAGAGAAGAGATGAGAAGATGGAGAGCTTCTCCACCACAGTCCCTCACCCTCACACACTTACTGCCTCACACTCCCTCTCTCAAGTACAAGCTCAAGCAAGTAAGAAGAAGAAGAAGAAGAAGAAGAAATCTACTTTTGGCCACACACAAGAATGAGCTTCTCATTCACTTTTCAACTTTATATACAAAACCTTAAATCCCTTTTGGATGATCATCCCCTTATCTCCTTTTTTACATGGCCGATCGTAGCCTAGGCCCTTTTTTCCATTGTTCTCCTATCTTCCTAGCTTCCTTTCTACCGCACATCTACCTTTACAATTTGCATGGGTGACAACCCGGGGCTCTTAAAATAAATCATGGTACGCCTTGCGCTCTTTTATAAAAGTATTGACTTGCATTTTTTCTTGTGCTCCTTTCTCCTTGATTTAGGAATTTTTTGGACTTCTTCTGTTTTCATATTTTACTTGGCGTGCCTTCGTCTTCCATTTCACTTTTTCCTTGGCCTTGTCTTCTGATTTAGATTTTCTGGATTTTCCACCTTGTTCGTCTGAGGATTAATATAATTAGAGGTAGATTAAAAGCTAAGATTACAGATAAATTAGGGGTTGATTAGGGTCTATCATGACTGATCAAAAGAAAGAGACAAGATCCAACTAGGTAAAAAAGAACATAGATATAGTGAATCAAAGGGGTGTAATTGTGTGATTTGAATGTTAATCCAAGTTAAAATTGGTATATATTTTTCTTTACAGGATGCAGGTACAAGATGTACCGAGAGAAAGAATGACATTCACTTTTAATTGGAGGATGAATATGCACCAATGTTCAAAAGAAATGTGGAAAGGGATGATGCAATAAGATACATGATGCAACAATAAAGAAATGCAGGGACAAAAAATGTGGACCTTTGGGTTGATAGATGCATTTATCCACCCGATCTAGTCACTTAAAGGCCACCATAATTTGAAGGGCTTACATCATTTGTAAAGTTTGTTTGTGAAGGCAATGAAGGATTGTGTGGATACACATGCAAACTTGTCTAACAATGATTATTAAGGGTTTATCAAGCCTTGAAAAATATGCAGATAAGATTACAAGGGAATATGTAGTCTTTGATGGAAAAGGATAGATTATTGGGTGAGAAGGATAGGGAGAACCAGAACCTACAACAAGCAATGTTTGTCATTGAAGATGCTATGCATGCTACAGGTGTAGAATATGGAGTTACGATCTAAAGTTATGGACTTGGAGAATGAGAATCGAAGCATAAAGAGGAAGCTCACAAAAACTTTGGAGATTGGGCCCACTTTAAAAACCAAAGAAGCATGTTGGTGCATCAAATTAGTTAAATGAATTCACCAATTAACCAAAGGAAGTGGACAATATCATAGACATCTGCTACAATGAGAAATATGTTCCCTCATGCAGAGAATATCATAGACATCTGCTACAATGAGAAATATGTTCCCTCATGCAGAGAATTATACTATTGCCAAAGTCCTAATCAAGGATATGGTAAAAAATGCATTGGAAAATCGTAAATTTATGGACATTGTAGATGGTATCGCAAGTGAACATCTTAGGGATGTTAACACCTTGTTTATTGCTAATAGATGCTCATGGATTATGTGACAAGGTGGGAATGAGTTCTGAGTCATATAGTATGCTCTATCAACAATTGGATACATGTTTTAAGCAAGTCTTCAAAACTAAGCGAGTAATGCCTCTACTAAAACAATTTCACGTGAGGAAGGCTAAAAAATAACTAAATGAGAAAGTTTTAAAACTAAGTGGTGAGCCAACGCATCTGGAAAATACACACATATTGAAATATGGTTCCAAATAAGATGCATTTGTATTGAATGCATCCAACAACTTTGTATTGGATATATGTAGGGTTCAGATTTCTATGGTTAAGTTCTAGAATATGTCTATGGAAGAATGTAGGGGCAAGCTTAAGTTTGTCCTCAAATTTGATGACAATGAAATTAATATGGGAAAAAAACTTGAACGTGTGAGCATAACACTTATGAATCAATCATTGGATCCCAATATCGATGAAAACCATTCTTTATACTTTATGGTGGCTTGTAGCATCTGAAGTACAAAAGGAGGACGATGAAGTACTTAAGGTTTTTTTTAATCCTCACTAATATACCCAATGTTATTCAACATAAACATAATGGAGAAATTTTACACATCGAGGGGTTAGGGGACTATCAAGTTGAATGGCATCTTGCATATGATTTAAAAACATTGAAGTGTATGTTTGGTTTATCAAATGCAATGAATGCAAGATTTTCGTGCATATAATGCATGCGAACTAGGAAGAAAGAGAAAGATGGAAAGAATGAATGGCTTACCAAGGCATGACAACAAGGTTCTCCGACATGTGAAAAAAAAGTCATGAGAAATGGAATGCTAGTTCTAATGGATCCAAAGGGGCACCCTATTTTGGAAATACCACTAACAAGGGTTCACTTTTGCACATTGCATTGTTTGGTTAGAATAATTGAAAAGCTAGTATATGAATATATATGCTTTGCATATAAGATGTAGCATGTGTCAGAAGCTGATGCTACATGCAAGAAGGTAGAACAAGTCCTCTCTAAAGTTGGATTGCACGGGTGCCAAGTAGAAATAAGAAAGGATGAGAAAAAATCGGGAAAGAGTGAAAATATCCCTTGTAAACCATGCTTTGGCGAAGCCAAGGCTAGGAATTTTATATCTCCACCTTGAGATGGGGAAGTCAATATACTTGTAAAACAACCAGAGAGGTATGAAGCATGGAAAAAGTTGCACCTTGTTGTTCTGAATTGGAGCAATGGGGGATGAATGAGGATGGCAAAGGAAGAAGTGTGGATATACCTAGATAGATTAGTAGCTCTCTTACAAAAGTTGAGGTTTAGGGATGGTGGTGCCAATACATTTAAAGAGACAATTTATAAATTTTATAAGTCCATGGTGGAGACATGGACTACAAACAACATAACACACTACATGGTCAGTATTGCCACAATTACAAAAAAATATCATCATGTCGAATTAGTTTGTGTTTTTAATCTCTCTTCTTGTGCAACATATACTTGAAGCACATGGTCCATACTTTGTAGATCAAGGAAGTTTGGAAATATGGTAAACTCAAGGCATGGAATGATGTCATTGGCAAGCTCATTGTGCTTTTCAAAAGGCAACTAATCATGGAGGTGGCATCAATGATTTCAATTCTATGAGGCAATTATTACAATGGTGATATAGGAGATTAGAGATATAATATAAGAAAAAAGAAAAGAAGTCCAAAACCTCTCAAGTAGAATTTATAAGTAGGGTAATATATGAAGTGAGAAAAGCAAGATATGAAAACAACACAACTAGACAACACCACATAAAATGGTTGGCAACCCAAGAGAGAGATAGCAAGAAATGGAGACGCAGATGAAGATTACACTTTTCATGCATTTATAATCCATGAGAGAGCACTAGTACTAAGGATATGACACACCAATACTCCTCCCTTTAACATGAGATGTCTTGCAAAATTTATTTAAAATTTTGAAGGTTTGTCACTATGCTTTTCAAAGTCGATTTCGAAATATGTTTTTTAATTATGAAAATTTGATTTCAAAATCCTAAGACAAAGATATGAAAATTCCAAACCTTGGAACATTCACTGGTCTAAATAGAAAGGGGCGTGAGGGGGGTGGTAAGAGAGAGAGAGAGAGGCAGGGATGGGGTGGGGTGGAGAAATGAAATGAAATGATAATTTTAAAGTTCATTTACACCACAATAAGTTTAATTGTTTCGTACTTAAGTCAAGTCTCTCCTTTCATTTTTTCCCATTACTCTTCACTTTACCCTCCACCTTTCTATCATTCATTATCACAACCATGGCCTAATTGGTTGGTGATAGGGTTGTTGGAGTTAGTGATAGGGATGTTTTTTGTTGAAAGTTCCACTCATGTGTTGGCACAGATGTTGATGTTTTGGGAATTTTGCGAGCAAGGTTTCTTTGGTGGGCTTGTAGGATAATAAAGGATAAGAATTCAGAGTTGAGTGTTGATGAAGAGTTAATAGTACTTTAGTTAGAGTCTTCAATACTTGTAATTGAAAATCTCTCATATGTGGTTGCTCCCTAGGGGTAGTGCTAGTCTTCTTATCATGCACAAGATGTAGTTTGATTAGTTTGGGAGACAGTTTGAGGCGAGCTGAGAGTAATGTCATGTACTTGAGGACCTAAAATGTGTATAGATTGTCGTGCAAATATTATGTGAGTGCACATGCATACTTAGATATTACGTAGTTAGAAGACTGCTAGTCTAGTTCGTTTTAGCAATGTGTGGATGAAGAAAGGGTTCAACGAGGTGGAAAAAATTGTCGATGTTGAGGATAAGTATACTTGAAGGCTTCTTAAGACATCATTTGTGATTTTAACAACACGATGTAGCAGAATTGAGCTCATTGACGCCTTAGTTTTTGGTAGCTAGTGGCTACTCGTAGTTTCTGAAGAGTATGGTGTACTTTCCATGGTCTTTTGTGCCTTGCTCACCACTATTGATTGCAATGTGTCCTAAACTCGAGGGGGTCACTCATGAATATATATATATATAATGTGAGATCAAAATAAGGGGTTTTTAAAACACCATATTTATACATTTTTTACATACAAAAGGGTGTCATTATAAAGGGATTACTTACAGATTGAATAAAAAAGGAGTGTGTATTATTCAAGAAAAAATCATAGACTAGGATATTTATAAATAGGCCATGAACGCACATTATATAGAGAATATATATATAGTGAATCCCCCAAGGCCCTAAACAATTGTGGGGGTTGTTTAAAGGGCTAGGGGACTAGGGACGAAGCCAGCTGATCAAGGTCATTGGACGTATCTAATTTGAGGACCCCTAGGTGCTATGTTGTGATCATGAGTGCTTTTTTCTTTTCTTTTTGTTTTCTCTCTTTTTTCTTGGATAAAATGAATATAATCAATGCAATACATTGAGGCTATCAGCCTTTCATTTGGAGAAATGTCGAGATCCAAAGGCTATGAAAAATAGATATTACAAGGATGATTGTGTTACTAGCCTCGACGCTAGAGGAACAATTGTTGTGATGGATAAATACACTTGAGATTTTGCAAACTTCTTTGTAACATGTGAGATATTGGTACGATTGAGGTAGCAACTGCAGTGAGCCAAATGTAGAGTTTGGCCAAGAAAGAGAGAGTAACCAATGACTATGCTTTGGGCCATGCTCAGATACAATGTGTGCTTTCTATAAGGGTGATTTTCTCTTCACATGGGGATTCCGTCATGGCTCTTTGCTCTTGGTATTTCTATCGCTTTCTCCATAATGGTTCTTTATGAGGTTGGTGGTCTTGTGGTGACTTGGACATTGAACGCTTTTGTTATAGAGACCTGTGTTGTCCTGCATTCACTTGGAAACTTGTGAGAGTACATGCAAGTCATATGCTTTTGTGAGGTCGGTGGTCTTGTGGTGACTTGGACATTGAACGCTTTTGTTATAGAGACCTGTGTTGTCCTGCATTCACTTGGAAACTTGTGAGAGTACATGTAAGTCATATGCTTCAACCATAATGAATAGGTGCAGCTCAAAGAGACATCACTTAGTTGAATCCCATGCTGTTGACTTTGATGCATATCACTTGTGCTTGATTATCATTGCTTGTGTGTGTGCTGACTTTGCTTTTTTGGTATTATCTATACACAGTCACAAAACTCATTGTTTATTTATGTACATGTTTATGAATCCATGTCACTTCATGAGGATAAAAACCAATTATAGAACTCATGATTGTACTGGAGTGTGGTACACGCATCTAGGAATCATGGTAGCCTACTCAATAACAATAGATATTTTGCAACATCGAGTAGCATGGTACCTTGTTCAAGTCTACTGGCAACATGTAGCTCCTCCTTAGTGAGAATTTTATCAATCAGAGAGTTCTCTTGGCTAGTTTCGACTAAGTCCATGCCCCGAATGGCAGTTAGTACTCGAAAGGAAGTTGGTGCCACATAGGTTAGGTCTCTTTGAGATCGCCATTTGGCCGATTGCTCCTCTGAGACTATCATAACCTGGGCTCTAAGTTCAACCATTGTAGCACGGTTTTCAAACCAAAATTTTTCAAATCGACTTCAACTTTCTAATTGTCACTTTAGTTACTCTATCTCTAAGAGATTTGGTTGACAAAGCACATCGTTGAATGTCACAGTTAAGCATAGTTTGTCGGCCTCCTCGTCAAAGATGAGTTGCATGCATTCATGTAGGAGCTTGTCAGAGTGCTCGTTGAGATATTCTTTCTCTTCCTAGGATAGCGGATATGGCAAGTATTCCTCATGCCACTCCCTAGGGAATTTTCCCATGTCTGCAAGGATGTAAGCACGTGCGAATAATTTGAGTTTGGAATCCAAATCAGTCAAGCACTTTGTGACACTTCTATGTTCGATGAGAGATTGCTATGTTGCTATCTCATGCAAGGTTTTGGGAGTTTCCCTAGGCTTTAGCATAGTTGGGGGTTCAGGCCTAGATGAGCATAGTGTTAAGAAACACGGATCTAAAGCTATGTTAGCTATGGCCCCGAGGGGTCCACTAGGGTTTACCGTATGGTACCATGTGAGTGTAAGTGAGGGGGTTTATTCAAGGGAAGAAAGGTACATTTTATAAGGTAAGGTCCCATAAATAGGGGGTAGATAAGGGGTATTTTCATATATTTCTTGCACGCATGTGACGTCTCCTTATTACTACTACTGAATCCCCTGTGGCTATGGCAGACGGAGGTTATAAACATAAAACATGATTGAGATAAAGAATTATAACTCAAGTGAATTAGGTTCCAAGATAGATTAACTTAGACTCATAAACACAATCTTGAGTGACACAAAATGATTGTTCTATTTCATTGAAATGAGTGTCAACAAGTACATGCCTTTATAGCTTTTTGGATGGTACCACTTTTCCTCTTTGTGCTTATGGGATTTAGGACCTCTCTTTCTAGAGCATACATCTTTGTCTATCTCTCATACAAAGCCTCTTATGGGCAGCATCTTCTAGGCATACATCCAGCCTCTATGGGTGTACATGCAAGCATCATTTGCTATTTTCAACACCCCCCGTCAAATGAAGAGTCTCTACCCTTGCTGGCTTTTGCCCCCTGCATGTAAACATGGACTAGGAGACTAGCTCTTTGGCAGCCTAGTCAAGTTAAGGCTTGAAACTTTACATCTTGGTAGGGTTTGTTACATCCACTATGGGAAGCAGATCCACTAATGGAAATTTTTTGAAAAACATTTTTTTTGTAGCAGCAGAAAGTATCTTCTTCTTCATGCTTCTTTGGGATTCTTCCAATTTCTTCTTTGTCTTCATGCTCTTTGTCCCTTTTGTTGGTGCATGTTACATGCTTTTTGCTCCAGTCTTCTTGACACGATCTTTGTGCTTTCTAGGTACATGGATTTCTCTTGACAATATTTTTTTTTGGCCATACATAGGATTGGCCTTTGGCTTTTAGCATGGATGTTGCAATGTTTTTGGCATACAAGATGAACATATTTCTCTTTGGATATCTCTCAGATTTGGGGTATGGGAAGGTCTTACCTAATAGCAGTGTCTAATCTCAATTACAAAAATGCTTCACAGAAATTGAGAAGCACACAATGCTAGTGTCAAAAGAAACTTGATGGTAAATATAAGGAAGTGGGAGATTTTCTTAATCTCAATAAGGTTTGGAGAGGTAGAGTGTGAAAGGGTTTTAGTGAAGTGGTTTATACCTTAGTGATAAGGTTATTTACCCTTTAATCTATTGGAGAGAGTATCGAACTGCTTCAGACGGCACTTTCAAATATAGCCACAGTAGGTCATGTGCATATGCCTGCCAACAACAAGGTACATAGCAGTGCTTCTCTTCAGACTCATGACATCTAGCAGAGTGCCATTGGTTATGACCCTTACGCCCCCGATCAAACCAAACAACAACCCATTTCTTTTCTTTTGAACTCAATGTGAATTTCTGTAGACATGCTTTGTGCTTTTCCAAGTTCTGCAGTAACCTCACTCAACTTGTTGTCTAACTCGCCGATCTCTTCTATCATGGCATTTTCTTTCCTTTCCCTCTTTTCTCTAGAATGGTATATAAGGTGCTGCTATTTGCAATCTTCCAAAATGACTCCAAAAGTAATCAAGAGAAGAGGGAAGACTTGTTGCAGGCATGGATTGATTTGAGAAAGAGAATAATTGATGTTGATCCAATCGTGCTTGCCTTTCCTTGTGCTTTCCTAATTGGGATCGATCTATCTCCTTCTCTCTGACCTGCAACCAAGCCTCCACATAAAATACAACGGTCACTATGCCATAAAAACTACAGTAACAATGATGGTGGGGAAGAAGAAGAAGAGCATCATCTCTCCCTTCTCTCTTTTGAGTCTCTGTCAAGACAAAAGTAGACCCTTGGACCTAGCTGTTCCCCTTGCTTAGCTCCTCTAATGCGAGCCTCAAAACAAGTTTCTTAAATAATACTTCCTTCCTTGAGCTCCTTCACCTCGTACAAGACAATGGATGTGTGGATGAATTGAAGAAATTAAGATGGAAATAGGATGTGGACTTATACATGGAGAAGAGTGAAAGAGTGACAAATTGTAGAGCTTGCAAAGACGAAGAAATCACACTTTAAACTTAGCTCAACCAAGGCTCTGATACCATGTTAAGAAACACGGATCTAAGGTTATGCTAGCTATGGCAGACGGAGGTTATAAACATAAAACATGATTGAGATAAAGAATTATAACTCAAGTGAATTAGGTTCCAAGATAGATTAACTTGGACTCATAAACACAATCTTGAGTGACACAGAATGATTGTTCTATTTCATTGAAATGAGTGTCAACAAGTACATGCCTTTATAGCTTTTTGGATAGTACCACTTTTCCTCTCTATGCTTATGGGATTTAGGACCTCTCTTTCTAGAGCATACATCTTTGTCTATCTCTCATACAAACCCTCTTATGGGCAGCCTCTTCTAGGCATACATCCAACCTCTACGAGCGTACATGCAAGCATCATTTGCTATTTTCAACACGTAGCTGGGGGTTTAAGCCTAGATGATAAAAATTTGTCAATGCTAAGTTTGCTCATTTCCTTGGTGTTTTCATGTTTCTCCTCATGAGGATTTGATACTATTGTGTCATGGTTTCCCTCAGATGTGATTAGTATAGTTTTGTCAACGTGTTGTGACAGTATTGTATCCACTCTTGATTGATCAATGTAAGTTCTGCTTTGTCAGTGGATTGAGTGTTGCAAGCAACCGTTGATGGTATGGTTGCTTTGATTTATCAAAACACACGGATGTGTCTAATTTTTCACCGCTCTCAGGAGAGATGGCAATGGGTTTCTTGGTGGGTGGACTTGATGCTTTATTCCTCAACTCTTCAGTACTCTTGGTCTCAATCTTCTTGGCAACTCCAACCGCTTGCAACTGCCACTGTTGTTTTCATTCTTTTTTCCTCTTTTTCTTAGGAAATCGAGGTGTATCCCTTGAAGACTCGCAACCTTGAACTAGGTCAGCCGTTGATGTACTTGGTTGGGCCTTAGTATTCTCTTTCTCTAGTGTGTCCTCATGGGACATAGTTGTGGCCTGCTGAATAACCTCACTAGGTTGTGAGGTTATAATTGCCTCTCTTTTCAAAGAGTCTAGCTCTTCAGCTAATTCCCCTCCATTTAGCTCCCCATCTGATTGCAATGGCAGTTGCTCTTGGTTGGGCATTTGCTCTAGACTCTTGTCCTTACCCATTGGAACATGCTTCCATTGCTTCTTATTAGAGCGGGTGTTGTGTTTAGAGCTTTTTTTCTCTTGCTCTAGAGGTTTGGGTGACTCTAGTGTAGAACCAAGAGACAGTTTAGGGTTCTTGTCATGTAGGCTTGGACGAAACCAGCTGAAGAAGTTAGGGTTGTATTGATGGGAAGCATAGAGATCTAGGATTGCAGGGTCTTGAGTGAGGCAAAAGACATATGCACTAACATCAAGAACCATGCTTCCTACTCCTAGCCTGCTAACCACGTGTAGATCTTATTCTAGAAGTAGTTTATCGTACAAGGAACGTTTTTGGATAGTGGTAGAAAGCTGCACCTCATGGATCACTGCCAACACTCATAATGAGGTTGGGGCAATGTACATGGGATTATGTATTGATGTCCAAAGGACTTTCCTTTTCTTAGTGAGTGTCATTAGTCAATGGCCAATTTTGGCTGCCAAACTTTGATTGGAGTACCATTTTTGCACAAAGTCACCTTGTCCTTTCCCTTTTCATTTGATTGCTTTGAGCTTTTCCTTGTTTGTCACACATTGAGTAGTAGAGTGAGGGTATCAAGCGCAATTCTCTAGCTGTGGCTTTTGGGATATCCTTTATGACCTCTTCAGTGATAGCTACATAGTGAGAGCAAACATGTTGTTGCTCATCGCAAGTTAGGGGTTCAACTCTATGAGCTTTGTGTGCTTTGGTATTGGCCTTCCGATATCCACATGGACATATGTATGTGTAATGGATGTCAGCTTGTGATCAAGCTTCATCATGCACTTCATCTTTGGTTCATTGGTCAAATCTGCGATCTCCTTGGCCAAATTTTTAAGAGATTTCTCCTTAAGCCTAGGCTTTAGGTGCTTCAGAAGTATTGGAGGTGTCAAGGATGTTGGTTGCGACATCTCTTCTACAGGTGAATTGCTAAGGACACATTCTGCAAGAGGCATCATCACGGCTAAAGGCTATGATAGCTGTGATTCCAGATTGGAAGTAGTAGCGGCTAGTTCACTGGACTAGCTACTGTTGGTAGATTGCGGTGTCAAGTCCTTAGGCAAATCGGAAGTGCTCATGTCTTTTGTTGCCCTTTGAGCACTCACTTGTGCAGCTAGCCATAGTGGATTGCACATGCATATCCCTAGGTTGAGAATTAGGGGTGTTGTCATGTCCCGCACTTTGGACATTTGGAAGCGAGATAGAGATCGGGATTGAGCAGCTGCACTTGACAACTATTGTTGTGCCTCTTGTGTCGGTTTAGGGAAAGAGGGTGTAGGAGATTTGGTACTCCTAGTAGGTGGACTTGGCACTGGCTGGAAGATTTGCTCGTTGTTGTTTGAAAATTATGCCATTTTCTGTGTTGAGCAATCAACCTTATCATGAGAAACGTTGCGCTTGTGGTGCTCATTATCCTCTTGGGAAGTTAAAGGCTCCTTGGGCAACTAGTGGTCTTTGTGCACACTCGATGGTTACATATGATATCCTCTTATTAAGCACGCTAGGCTAAGGATCTACCTTTTGGAAAATCATGTTTGGTTTCTTGATTTCAATCGTGAGGGGCTCAGTCACTCCAACCTTGTTGAGTGAAGACTTGGATTTTCATTTAGATTTCCTCCTGCCCTTCTTCACTTTTGATACAATCTTGCCTTCAGCTGTCAGAGGTGGTTTAGCAGGGGGTTTTGGCACCGAAATCCATCAGTTACTTATGTAATACCCTTGAGCATGTAGCAACACTTTGGATATCCATCACGACATTGTGTTGGATCTCCATCGATACCTTCATCTATAAGGCTTGGGCTTCTTTTGTGGTCTTCTATGATATTTGTAAGTCCAAAGCCTATCCTTGGCATTGTCTCTTGACCTTCTTGTTTCAAGCATGGCGTCACTCATTGGTTCTCTCTGTACAACATACGCTTGTATCAACTCTTTCAACAAGTCATTGCTCTTGTTACTAGGCTTGCTTGGTATGTTAGAATGTTCCTTGTCTTTCCCTTGAGGTTGGAAGAGGTCACCCTTACTAAAGGTTTTGATTATCCTCACAGTCGGTAGTGTCAAGTGTATCCTCTGTACTACATAGTTGGCCTCAACACTTCATCGCCCTTTTGAAGCGTCTTCCTAGGAGGGTTTCCTTTTCAGAATGAGCACTATTTGGAGGAACATGGAATAGGATAGGAAAGCTTTCAGTTTCAATAGATACAAGGATTTTGCACTTTTCTATAAGAGCTTGTGGGTGTCCCCCATAAGGACTAAGAGTTTCGTTAGTCAGTGTGAGCTCTGGTTGTCCTAGTAGGGCCCATGCTTCATAGATCAAGATATTAAAATCAACTCCTTCATCGATAAGAGCATCAACACTATACTCTCTTTTTGCGATGAGTTTGACCTTAAGATAAGAAGGTGGCACTATGTCTTCATCTTCTAGGTCTTGACTCATAAATTTAAGCCTTCTGATACATGCCTCTGAGTCCCCAACTGTACAACCAGATGTGGATTCTCTACTGATGTCTTGAGTCATTTGTGCAGTGCCATTCAAGGTGTATCTATCGTCACGACTGTCATGTCTAGTCATCCTCACAGTTGTAGCTTGATGTTGTTGCATTCGGCTTTGACTATATGTAATCCGAATGCAACTTATACATGTTTTTGTGGTGTGGCCTTTTTTCCCTTGTTGGCTAGATTGGCCCATTGAGGTTCTAGGGTCTTTGTTTGTCTTTATTTGGGCATGGGATTTTGATTGTTGTTTTGCAAATGAGAATCTATGCTTGTGCAGAGCCATTACTATACTAGGATCTAACTTGGAGGACCTGTCATGGTGCATGTTTTCTCTCCATCCTACTTGGGGGAGGTGTAGAGGGGACAGAGCCCCTCTGTGGGTGGGGGTTGAAGGGGGGGGGGGAGAGCAGTCTCCTTGGCCTATAGGGCCGTTACGGTAAACGCCATGCATGATTTGAAGGATTGTTCGTAGCCAAGTTTTGAACTACTTGCTCTAGATTTCAGCTCGATGATAGATCTATGATGTGTTTTTGGCTCTATACAGTCTCTAAGTCAGTTTCAGGGCTTAGATGTGTCAAATCTGTATTCTATTCACCTATCCAATTTTGGCAAATTTTTGGCTAGTTCTCAGAGGTCCGATTCTCAGAACTCCGATTATCAGGATCAGACGTCCAATTCTGGGTTGGTCCAATCACGTGATTGGACGTTTTGAGTTCTAGTGGTCTAATTTAGGTGGTTTAATTATGGGTTGGTTTGATTTTCGTGTATAGGTGTCTCATTCTAGATGGTCTGATTTTTGTGTGTCCGATTTTCGTGCGTTTGATTTTAGGAGTCCAATTATGGGGTGTTTGATTTTCGGAATTGTCCAGGTGTAACATTCCGAACTTCCACAAGCACGCGTGAATCGCCTCTATAAAGGATAATTGAATTGGATAAATGACAATTTTTTTAATTATTCCCCTTATCCCCCCAGCCAACTATTGTGCTGGAGGGGGAGGGGAATAGAAGGTGTGATCAAGCTCCTCGATGGAGCTTGTAGGGGGAAAGAGGCATGCGAGATGCCACGCAAGGGAGGGAAGATCCCCCCTCCCCTCACCTATATAAAGGCTATGGGGCATAGCCAAGAGGGAGGATGTTGCCATAAAAGCCTGAGGAGACGCCGTTTGATTGGGTAGGGAAGAGAGGAGAGGAGATACTCTGCTCTGTTGGCAGCCGTGAGGTAGAGAGAGGAGTGGACGTTGATGCTGCAAATCAAGATGCTGCCGATTGCTGCCGTGGAGCGTAAGGAGATCACCGCTATCATTGCTGCAGTCTGCCCCATTCCGTCAGCACGCCGCTGTTGATTCGGTGTCTTCTTCCTCCCACGTGGCCCCAGAAGCTTTAGAAGCTCCTTGGCGGAAGCTTCTAAAGGTCCTAAGTCCCCCTTTCCTGTGGCTCTTAAGACTACTCCCCCCCCCCCCCCCCCCACAAATTCCCTCCTAAGGGCTCCATAAGCCCCCTTTCCGCCTCGGCATTTGACTTGAAGGGCCTTCATGTGGCCTATTTAAGCCTTTATGTTACACCTTTCCCCCTCCATAAATTGCCCTTGTAGGCTCTTGTTCATGTGGGTGCGGTAAAGACCTTTTCTCCCCAAATTTGACTTGAAGGGTCTTCATGTGCCTCTTTTAAGCCATTTTTTCCCCCCACACGTGAGATCCCCTCCTAAGGGCTCTTTTAGTCCCTTTTCCCCTCACACACAAAAAAATTCACTGTTAAGGGGTCTTTTACACCTTTTATTTCCCCTTTTCTTATGAGTCTTTAAAAGGCCATTAAGCCCTTTCCCGTGGCTTTAAATAGGATGCATTTTCTGTCTTAAATACTTTGGTTAATTTAAAAGAATTAGCTTACGATGGACAAGTTCGGTCATTAGTATTTTTAATAAAACGAACAAAATAAAGTGATCAGAAAATTGATATGCATTTCTAGTGAGTAGCTTTTGTGCATTTCAATGAATTGAACTTAGATTAATGTCCATATTTACAAAACGGAATAAAGATAGTGCACTCCGTTTAGGCATGGAAGTATAAATTGCATGTCGCATTATTAGGACATATCTTCTTCACAATGAGTCATTATGGGAAGTGCTAATAATCCATAGGAAATTGCAAGCCATGAAATGATTCTTAAGTTGCATAACGTCAATTGGTATAAATATCATTTTTCAACTGCATAATTATTAGTAAAAGGTTGCATGTTTTAGCATGAATCTTGTTCGCATGTTATAGAATGATTAATTGGAATTAGGCTATAACCTAACCTATGCTTGATCTTAAACCGAAAATTTAGGGTTTGAAAATCAACTTACGTGTAGATAATAAGTCATGTGGTTATGGAAATGATAGCGTAATTATCTTCAAGAATAAACAGGTTAAATTGGCATAAACCTAAACACCTAAAATCCGTGGAGTACTCGTTTAGAAAAGGGTTAATTCAATGCAACGTATCCCAAGGAACTGACTAGGGTTAGCACGGTAAAGACATTTACCTAGTCGCACGTATTGCTAAAACTGAAACTCCTATACCCTAAATACTTGCCGACATTCACGGAATGTAGGGTCAGCAGTACATACTTGTGAGAAAAGGTCTAGGGTTTTTCCCTAAGGGTCTCTCGCTAAAAAGTTGAAACTCAAAACCCTAGGACCAACAATGTTGGCCTAATGCAATCAGGAACAGGTTGTTATATCTAATCATGACACCGTGATTAGAAGACACCGTTGATGGGTAGAATAGTTCCATAGTTTGATACGACACTTGTGCAGCAAGTGCAGAGTCGCATGATCTTGTGATTGGGTCACAAGGAAATGGTTAAATACCTCGGAATGAGATTGTCAAACTCTTACGCAAGTTATCTTGCAAGAGGATGAAAAATCATCCTAATATAGTATCTTTCTTGGGTAAAGATAATTGCTTGAAAGCAAGAGACCGACCAATAAATTGAAATAACATATGAACTTAAGGAATTAACCAAGTCGGGTTAATAGGGTACGGCCCTAACCCAGGATATAGGGGATCTTGCCAAGTTGCAAGTAATCCCAGATCGAGTGCTAGATGCATTCGGAAAGAAGGATTCACTCCTTAGCAGTTGGCCAACAATAACGACCAATGGAAATGATTGTGCTTGTTACAGATTTAAGAGCACTGTTTTGCTTTGTTTAAACAAAGAATTAAAGGATAAATGGATATCTAATGCTTCAAGTTGAAGGCCTGAAGGGAGAGGCAGCTTCAGTTACCCCCGACTTCCTGCCCGACCCTAACTAAGGGGGTTCTTAACCATGCCAGGAAGGTGGACCGAACCCACCGTGAGAGGTCTCTCCATTAAGCGCTACTTGGAGCAGGAGGATGCTTGGGTGCCAAGGGGGCTCTGGCCGTAAATCCCTCGCCTTTCGGACCCTGCACAAGAGGCTAACATGACTCGGGATTGGATCTCGAGGCCCGCATACTAGTCTACGGGTGGAATCTTGGATTAGTGATCCTTGTGGATTGCTGGATAGCCTTTGGGCGGATTGTGGATAAGCCTATGGATTGGACTTTATGTATTTCAAAGATAAATATGATAATCTGTTAAAAAGGAACTTGTTTAACATTGTTTTTCTATGTCAAGTGCTATGATTACGTGAAGGAACCAATGCCTAACGAGCTAATTAAGGAAGCTAATTGATACATGTCCAACTAAATGTGTTAGGTGATTAAATAACTAAAAAAACCTGAGGAAGGTGCGGTGGATGTGGCCATAGGTTCGTCCTACGGATGGGTGGTCCCGGTTGGCCGAGAAATTTTCTCAATCAAGATGGACAGCAAGAAGATTGTTCAAAGAACACGAACAGCAAGAGTGGTGACCTAGAGTCTAAGTTATAAATGATCCCGATTTATGTTGTTTTAGGGGAACGGAATGGGACTATGCCTTATGGAAGAGAGGTTGAGCTTGGCATCCCTCTCGTTTCCCATTCTCCTTGAACCAAGTGCAGTGTGAATCCGCTTCGAACTTAGCGTTTCTGCGTAAAGTAGTTCGCTCGGGTTCGACGCTAGTTGCCTCAGGAAATGACCAATAGGGAAAACCCTAATTCAGGTCGGTCCTAAGTGGGAACGGTCAGAATACTTCCGCTACGTGGCACACGTGGAAAGTCCTAGATCGCAAGCCCCGTAACATTCCATGGGAGTGCCGAGCGGAGCTTTCTAGACATCCTTTCCAATGGACTGCTAAGACGTGTCCTAAAGATAACAAGTGGACACGTTACAGTTGGTATTAGAGAGAACCAACAACGAAATTGTTTTTATGAAATCTTAATAAGATGAAGTAAAGAAAATGTTGTTGTTCCAAACGTTTCCTTACTTTCAATGCTGTCTTGCAGAATTATGAAGCATGGAACAAGTTCTTAGTGTTCCGAGTCATGTTTATGACTGCGATGCATTCCCCGCATTATCGACAAAGGGTTGAGATGATGAACATCCTAGAACGTATCTATAATCCATCGCCTTTGTACATGGAACGAAGATGGACAGGTACCTCAGGAATCTACTATATAGCTACCCACCGGTTTGCATACCTACAGGCCAACCTAAAGAGGATCAAGTGGTTGGAAGACCTAAAAGTCGTGAAGCTATTCATTTTTGTGGAAGCTCACATAAATTCAACTTTACATATTCGAGGTCAGAGGGTCGAACTAAACTCATATGTATATGAGGAAGTGATTCGTGTAATCCCTACCGACAAGATTAATGTATTGGGGCACCATGAGAAGAATGGGTTCCAAAGGAAAGGATACCCTGAACTTCCAATGACTTACCGATTCCTCAAGTTCCATGACCCAAAACCATACTATTATACAGTTCCTGTAGATAAATGTAATACAACATTATTCTCCCCAAACTAAATGTAAACAGTTGGCTTATCATCCCAATACATGTTGTATTCCGAAAGGGCTATGCCCATATAAATACAAACAAGACTTCTTTTTATCAATGTCATATTGTGTATGAGAATTGATAAAAAGTTAAGTGGTTAGATTACTTGGATTGATGCTGAAATGGAAACGAAATATAAATCACAGCATTTAATGAGTAATAACGATAAGAAATCAAGTCCAGGCACAACCCCAGGTACAGGTTCCCAATTCGCCTCCTACATTAAGTACTACTGTAATCCAGGAGAAGAAGTTTCTTCTCAAGAAGATTAAGCCACCCAAATTTGACGGGAGAGGCAGGCCCATCCAAGCAGATATTGAAATTTGGATTGAATCCATGGAGGATTACTTTGAAGCTACCAGTATTGCACCCGCCAATCAGGCTATGCTCGCCAAGCTGAAGCTCACCGATGAAGCCAGGCTTTGGTGGAAGCAATGGTACAGGGATCAAGGGATCGCGGAAGGATCTGTTACCTGGGAGAAGCTGAAGAAAGACGTGCAGGAAAGATATTTACCACCTGCATATCGCATGCAAAAAATGAATGAGTTCTATGAGCTAAAACAACTGGGGCTCACTCTTGACGCATACTACTCTAAATTCATCTCACTTCTAAAGTACGCGCCACAGATGGCCATGACACAACAGGTGTCAAAATTTTGTGCTGGTTTAAACCCACCAGTGAATACGCATCTCGAATCGATGCGCCCATCAGATCTTCAGGACGTACTCATTCGAGCTACCCCTATAATTCAAGAGGTGTAGTCTAGACCAAGAGGTAACAAAACTTGGTCTTATATGACCCAAACAGAGAAGCATTTAGGCCTCAAATGAAGAGAGTTCAAGGTCAGCATTAGGGACAAAGAAAGAAAGCAAGAACTAACAATGTCAACAACTTTGTTCCTACTCAAAGCAATGGCCAAAACCTTCGTTGTTTCCACTGCAACGAGCCCGGTCATTTAAAGAGGCAATGTCCCAAGCTTGGAGGAGGACATCACCAAGTACCTTTCCAAGGAACGAGCCGTGGTTAGGGAGCCGCTACCCGAGGCAGAGGAAGAACCGCCTGTGTTGCCAATAGGCAAATGTGCGAAGAAGAAGAAGATCCGACCATGGAAGCAAAATTTGAAAGGGCGATAGTCCATGCCGCTCTACACAAGAAAGGCCCGAATCGCCAGTGTTCTTGGTGATTCAGACACCGTCGGACTATCAAGGTAAAAGTTTCAAGACCTTGATTGATTGTGGTAGTACACATTCATTTATCTCACCAGCTTGTGCAAAAAGATTAGGAATAGCCATAGTAGAAGCACCTATTTTGCTTGTGGAATTGGCAAATGGTCGTGAGGTTACTTGTACCAGGCAAACTGCTAAGGTGGAATTCTTTCTGGGAGGAAAGACGACTTCGGTCAGATTCAGAGTCATGAATTTAGGTATCCATGAGTGTCTACTTGGAATGGATTGGCAATTTTTTTTAATTATGGATTTTTTTTAAAAATTAATAACCCCTCCCCCTCAGCCGATGCATGGCAAGGGAGAGGAGTGTGAGAGGGAGTGGAGCTAATTGGAGGAGAGAGGAGTGTGGTGTGGAGAAGCATGAGGGAGGGGAGGCATGCAAGCCAACCATGTGGGAGGCTATCTCCCCCCCTCTACCTATAAGGCCTCCCCCCCTTGAGCTTGGGAGGGAGGCACGAGGAGAGAGAAGGGAGCAGCCGTGCTGCCGTCACCACGCTGTGGAGTCTGCCAAGCTGTCCCTTGCCTCATCACGATCACCATCATCATTATCGTCACCCTCATCTTCTTCATCGTCCTCTCCATCATCACGTCTTTCTTCCCCACGTTTCTGTCAGAAGCAGAAGGTTGAGAAGCTTCCTTAGAATCTTCTAATTTTGAGCTTCCATAAAGCTTGTTCTCCCGTGCATTGCGGGTTTGTCTTAAAACCCCATTCCATAAAGATCGTGTCCTGCGCAGAAGGAAAGATCCCGAGCAGAGAGGATTCGATACACGAAAGTAACCCAAGCGAGAGTTGCTGAATCAAATTATTTACATCGTCAATGGCTGCCAATAAAGTGGCAAAAGGTGCACATATGGGAGTTTCTACCCCAAGCACACGAACCCCAATACCCAGGTTCTTAGAAGTTTAATTCCACATAAAAGGAATGCATTAGGCATGTTTAATTTTCATGGGGAAGTTATGAATGCAGTTATTTATCTGTCTTACAAGATTTACTTGCATGTTGCACATTGCTTGCATGTCCAAGTCGCAATCCTGAAAGCATATTGCTTAAGTAAAAAGTGGATTTGCCTAGATACATCCTTGATTGCCTCGCGAAAGAGAATAGTTCATAACACATTTAGGCAATAACTTCCTTGTTGTGATTCGCATGAGATAATCGTTAACATCCGTTATATGTTGTCCAAAGAATTGCATTGCATGAAAAGGAAACCATGAACTTACTTGTTGCATGCGAGGATGCTTGCATTTTAAGTCAGGTTAAATACTGTAGGACGGATTAAGTCAATAAATAGTACTATGACTTTCACTCATGCATGAACTTCATTATTGAAGTTGTTTTAGAAAAAGATGCATTAAATCATGAATTCAATACATTGGACAAAGGGTTTATAGGTATAGTTCTTGTTAAAACTCAACGTAGGTTTCTATACGAGTTAGTCCTAAATTGTCAATCATTAAAGCTTGGTTGCATTGCATCATTATAGTTTTAGCACAAGGGAAAAGAAATGAACATTGAAATCTTTTAGCTGCATAGAAGGAAAAGTCTATGAATGGCATACTTGTATGGAATGTTGTATCTTGAACTTATTTATGTACATCTCTGAGGAAAAGTATTTACATCTCTTCTAAGGAAAGATCACTCTAGTCGCAAGACCATTAGATCGATTAGGTAATTTTCTTGCAATGGTGTAACTCAAACGATGGTTACCTCAATGCGCTAGGTAGAGTTTAGTACACTAAAAATCCTACCTAGTATCGCACTTGGGATGCCAAGTCAATACTTTCAAACCCAAGGGTCCTACCCACATTCGCGCAATGTTAGGGTTAGTTAGTTGCCCATACAATAACGATCTAGGGTTTTTACCCTAGGGTAAATTGGCCTAATACTAGACTTCAATTGAGTTTAGAAACCCTAGGGCCAAACGTTGTTGACCTAGTATGGTTAGGGTTGGGTTGGGTCAAGAGGACTCCCAAACCCTACATCTTGACCAAGGTATCCCTGACCAAGGAATACCATGCGACGGGAGAAACGATCCCACGAATTAGGTGCGACACTTGTCTCATGAAACAAGTTGCAACGTCGCATGGCTTTGTGTTTAAGTCACAAGATAGATTTGCCACTCTTTAGAACAAGAGTTGGTAGGATCTAAGTACAAGATAATTTGCAAGAGAATGAGTAGTCATCTTGCTACATCACCTTCTATGAGGCTGAGTTGCCAAGGTAGGATAACTATGAATTGCCTAGCAAGCAATTGACAAATCAAGTTAGGGCGATAAGGTTGCCCAGGATTTATTGTCTTAATTTAAGAGACCTAAGGTGTTGGTTAATTTGGGTTAACAGGGTATAACCCTAACCCAAGAATAAAAGGGTAAACAAACAACAAACCCTTGGGGATCTTGCCAAGTTGCAATTGACCCCGGATCGAATGGTGGATACATTCGGAGAAGAGGATTCACATCTTAGCAGATGGCCAAGTAAACGACCACTGGATTGATTGTGTTTGTATAGGTTAGGAGCACTGTTTGTACTTCTTTGCTCAAGGAACTAAAGATGGAAATATAATTAATGCTTTAGGTTTTGAAGGCCTAGAGGGAGAGGTAGCATCAGTTACCCCCGACTATCTGCCTGACTCTATCTAAGGGGGTTGTTGGCTGCGCCGAGTACGTGGACTGAACCCGGCATGAGAGGTCTCTCTGTGGGCGCTACTTGGAGCAGGAGGATGCTTGGGTGCTAGGAGGGCTCTAGCCATAAATCCCTTGCCTTAGGGTCCTGTACAAGAGGCCGACGTGACTCGGGATTGGATCTCGAGGCCCGCATAGTAGTCTATGGGCGGAAACTTGGAGTAGCAATCATTGAGGATTGCTGGATTGCCTTCAAGCGGATTAAGGATTGCCTTCGGGCGGATTATGGATTAGCCTTCAGGCTGGATTATTGAATAGCCTACGGGCTGGATAAAACACTATATTAGAAAATATGGGAATTTCCCATAAGTTTGGGACACGTGGTCAAATCTTTGGATTTGTCATAACTTGAACAATATAACTCCAAATTGAGTGATCTATGGCTCAATAGATTCCATTTTTCAAGTGCTTTCCAATGATAGGTCACATTATATGGTTTTGAGAAACTTATGGGCATGTTATCCAGGTTCCACATTTTTAGTATTCAAAAAATGGGAATTGGGAGATTCCCAAACTCACTAATATTTTGTTATAATATGATGTATTCTAAAGATAAATAAGATCAATTGTTGAAAAGGAACTTGCTTGACATTGTTTTTATATGTCAATGCTGAAGTTACGTAAAGGAACCAGTGAATAATTGGCTAATTAAGGAAATTGTTTTTGCATGTCAAACTAAATGTGGTAGGTAATTAGACAACTAAAGCAACCCTAAGGAAAGTGTGGTGGATGTGGCCATGGGTCCGTGTCAAGATTTTGGGAGAGAAGGAAGGATTCTCACTTGTAGCTTACTTGCTTGCACAATGGGGGAATACACACAGAGGTGGAGGCTAAAAATAGTTTTCCTCTTCTTAGTTGTGCAAGCCAAAAGAACTCACATACAAAGAAATAGAAGAACCCTATATATGGGTCTCAAACCAAACTCAACTAACTAAGGTGGCATACTAACTGAGCCACGAACTAGAGTAGATAAGGATAGCTGTCATGTAGCTATTATTCATGGGCGGTGTACCAACCACGTCTGCAAACTGACAAGTCGGTGACATAAATACACAACGGTCACCCTGGCGTATCACGAGTGGAGCTCGATATCTCAACACTCCCCCTCGAGCCCAATCCCAATTCCTGCACACCAAGTAGGTCTCTGAACTTGCGCAGATTCTCTGCGCCCAATGCCTTCGTGAATATGTCAGCTACCTGATCCTCTGTGCTGACATAAAATAGATCAATAAGACCTAGTAAAACCCTCTCTCACACATAGTGATAATGCACCTCGATGTGCTTTGTTCTAGCATGATAGACTGGGTTATTTGCCAAGTGTATACTACTCATGTTGTCACAATAAATGACAACTGGCCCATCTGTAGACTGAGGCATATCATAAAGTAGCTTATGCAACCAAGCTACCTCACATGCAGCCATTGCTGCACCCCTGTACTCAGCCTCTGTGCTCGACAAGGCAACTGTAGGCTGTTTCTTGCTGCTCCAAGTGATTGCAGCACTCCCAAAAGAAAACACATATCCACTGGTAGATCGTCTATCAGAAATACTACCAACCCAATCAGCATCAGTGTATCCATGCAACTGTATCTGAACCCCAGTCTCATAAAATAGTCCATACTGCAATGTGGACTTCACATACCTGAGTATGCGTCTAGCCGCATCCAAATGTGGTTTCCTTGGAGCCTGCATAAACTGACTTACCAATCCAACAACATAGCTCAAATCTGGCCTGGTAATAGTCATATAAATCAAACTTCCTACTATGCGTCTGTACATAGTAGGGTCTTCTAGAAGCTCACCTGCATCTGTGCTCAGCTTCACATTCTGCTCCAAAGGAACTGAAATTCATTGTGGGTTAAAACCCCAAAGCCGAGGCTAAAACCCGAAAGCCGCACAAGAGCACCCTTTATGAGAAAGGAAAATGGATAATGGTTAAAGTTATGGAATTTTTTTTAAATTAATGACCCCTCCCCCTCAGCCGATGCACGGCAAGGGAGAGGAGTGTGAGAGGGAGAGAAGCTAAGTGGAGGAGAGAGGAGTGTGGTGTGGAGAAGCATGAGGGAGGGGAGGCATGTAAGCCAACCATGTGGGAGGCTATCTCCCCCTCCCTCTACCTATAAGATCTCCCCCCATGGAGATTGGGAGGGAGGCACGAGGAGAGAGAAGGGAACAACCGTGCTGCCTGCAGTCCTCCAGATTGCCGCCTGCATCATCGCCATCGCCATCATCATTATCGTCACCCTCATCTTCTTCGTCATCCTCTCCATCCTCTCCATCATCACGTCTTTCTTCCCCATGTTTATGTCAGAAGCACAAGCTTGAGAAGCTTCCTTAGAAGCTTCTAATTTTGAGCTTCCATAAATCTTGTTCTCTCGTGCATTGCGGGTTTGTCTTAAAACCCCATTCCGTAAAGACCGTGTCCTGCATAGAAGGAAAGATCCCGGGCAGAGAGGAGTCAATACGCGAAAGTAACCCAAGAGAGAGTTGCTGAATCAAATTATTTATGTCGTCAATGGCTCCCAAGAAAGTGGCAAGAGGTGCACATGCGGGAGTTTCTACCCCAAGCACACGTGTGGACAATACCTCGAACCCCAATACCCAAGTTCTTAGAAGTTTAATTCTGCATAAAAGGAATGCATTAGGCACGTTTAATTTTCATGGGGAAGTTATGAACGTAGTTATTTATTTGTCTTACAAGATTTAATTGCATGTTGCACATTGCCTGCACGTCCAAGTCACAATCCTGAAAGCATATTGCTTAAGTAAAAGGTGGATTTGCCTAGATACATCCTTGATTGCCTCGTGAAAGAGAACAGTGCATAATATATTTAGGCAATAACTTCCTTGTTGTGATTCGCATGAGATAATCGTTAACATCCATTAGATGTTGTCCAAAGAATTGCATTGCATGAAAAGGAAACCATGAACTTACCTGTTGCATGCGAGGATGCTTGCATTTTAAGTCAGGTTAAATACTGTAGGACAGATTAAGTCAATAAATGGTCCTATGACTTTCACTCATGCATGAACTTCTTTATCAAAGTTGTTTTAGAAAAAAGATGCATTAAATCATGAATTCAATACATTGGACAAAGGGTTTACAGGTATAGTTCTTGTTAAAACTCAACGTAGGTTTCTATACGAGTTAGTCCTAAATTGTCAATCATTAAAGCTTGGTTCCGTTGCATCATTATAGTTTTAGCGCAAGGGAAAAGAAATGATCATTGACATCTTTTAGTTGCATAGAAGGAAAAGTCCATGGATGACATACTTTTATGGAATGTTGTATTGATGGGACCTCAAATGGGCCGGCACTGGCTATGGCACTAGTCAGACCTCATACTCATAACAGACAAACACACCCTCACGGCCTCGCGAACTAAGAGCGTCTATCTGCTGCTAAAGGACGAATTGTCCTAAAGCCTAATCTATGCGTTTATAATTTTGTAGTCCAAAGTTTCCCTTTCTATACACTCCACAGAGGGAGAACCCATACACATTGGCAATAAATGCCACGATAATCACATACATGGGAGGCAACCTCTTGGTGGAATCACCGCGGCCCCACTACAGCTCTCCTACATCGCAGGGATTAGCCCCTTGATGTGCTGCTCAACATATAGAACAAACGAACAAACTCCACTCTTTCATTTCGAAAGTACTCCAAGAGATAGCATGTGTCCTTACCAAATGATCCCCCAAGAAACGAATGTCTATCCTACGGCTTAGGATGCCTTTCCACACTCAAGCGTGGGTCATTGTCATTGAAAACAGGTGCTATGCATCTAGTCTTTTGTATTCTGATACCATGGTTGACATGCACATGCAAAGGTGGATGACCCTAAAGTGCTCAAACATAATTTTCAATCAGAGACATGTGGTGCACAACCAGGCTTTTCAATGCTTATTCAGTAACTCGTTGCGGCGATGTAAGGATAGCACTGAGACAACACTCGTGCTACTATCCTCTTAATTAACATACCACGAACTCTGTGTCATGATATGCATCAAAAAATCAGCAACAATCAGCATGCAAATCACACCATTCAAACATCCCAACCCCCTACGTTTAGATATTGCTTTCGTTGCATAGGTGTAGAGGTTCATTTTGTCATGTTTTGATGTATAAAAAGCGATAAATCACAAAATTTGACAAAGAGATAGGGCAAAGTAAGGCTAAAACTCATGCTTTGCCACTACCACACATCCACAAACAATCATTATATTTTTCCAAGACGTATTTCTATTTTTTCCCTTATTTTTCTCTATTTTCTTAAATTATTTGGCAATAAAATATGCTATTTTTTTATTTTTCTTATTCCAATCACTTCAGCATACTAATATTCAATTTATCTTCCATATTCCCCCCATGGGAACACCTTTCACCCACCCGAAACGGAAAAACTACCATTTTATCGCTTAAAAACCGCATTTCGGGTTTACGAGAATTAAATAGAGCATGTAAATCATTGCAAAATCAGAATTTTCTGATAAACAGCAATTAATCATGATGCAACCAGCACACAAACAAATTTTCATCCAATAAAAACATAATTCTCATCATAAACTATAAAAAATCCTTCATTTTCTTCATAAAAATGGTCATATTGTGTTTTTACATAACCGGAGACACCTTGAATGACTGCATAACCAGCAGACAGAGCCTCCATTGCTCTCAATCCAATGTTGTACATCAATCTTTAGCATCTCCATCAATCTCCATCACCGCTTCCTTCATTCTCCCCGGTTTCTCCTTCAAGATGGTGCACATGAACAGCCCATAGAGGGGAGAGAGAGGGAGGAGAGAGAAAGACTAGATTCTGATCTCTTCATCCGGATAGCCATATCTCGTGTGAAGACCGGCGATAGAGTCAGCCAAGAGGGAGAAGTTGCCGGGTAATCTCTGTTTTGCATGGGTTGCTTTCAGCCTCCAAATTAAGATCCATGAGGGGGGGACGCATTTTTCGGCACCATCTTCACTCCATCTCTGAACATTTTTTCCACACCATGCTTCATCAGAAATAAAGGGGGGGGGGGGGGCTTTAAAATCCCAAAGGGCAGCCCCCCTTTGGTCCTTAAATTTGTCCACATTTTCGAATCTTTGCCAATTATTGGCCTCTTCCGCGTATGGGGCTCCGTTTCAGCCTCTGAAAAATTCTGCGCGTCCGTCTCAGCATCCCGCAATGACTGGCAGCTCCTGGAAAACCGTACAGCAGTCGGAAAATTTATCAAAAATCCACAAGTGTCACTGGGTGCCTTTTAAAAGCCATCTTTCACTTGGTGCTTAAAATCGTCCTATCTGTAGCCACCGCCTTCGATGTCGAATATTTTTCCCCTAAATTCTAGATTTTTTGGCAAATTTTAGGCACATCCTGGGCTCAAAAATCCGCTCTCATGTATCTTGAATTTATTTATGTACATCTCTTAGGAAAAGTATTTACATCTCTTCTAAGGAAAGATCACTCTAGTCGTAAGACCATTAGATCGATTAGGTAATTCGCTTGCAATGGTGTAACTCAAACGATGGTTACCTCAATGCACTAGGTAGAGTTTAGTACACTAAAAATTCTGCTTAGTATCGCACTTGGGACGCCAAGTCAAGACTTTCGAACCCAAGGTTCCTACCCACATTCACGGAATGTTAGGGTTAGTTAGTCGCCCATACAATAACGATCTAGGGTTTTTACCCTAGGGTAAATTGGCCTAATACTAGACTTCCGATTGAGTTTAGAAACCCTAGGGCCAAACGTTGTCGACCTAGTATGGTTAGGGTTGGGTTGGGTCAAGAGGACTCCCAAACCCTACATCTTAACCAAGGTATCCTTGACCAAGGAATACCATGTGATGGGAGAAACAATCCCACGAGTTAGGTGCGACACTTGTGTCATGCAACAAGTTGCAACGTCGCATGGCTTTGTGTTTAAGTCACAAGATAGATTTGCCACTCTTTAGAATAAGGGTTGGTAGGATCTAAGTACAACATAATTTGCAAGAGAATGAGTAGTCATCCTGCTACATCACCTTCTGTGAGGCTGAGTTGCCAAGTTAGGGTAACTATGAATTGCCTAGCAAGCAATTAACAAATCAAGTTAGGGCGATAAGGATGCCCAGGATTTACTGTCTTAATTTAAGAGACCTAAGGTGTTGGTTAATTTGGATTAACAAGGTATAACCCTAACCCAAGGATAAAAGGGTAAACAAACAACAAACCCTTGGGGATCTTGCCAAGTCACAATTGACCCCGGATCGAATGTTGGATGCATTTGGAGAAGAGGATTCACACCTTAGCATTTGGCCAAGTAAATGACCACTGGATTGATTGTGTTTGTATGAGTTAGGAGCACTGTTTGTACTTCTTTGCTCAAGGAAGTAAAGATGGAAAGATAATTAATGCTTCAGGTTTTGAAGGCTTGGAGGGAGAGGCAGCATCAGTTACCCCGACTGTTTGCCTGACCCTATCCAAGGGGGTTGTTAGCTGCGTTGGGTATGTGGACCGAACCCGCAGCGAGAGGTCTCTCCGTCGGCGCTACTTGGAGTAGGAGGATGCTTGGGTGCCAGGGGGGCTCTGGCCATAAATCCCTTGCCTCCGGGTCCTGCACAAGAGGCCGACGTGACTCAGGATTGGATCTCGAGGCCTGCATAGTAGTCTATGGGCAGAATCTTGGAATAGCGATCCCTGAGGATTGCTGGATTGCCTTCGGGCGGGCCTTCGGGCAGATTATGGATTGCCTTCGGGTGGATTATGGATTAGCCTTTGGGCTAGATTATGGAATAGCCTACGGGCTGGATAATATGATGTATTCCAAAGATAAATAAGATCAATTGTTGAAAATGAACTTGCTTGACATTGTTTTTCTATGTGAGTGCTGCTTGAGTTACATGAAGGTGAATAATTGGCTAATTAAGGAAGCTGTTTTTGCGTGTCAAACTGAATGTGGTAGGTAATTAGATAACTAAAGCAACCCTGAGGAAAGTGCGGCGGATGTGGCCATGGGTCCATCCTACGGATGGGTGGTCCCGGTTGGCCGGGAACTTTTCTAAAAGGAAATTAACAGCAAGGAACGATGACCTAGAATCTAGGATACTAGAGTCCCGATTTATGCTATTTTAGGGGAACGGAATGGGACTATGCCTTATGGGCAAAGAGGTCGAGCTTTGCATCCCTCTCGTTTCCCATTCTCCTTGAACCAAGTGCAGCATGAATCCGCTTCGACCCTGACATTTCTGTGTAAAGTAGTTTGCATGGGGTTCGATGCTAGCTACTGTTCTAGGAATTTAACCATTAGGAAAACCATGATTCAGGTTGGTCCTAAGTGGGAATGGACGGAATGCTTCCACTTCATGGTAGACTCGGGAAGACCTAGATTGCAAACCCCATGACATTGCATGGGAGTGCCAGGTGGCGCTTTCTGGACTCTCTTCCCGATGGGCAGCTAAGACATGTCCTATGAGTGGACCGGTGGATACGTTACACTAGAATTATAGTAAATAAACTCCAAAATAGAAATTGGCAAATAAATCAAACCCTCTTGTCCTGTTATGAAAGTCTGAATGCCTATTTTCTTTTATTTTTTCTTTGTTTTTTCCTACCCTAATGCATCCAAATCACAAACCAAACACCTACACTACTCCAACTTACCTTTTCAAATCCAAAAAACCAAAAACTTACTTGCTAAGGAGATCCAATACCTCTTCAGACTCCCTCGCTTCCTACCTATCTACCTTAAGCACCAGTTTGGGAAAAACCCTACTTCTATGCTCGATTCGAAGCACGTAAGCACTCAAGGCTTGAATCCATTGGTCTCGGCAAAATGGAACCAAAATGTAGGGGTGAAATCGCCAAGATCCACTGATCGCTTATTGTTCAAGCATTTCAAGCCGAGAACTAATGGCTATCTCTCACATATCCGACATGCTCTCTCTCTCTCTACGAGTGTAGTGAGCTTATCTCCATGTTCGATCGAGTTACCTCCTCTCTTGAGCACACTGGTAACTCCATGATTCAAGTGCAAGCTACAAGCGAGCTCCATCCTCAAGCTCCATGCTCGAAGCTCCATTTCTGTGAGCAAGATAAGAGAAGAGAAGATAAGAGAAAAAGAGATGAGAAGATGGAGAGCTTCTCTACCACGGTTCCTCACCCTCACACACTCACTCCCTCGCACTCTCACACACTCTCTCTCAAGCACAAGCACAAGCACAAGCAAGCAAGCAAGCAAGAAGAAGAAGAAGAAGAAGAAGAAGAAGAGAGCTACTTTTGGCCACACACAAGAATGAGCTTCTCATTAATTTTTGAACTTTATATACAAAACCCCAAATCCGCCGGCGCTCTCAAATTAAATCATGGTGCGCATTGCGCTCTTTTACAAAAGTATTGACTTGCGCTTTTTCTTGTGGGTCTTTCTCCTTGATTTAGGACTTTTTTGCACTTCTTGTGTTTTCATATTTTTCTTGGTCCGCCTTCATTTTCCGTTTCACTTTTGCCTTGGACTTGTCTTTTGCTTTAGATTTTTCAGATTTTTCACCTTGTTCATTTGAGGGTTAACAAAATTAGAGGTAGATTAAAAGCTAAGATTACAAGTAAATTAAGGATTGATTAGAGTCTATCATCACTGAAATCAAGAGAAAGAGACAAGATCCAACTAAGTAAAAAAAAATACAAATATAGTGAATCAAATGGGTGTAATTGTGTGATTTGAATGTTAATCCAAGTTAAAATTGGCATATATTTTTCTTTACAAGATGTAGGTACACGACGTACTAAGAGAAAGAGAGACATTCACTTTCAATTGGAGGATGAATATGCACCAATGTTCAAAAGAATTGTGGAAAGGGATGATGCAATAAAATACAGGATACAACAAGAAAGAAATATAAGGAAAAAAAATATGGACCTTTGGGTTGATAGGTGCATTCATCCACCCGATCCAGTCACTTAAAGGCCACTACAATTTGAAGGGCTTACATCATTTGTAAAGTTTGTTTGTGAAGGCAATGAGGATTGTGTGGATACACATGCAGACTTGTCACACAAGGATTAGTAGGGGTTCATCAAGCCTTCACAAATATGTAGATAAGATTACAAGGAAATATATAGTCTTTGATGAAAAAGGATAGATTATTGGTTGAGAAGGATAGGGAGAACCAGAGCCTACAATAAGCAATGCCTGTCATTGAAGACGTTATGCATGCTACACACGTGTAGAATATGGAGTTACAATCTAAAGTTATGGACTTGGAGAAGGAGAATCAAAACATAAAGAGAAAGATCACAAAAACTTTGGAGATTGGGCCCACTTTCAAACCAAAGAAGCACATCGGTGCATCCGATGAGTTGAATCAATTCACCAATTAACCAAAGCAAGTGTAGAATATCATAGACGTATATATGCTCACAATTTGCTACAATGAGAAATATGTTCCCTCATGCAGAGAATGATACTATTACCAAAGTCCTAATCAAGGATATGGTAAAAAATGCATTGGAAAATTGTAAATTCATGGACATTTTAGATAGTATCGCAAGTGAGCATCTTAGGGATATGAGCAACTTTTTTACTACTATAGATGCTCAGGGATTATGCAAGAAGGTGGGAATGAGTTCTAAGTCATATAGTATGCTCTATCAATAATTGGATACAGATTTTAAGCAAGTCTTCAAAACTAAGCGAGTAATGCCTCTGCTAAAACCATTTCATGTGAAGAAGGCTAAAAAAAAACTAAATGAGAAAGTTTTAGAACCAATCAGTGAGCCAACGCATTTGGAAAATACACTTATATTGAAGTATGGTTTCAAAGAAGTTGCATTTGTATTGAATGCATCCAACAACTTTGTATTGGATATATGTAGGGTTTAGATTGCTATGGTCAAGTTTTAGAATATATCTATGGAAGAACGTAGGGGCAGCTTAAGTTTGTCCTCAAATTTGATGAGAGTGAAATTATTACGAGGAAAAAACTTGAATGTGTGAGTATAACACTTATGAATCGAGCATTGGATCCCAACATCAATGAAAACCATCCTTTATACTTCAGTGTACAATCAAAGAATGAAATATGGTGGCTTGTAGCATTTGAAGTACCAAAGGAGGACCATGAAGTACTTAAAGTTTTTTAACCTCACTAATATATCCAGTGTTATTCAACATAAAAATAATGGAGAAATTTTACACATCGAGGGGTTTAGGGACTATCAAGTTGAATGGCATCTTACAGGTGATTTGAAAACATTGAAGTGTATGTTTGGTTTATCAAATGCAGCAAATGCAAAATATATGTGCACGTACTGCATGCAAACTACAAAAAAAGGAAAAGATGGAAAGAAAGAATGGCTTGCCAAGGCAAAACAACAAGGTGCTCCGACACGTGATCAAAAACCCATGAGAAATGGAATGCTAGTTCCAATGGATCCAAACTAAAACCCTATTTTAAAAATACCACTAACAGGGTTCACTTTTGCACATTGCATTGTTTGGTTAGAATATATGAGAAGTTAGTATATCAATATATATGCTTTGCATACAAGATGCAGGCTATGGTGTTAGAAGCTAATGCTACATGCAAGAAGGTAGAATAAGTCCTATTTGAAGTTGGATTGCACAGGGACCAAGTAGAAATAAGAAAGAATGAGAAAAAATTGGGAAAGAGTGGAATTATCCCTTGTAAAGCATGCTTTGGCAGACCCAAGGCTAGGAAGTTTAATATATCTCTACCTTGAGATGAGGAAGGCAATATACTTGTAAAACAACCAAAGAGGTATGAAGCATGGAAAAAGTTGCATTTGTATTGAATGCATCCAACAACTTTGTATTGGATATATGTAGGGTTTAGATTGCTATGGTCAAGTTCTAGAATATATCTATGGAAGAGTGGAGGGGCAAGCTTAAGTTTGTCCTCAAATTTGATGAGAGTGAAATTATTACAGGAAAAAAACTTGAATGTGTGAGTATAACACTTATGAATCGAGCATTGGATCCCAACATCAAGTACTTAAAGTTTTTTTAACCTCACTAATATATCGAGTGTTATTCAACATCAAAATAATGGAGAAATTTTACACATCGAGGGGTTTGGGGACTATCAAGTTGAATGGCATCTTGCAGGTGATTTAAAAACATTGAAGTGTATGTTTGGTTTATCAAATGCAACAAATGCAAAATATATGTGCACATACTGCGTGCAAACTATGAAAAAAGGAAAAGATAGAAAGAAAGAATGGCTTGCCAAGGGAGAACAACAAGGTGCTCCAACACGTGATCAAAAAGCCATGAGAAATGGAATGCTAGTTCAAATGGATCCAAACTAGAACCCTATTTTAAAAATACTGCTAACAGGGTTCACTTTTGCACATTGCATTGTTTGGTTAGAATATATGAGAAGCTAGTATATGAATATATATGCTTTGCATACAAGATGCAGCCTGTGGTGTTAGAAGCTAATGCTACATGCAAGAAGGTAGAATAAGTCCTATTTGAAGTTGGACTGCACATTGACCAAGTAGAAATAAGAAAGAATGAGAACAAATTGGGAAAGAGTGGAATTATCTCTTGTAAAGCATGGTTTGGCAGACCCAAGGCTAGGAAGTTTAATATATCTCTACCTTGAGATGAGGAAGGCAATATACTTGTAAAACAACCAAAGAGGTATGAAGCATGGAAAAAGTTGCATTTGTATTGAATGCATCCAACAACTTTGTATTGGATATATGTAGGGTTTAGATTTCTATGGTCAAGTTCTAGAATATATCTATGGAAGAATGTAGGGGCAAGCTTAAGTTTGTCCTCAAATTTGATGAGAATGAAATTATTACGGGGAAAAAACTTGAATGTGTGAGTATAACACTTATGAGTCGAGCATTGGATCCCAACATCAATGAAAACCATCCTTTATACTTGAGTGTACAATCAAATAATGAAATATGGTGGCTTGTAGCATCTGAAGTACCAAAGGAGGACCATGAAGTACTTAAAGTTTTTTTAACCTCACTAATATATCGAGTGTTATTCAACATCAAAATAATGGAGAAATTTTACACATTGAGGGGTTTGGGGACTATCAAGTTGAATGGCATCTTGCAGGTGATTTAAGAACATTGAAGTGTATGTTTGGTTTATCAAATGCAACAAATACAAAATATATGTGCACATACTGTGTGCAAACTATGAAAAAAGGAAAAGATGGAAAGAAAGAATGGCTTGCCAAGGCAGAACAACAAGGTGCTCCAACACGTGATCAAAAAGCCATGAGAAATGGAATGCTAGTTCCAATGGATCCAAACTAGAACCCTGTTTTAAAAATACCACTAACAGGGTTCACTTTTGCACATTGCATTGTTTGGTTAGAATATATGAGAAGCTAGTATATGAATATATATGATTTGCATACAAGATGCAGCCTGTGGTGTTAGAAGCTAATGCTACATGCGAGAAGGTAGAATAAGTCCTATCTGAAGTTGGATTGCACGTTGACCAAGTAGAAATAAGAAAGAATGAGAACAAATTGGGAAAGAGTGAAATTATCCCTTGTAAAGCATGCTTTTGGTAGACCCAAGGCTAGGAAGTTTAATATATCTCTACCTTGAGATGAGGAAGGCAATATACTTGTAAAACAACCAAAGAGGTATGAAGCATGGAAAAAGTTGCACCTTGTTGTTTTGAATTGGAGCAATGGGGGATGAATGAGGATGGCAAAGGCATAAGTGTGGATATACCTAGATAGATTAGTAGCTCTCTTACAAAATTTGAGGTTTAGAGATGGTGATGCCAATACATTTAAAGAGACAATTTCTAAATTTCATAAGTCCATGGTGGAGGCATGGACTACAAACAGCATAACACACTACATGGACAATATTGCCACCATTACAAACAAATATCATAGTGTCAAATTAGTTTGTGTTTCTAATCTCTCTTCTTGTGCAGCATATACTTGAAGCACATGGTCCATACTTTGTAGATCAAGAAAGTTTGGCAGTATGGTCAACTCAAGGCATGTAATGATGTCATTGGCAAGCTCATTGTGCTTTTCAAAAGGCAACTGATCATGGAGGTGGCATCAATGATTCCAACTCTATGAGGCAATTATTACAATGGTGGTATAGGAGATTAGAGATACGATATGAGGAAAAAGAAGAGAAGTCCAAAACCTCTCAAGTAGAATTTATAAGTAGGGAAAAATATGAAGTGAGAAAAGCAAGATATGAAAACAACACAGCTAGACAATGCCACACAAAATGGTTGGCAACCGAAGAGAGAGATAGCAAGAAATGGAGACGTAGATAAAGATTACACTTTTGATGCATTTATAGTCCATGAGAGAGCACGGGTACTAAGGATATGACACATCAATACTCCTCTCTTTAACATGAGATGTCTTGCAAAATTTATTTAAAATTTTGAAGGTTTGTCACTATGTTTTTTAAAGTCAATTTTGAACTATGTTTTTTAATTATGAAAAGTTGATTTCAAAATCCTAAGACAAAGATATGAAAATTCCAAACCTTGGAACATTCACTGTCTTAGACAGAAAGGGGAATGAGGTGGGTGGTAAGAGAGAGAGAGAGAGAGGGATGGGGTGGGGTGGAGAAATGAAATGAAATGATAATTTTAAAGTTCATTTACACCATAGTAAGTTTAAAAGTTGTGTACTTAAGTCGAGTCTCTCCTTTCATTTTTTTCCCATTACTCTTCACTCTACCCTCCACCTTTCTATCCTTCATCATCACAACCATGGCCTAATTGCCTAGTGATAGGGTTGTTGGAGTTGGTGATAGGGTTGTTTTTTGTTGGGAGTTGCACTCATGGGTTGCCACAGGTGTTGATGTTTTGGGGTTTCTGCAACAACAAGCGACGATTCTTTGGTAGACTTGCAGGATGATAAAGGATAAGACTTGCAGGTGTTGATGTTTTGGGATTTCTGCAAAGCGACGATTCTTTGGTAGACTTGCAGGATGATAAAGGATAAGAATTCAGAGTTGAGTGTTGATGAAGAGCTGAGGGTACTTTTGTTGGAGTCAACAATATGCTTTGAGAAGCTACCTTGTAATTGGGTCTATGTTTTTAGCTCAGGTTTGGTTGTAGATTATAAGGAGCTTAGTTTTGGGTTATCTTTCGAGTAGACCTTCAAGTATTTGATAGCAGTGGCCTACAAAATGGAGCTTAATTTTGCCTGGCTTTAGTTGTATTTGGTGCGATGCACTATCTAGCGTATATTTCATAGTTTCATAATGCCAAATTTGATATTTGATCTTCTATTTTTCCATGATTTGCATTGTGCATATTTCCAAGTTTCTAATTTTCAAAGTAGTTTCATTGAGGATAAATTCAATGCGCAATCACACACACATCAGTGATCAGTTGTACATGGGCTGATGCACTAAATCTTTACAATATTTAGCGGTTTGACAATACTACATCTGATATATGATATTCCATTTGACCCATGACTTATTTTTTGTAAATTTTTAAGTTTCCAATATGTCACGTAGTTTGGTTTACAACACATTTAATATGCAATTGCGCATACTCGGTGGTGAGTTTTTCTATTATCAGTGAAGTATAATCCAATTTATGCATTTTCAAAAAATTATTGAACTATCAATTTTATAAATCAAAATCTAGTGAAACTTCACCCACATGCTGGGCATCATAAAAACTCATGGATATTTAAAAATTGGCCCTATCAGAAGCCTTTGGAACACTTGTCCAGAGGCTCACGTCTAGGGCGCCCCTTGAATCTGGGGATTCAGGGCCCCAGACGTGAGCCTCCGGACATGTGTCCTAGGGACTTCTAATGAGGCCAATTTTTTTTGGGTAGTTGATATGTTATAGAGGAGTCAACAGGTAAAATTTCATGTCAATCGGATCACTTGTCATATTTTTCCAAAGCTTGGATACATTAATTCAAGTTTAAGGGTTTTTGAAAAGTTTGGCTTTAAGTTTAATGTTTCACCTCATTTTACACATTTCACTTTTGATTTTGAGTTTTCTCTCCTAGAAGACATGGCATGCACCAAGCAAGTGGCCTGGAGACACCCCCCGAGAAATCCCATGCACAGACCACCTCCCTCAGCTCCACCACCACCACCACCACCACCATCATGCTAGCATTGCAAGCATTGATGCCACGCACATTGGCTCTTCGTGAGATCCGCCATCACCAGAAGGCCACGCACCTCCTAATACCAAAGGCTCCATTCCAAAAGCTAGTGCGAGAGATTATGAATGGCATACTGATTAAGAACAGTAGGATGCACTTATTAGATGGATCACGCTTGCAACAACCCAATCACTGGACTGTCCAAGCCCTCCTTGCACTACAGGAAGCTGTCGAAGCTTAACTCATTGACTTATTCGAAGACTTGGTGTATGCAACAGTGCATGCAAGGAGGGTCACTGTCACTGATAGGGATTTGCGGATAGTGAGGTTCTTCCAACAATGGAAGGATATTCCTTGCAAAGATCAACAATGATAGGGGTGTACTACTAAAATATATACGAAATGTAGCTTCCAAAGAGATTTTGTAAAACCTTGGTTGTAATGGATCCCATATAAAATGTTATGAATATGAATACAAATTTTTTGGCACATCTTAGTTTTATTTATTCACTTGTTATTTGTTTTATTTATGTCTTTGAGTTATCGTTACATGCATTCAAATGGATACATATTGCGCACAAACTCAATAAAGCACTATGTATTAAATTTAGGCTACGAATCGTGTTACATATAAATCCGATAAATAAATGTAACATTCAAGTAGATAATGATAATAAACAACGCATATGACAAACTACATTGCTTGCAAATCCAACAAATATCAATTTTCATTACTTCAAGAGAAGATTACAAAGTGCAATATATTGGTGATGAGATATCATTTGGCAATAAGTACATCTACTCTCTCCTAGGCTTCTTCGAGCTACACTCCCCATGGTTAGAGTTATTCTTGATCATATGAAGCAACACATTTTTCCCTAGTAGTCCCTGCCTAATGACATTGGGGTCTTGAACACCAGTAATGATGCCCTGGGCCACCATGGAAAAAAATGGCTCTGACCTAGTTTTAGAGAATAAGTAGAGGAGCTTCGAATGTCAAAGCAACACTACTTTCTCCAAGCTAGAGTTCATTGGGATGGTCTTGAAGGGACAGTCTTTGTTAGTGCCCTCAACTTCAGGAAGTTCTCAGCAAAAACTGGAGAGCATGTCTTATGAAATACAATAATGTCGCTCACAAGTTGACTGATATACTCCTTCAATGCCAAGTCTTGTACCCTTCCTTGGCTACCAGATCGGCCACCTTGTCTAGATGAAAATTCATCTATATAGACAATATCCTGCATCACATGAGTTCACTATCAGACTCACTATGCATGGAGTGTGCTAAAGATATATACATCAGATTCGCACAAAAATTTACTAGTAGGGCCTCTAGGGCATTGGGACCATTGGGATTAATTTTTGTCAGGATCGGGCCCCCAGAAAAGCCCTAGCTAGAGGCTCACAAGTTGACTGATATACTCCTTCAATGCCAAGTCTTGTACCCTTCCTTGGCTACCAGATCGGCCACCTTGTCTAGATGAAAATTCATCTATATAGACAATATCCTGCATCACATGAGTTCACTATCAGACTCACTATGCATGGAGGGTGCTAAAGATATATACATCAGATTCACACAAAAGTTTACTAGTAGGGCCTCTAGGGCATTGGGACCATTGGGATTAATTTTTGCCAGGATCGGGCCCCCAGACGTGAGCCTCTAGCCAGGGCTTTTCTGGGGGACCAATCTCGACAAAAATTAATCCCAATGGTCCCAATGCCCTAGAGGCCCCATTGGTAAATTTTCACCCGAATCCGATAACATTACCTTCCTTGCATCATCTATTTGCTGATGTAATGGAGCATCCAGGCCTGCTCTGAAAAATCTTGGGCGTCCTTGACCGGGTACACTTGGGAGGCCAAATTGGGCATGACCTTTGGGAGCTTGACCCCATTTTCAGAGTCTGGACGGGGAAATGGCCAAGGAAATGGTCAAGATGCGAAGAGGTATACACTTGGGAGGCCAAATTGGGCATGACCTTTGGGAGCTTGACCCCCCCTCAAATTTTCAACCAACTTAGATGAAAAAACGTAGATGCAAGCGTGAGATATGGCGACATCTGTTGGCGCCGAAAAATGCGCTCCTTGATCATGATGCTTGATGTGGGGTTGAATGCAACCCACCCAACTGACGATAGGGCTGATCTACTCCCTTCTTGCTGATCATTTCACTTGTCTTCACTCGTCAAATGGTGGCCTCAATGGAGATCTCTGATTTCAGTCTTTCTCTCTCCTCCCTCTCTCTCCTTTAAGGGGTTGTTCTTGTGTGGAAGAGGAAAATGAAGAATGATGGAGGAAAGCTTGTCCGGATGAGACTTTCGGATGGATGAAGACATGAAGAGTGCTGATTTTGAAGATGCTGGGCATTGAATGAGAGCTGACATGCAGTCCCATAGCAAAACCGAGATCCCGAGACACAAAGGCTAAGCGGTAATTCAATTTTTATGAAGAAAAAATGAGTTTTTATGCTATTTGGGTGATGAAATATTGTTCCCATGGGCTGATTATGCATTATGTTGTCGTTTGTTATGAGTTTGATCAATTTATGCTCAGAAAATCAGAAAATCATAAGTGTTATGGCTGAAATTAATGGTATAAAACCCGTAAAACACGCGTTTAAGAGGCAAAAATGGGTTTTTTTTGCAAGATAAAGGGGAAACATGAGATGTAACATCAACAAAACCTAAAATTTTGCTATCAAAGAACCTAAGGACCACAACCCACAATTAATCTCAATTTTTAATCATTTTTTATTGAAGAAAATAGAGAAAAAATACCAAAAAATGGTGGAAAATGGATTTTAAATGGGAGAAATTAGGAAACGATAAAAGAAAAATTCCAGAAAATCACATAAGTGTTTGTGCAATGTATAATGAAGGTAGAGCATGAGGTTAGCCTCGGTTTACCCTCGTTTCTATGTTTCCGTTCGTGTTTATTGCTTTCTCTAAAAAGAAATACACATAAAATGACTCTTACACCTATCAACGATTGCAAAACATTAAACGGTAGAGTGAGAGGGGAGTTTGAGCGTCAAAGTAAAATCTTAAACCTGATTTATGTGTTGCATCATGGCTATAGGATGTTGTTTTAAAATAAAGGAAAAGGCAGCATGAGCGTAAGGCTCGGTGTCTCTCCTCGTTTCAATACATAAACGTTAGCATGGGAATCATGAAAAGATTGGTTTTGCACGACGCACAATGCCAATTTTCTTTTTGTTTGTGCACTAAACCATTTACATTATGCACTATGCATGGTTCATGGTATCGAAGGAAAATCTCCTGGACTGCATAGCAATTGTTTTCTTAGAAATTTGACCCATGATTGAGAGTGTGAGGTTATCCCTTGCCGTAGGGTAGAGGGTCGGTTTCCTAAGGGACTGTGAAGTGAGGAAGCATGGTATATCTCCTGGAAATACGAGAAATATAAAAGAGAGGAGTTTGTGCTCGTTTGTGTTATATGTCTAGCATCGCATCAAAGGGCCAATCCCTGAGATGTAGGAGAGCTGCAGTGGGGCTCCGACTATTAGTCGGTGGAGTGCCTCCTATGTGTGTGTGATCATGGCATTGCCAATGTATAAGGGTTCTCCCTCTGAGGAGTTTAAGGGAAATGTTGGACTATAAATTATAAACACAAGAATTATGCTTTAGGGCAGTTTGTCCTTCAGCATTAGATTGACGCTTCTGGTCTGCGAGGCCATGAGGGTGTTTGTGTGTCATGAGTATGAGGTCCGGCTAGTGCTATAGCCAGTGCCGGCCCATTTTAGATCCCATCAGTGATGCGTCTACCGAGAGCCACCTATAAGTTGTGGTTTTCGAATCTAGGGTTTCTAGGGACCAAAAGCAAGTTGGTTTATGTCCTCTGACAAGGACCGTCAAGCCGAAATTCTAAAAGCCGAACATGCTGAGAGGGCTAGGCGGCAGTTAGAGATCGTAAGCCATTATTCTCCTCAAAGGAGTAGTCCAGTGTGTATAGAAGCAGTTGTCTTAGTAACCCAACTACTCTACATAGTTTGTTAGGTGCAGGAGGAAGCATAAGTTCTTCCTCTTCTCCACTAAGTCTACCCACTTCAAGTGGGGGGGTGAATTCACCCGTTCAAGCTCCTATTGCTAATCCGATTATCATCATGGCACAGCCTATTGCGATTCCTGTAGGGACACTGGATTTACCAGCCTTAGGAGTTCCCTTGCCCATTTTTAATGGGTTAGCGGAAGAGGATGTAAAATTTCACATTTGTGAATTTCAGAGATTGATGTTCAATTATCGCATCCAAGATGAGGGACATCTCATGATGTTCTTCAATATGACGTTAAAAGGAAGGGATGTGGTATGGTATCACAGCATAGAGTCTGGAACCACAACCACCATTGATCAATTCTATGCAGCTTTCCGAGTGGAATATGCCCCTGAAAGAGGTGGCCAATATTGGTTGTGGGTCTTGAATGTAACGCGCCAAGATCCTTACGAGAATGTGAAAGCATATGCCAAGAAGTTGAAGGAAGTATTTCATAAGTTGCAAACTTACATTCCCATTCCACCAGCTGCCCAATTGCAATACTTTTTGCATGGGTTGGACTTTAATATCCAAGTATAATTGAGCAGTGTGGCCTTGGCAGACATAGACACTGCTATTACGCGGGCAGAGGGAGTAGAAGCACAATTACAAACAGCCTACTCCTCTCGAATGAATATTAATGGGGGTTTAGTACCTAGTGGCAATCCAGCATTGACGAATGGAAGTCAAGGGATGCCTATGACTAACCCGATTGGGAGAGGGAGTATGGTTTCGAATGTACCTTTACTACCGGCTCCTCCTAGTGTGACTATGCCTATGGCAAGTCAGTTGGCTCCACCAAATGTTGAAGGCTAGGTTTCAAATTCTAATGTTGTTCCTGTGGGTCAATAGCCAATGCCAAATCAAATTGTTAGGCCAATGGAATGATGGGTTAACGATCGAGGCTATGAGTCGAGTGCATCTAATGTCCTTGGCGAAGTTAAGGATATGATGAAGCATTATACCGATATGATTTCTGAACAATATCAACAAATAGCCGTCGATGTTAATTTTTGAAGAAGCAACAAAATCTAATAGGGAGTCGACGCCCTGAAGAGGGGGGATCCTCTAGATTCAGTTGTAAATGGTGTGGTGGATAGCACTTCCCCAGAAATTGTCCAAATGTGAAATGTGACATTTGTGGGAAGTCGGGCCATTTAGCTGCTACCTGTTGGAGTAAGATTAGTTCCCTCCAACAAGGGAGTAAACAACCAGGCCCAGTGAATCATAGAGTGCAAGGAAATAACTTGCAGCAGAATGATGCACCAAGACAAATATTGCAGAGGGGAAAAACAACTATAGAAGAGTTGCCACAAGGCAATGGAGTCAGACTTATCGAGGTTGTGTGAGTCAATGATACTGAAACCTCTAACTTAAGAGTTGTGACAAGAGGCCAAAAGGCTAAAGAGGTTGATAAAGATAATGCAAAACCGGTTGAGGCAAACCCTAAACAAGGGGATAAGGGGACGCAAGTCCAGAGTCCTAGCATGGAAGGGGGACTGCTAAGGCCGGCTGACAAGAAAGGTGACCCTAAGAAGGATGAGGCAGTGGCAAGAAAGAAGGCAAGAGCCAAGAAAGAAGCACCAAAACCGGTCCAAAGACCCAAAGAGAGGATGGTTTGGCAAGAAAAGAGAGCTTTGGCTACTTATCATGACTTTGATTTAGCAAGTTCTCTTTGCGAAGTTAAACCAGATGTGAACCTCTTGCAATTGATCAACTTATCTCCAAGAGTATGCAAGGAATTTAAGAAGATCCTGCGTATCGGGTATATTGTGGAACCTCTGGGCATAGCACGAGTAGGGGAAGATTGGTTTGACCATGCTGAAAAGAACTGCCCTAGGATTCCAGCTTATGTGGATGGAATATTAGTGGAACATGCCATTGTAGACACTGGATCCTCCGTCAATATCATGAGTTCAGAGTTGATGGAGAGGCTGGGTCTAGGCATCCAGAAAGACAACTCCACCCTTCTGAGAATGGCTGATGATAGTCTAAGACAACCAGAAGGTTGCGTTACTAGAGTCCATGTTACAGTGGCGAGTGTAGAATGCTTCTTGGACTTTAGGGTGATAAGATTTGCAGGACGTCCTAGCTATCGAGTTTTGCTAGGTAGGCCTTGGATCTTACAAACAGACTGTCAAGTTGATATACCCGCTGGTCGAGTGGTTCTAGGTAGAGATGCTAATCGAATAGTAGTCGATGCTTGTCCTGAGTCTCCTCAAAGTGAGAGAGCTCCTTTATCTTCTATTGAATTAGAGTTAGCAGACGATCCATCTGGTAGTGAGACATCATCCAGCGATGAATCTAAAGAGGGGTCCACAGAGGATATCTATCAGATAACTCTAAATGAGCCGATAGAGCCGCAAGATAGGATAAGAGATGCAGATGTGATTGAGTTAGACCTTGGCATGCCGAATGATTCGCGGCCAATTAAATTAGGTTCCATGCTCAGTTCAATAGAAAGGGAGGATTATGTGTCCTTGATTCAAGAATTCCATGATATCTTTGCTTAGAGTTATGATGAGCTGAGAGGCATTCCTCCCAGCCTAGCTGTTCATACTATTCCTGTAAAAGATGGCAGTCATCCTGTGCGTCAGAAGGTAAGGCGTATGCCTTTTGAATTGAGGGACGGGCTGTTTAAAGAGTTACAGAAGCTAAGGAAAGCTAGTTTGATCTTCCCTATTCAACACACAGAATGGTGTTCACCCGTTGTTATCAGGAAGAAGAAAAATAATCATCTCCGATTATGTGTGGATTTTAGAGAGCTGAATAAGCAAACGGTTAAAGATTACTACCCGTTGTCATTTATTGACCAGATTTTGGATCAATTAGCGGGTAGGGAAATATACTCGTTCATGGATTGCTTTGCAGGATATAACTAGATGGCAATTGCAGAAGAGGACACGTTGAAAACCACTTTTATTACTATCTTTGGTACTTTTGCGTACCATGTGATGGCCTTTGGTTTATGCAATGCACCTGGATCATGGCAACAAACAACAGATAAGACCTTTGGTGACATCTTGCCAGATGAGTTGAGAGTATTTATTGATGACCTGGGGGTAGCCACTGTAAGGGAAAGGATGTTGGTTATCTTAAGGAAATGGTTTGAGCGCTGCAGACAATTTTGTATCACTCTTAACCCACGGAAGTGTGTCTTCGGAGTGCCTTATGGGCTATTGCTAGGCCATGTGGTCAGTTCAGTAGGAATAGCAACTGATCATGAAAAGATCAAGGTCATAGTTGCTATGAGTCCACCACGCACTCCGAAAGAGGTTCATAGCTTTCTGTCATCGATAGGGTATTATCGGAGGTTTATAAATGCCTTGGCAGAAAGGGCGTTGCCATTAACGAATTTATTATCCTTTAGTTGTTCATTTGAATGGAGCGACCCTTGTAAGGTAGCTTTCGAGGATGTGAAGCAGGAGCTAGTAAAAGCACCCGTTTTAAAAGCACCTAAAAGAGGTGAGGTGTTCTATATATTTTCAGCATAGCCACCATGCATAGTATTAGCTGCTGTTTAGCCTAGATTTGGGAGGACAAGTGGTATCATTCGATAGCTTTTGCTAGTCGAAAATTGGGCATTTCAGAGATCAATTATACCTACATGGAAAAGTTGTGTCTTGCAATGGTCTTTGGGACTAAGAAATTCAGGCACTACATCCTCTATGAAAGGGTAGTATTCTATACGAAGGGGGAAGGGCTGAGATTGCTTATGAACAAGCTACAGCCGTCTGATCGTTTGGCAAAGTGGTTAGTCACTTTGCAGGAGTTCGATTATAAGATTAAGAGTAAGCCACCGAGGTTGCAAGGTATTGTGGAATTCCTTGTGGATTTCGGGGAGCCAAAAGAGACGTTGGCTGAAGGAAGTGATATTGAGGAAATGTTTAAAATTGATACAGCTTCTATCCCATCTTGGTATGCTGCTATTACGCATTATCTATCAATAGGAGAGACGGGAGCCGGTTTGTCAAAGTTTGAAAAGAGGAAAATCAAATAACAGGCATTGAAGTTTTCCTTGATCGCAGGGACACTATATCGGCAAGGTGTTGATGATATTTATCGCCGATGTGTGATGCCTGACGAGGTTCCTTTCATCTTAGAGGAGTGTCATGACTCTACATGTGGAGGGCACTTCACAGGACGGTTGACGGCGCAGAAAGCTTTAAGAACCGGATATTGGTGGCCGTCTATCTTCCAAGATTCTTTTGAGTATGTAAAGAGATGTGATACCTATCAAAGGCATGATAGTAGAGAGAATAGGAAACGTCCACTTACGCCTATTATGGATATCCTTCCATTTGAGAAGTGGGGCATTGATTTCATGGGTCCTATCACCCCGTCCTCTACTACCCAAAAGAGGTATATTATAGTGGCCACTGATTATTTTACAAAATGGTCAGAAGTGCGGGCGACGAGGTAGGACAATGCAAAAGAGATTGCAAGTTTTCTTTTAGAGCAGATTATTTGCCGTTTTGGTTCCCAAAAGGAATTAGTGTCAGACCATGGAACCCATTTTCTGAATAAGGTGATCAAAAGCTTGACTGAGGCTTGGCAAATCAAGCATAATAAAACGATTCCTTATAATCCACAAGCAAATGGGCAGGTGGAAAGTACTAATAAGCAGCTTGTGGGGATCTTGTCTAAAATAGTCTCTGAAAAGAAAGGAGACTGGGACAAGAAGTTGTATGTGGCAGTATGGGCGTCTAATACCACGTTCAAGCGAGCTACCGGCCATACTCCATTTAAATCGGTTTATGGGGAAGAATGTGTGTTACCCCTCGAGATTGAATTGCCAACCATACGGTATGCAATTAACCATTCTTTGGGAGATAAGGATTCCCTTTTTGAACGTTTCACGATAATAGCCCACTTGGATGAGCTGAAGTTGCAGAGCTTATTACACCAGGAGATGGCTAAACGTCGGATGAAGCAGTTGCATGACCTTAGAGCGAAGAAGTATACCTTTAAAAAGGGGCAATTAGTCCTCTACTATGATGCGCGTAGGGAGTTGTTTCCAGGGAAGCTGGAACCTAAATGGGATGGCCCCTACAAGATTGTTAGGTTAGGGAAAAATAGGTCTACGACCCTATTAGCTAATCTACAGGGAGTAGAGTTTAAAAATAAGGTTAATCTTAATAAGATTAAACCTTATTATTTCTAAGTATGCTAATATAGAGAAATGCATTGCAGGTCCATGCTAGGGATGATTTGAGACCTGCAAAAGAGCTTAAAAGCTGGTTGATGGGGCGGTTAATCCCTTATTTGGAGCACCCATATCTGGAGCAAAGATACCATTAGGGGAAGCTTATCTGGTGGAGCAAAGGATACAAAGTGATTGAGCAAGAAGACGGGACCTTTGTGTGGGAGATCAAAGTCTTCTACCATCACTGTTTGCGACTGTTGACGAGTATTCCTGTTGAGTTTAATGAAGAAGGTGGGATGGAGCCGTCAGTTCATCCTCTCAACATGCCAAACTTTGATTACCATAATTACGAATAGCGGAGTTCGTGATGGCCGACTATGTAAACACATTATGGATGTATACATTATATTTTGACGGAGCGTCTAGGGGCCCTAATAAAAGAGGAAGTGTTGGAGTAGTAATCCGAGATCCCCGACGTAGTTTTTTGTTTTAGTTTTGTGCTAGATAGGTTCGAAGAAGAGCTTGGAAGGAGCCTTTTTTTGCGTGTAAGCTTCTCGTGGCCCTATCCAGGTGATATCTTTCCTTTATGAGTACTGTGATTTTTATGCTATATGTGTTTGTGTACTTGTTAAGGGGTTTTTCGTTTCTTGTTGGGGACCGGCGTCTAAGGCATGAAGTCCCAGGTTTAGGTTGGGTATGTTTGAGGGAGGTCTGAGTAGTCGTGGCCTCCTGTAAAACGACATTGTTAAGCATCAAAAGCTCTGTTTTAGAAGGGAGTCCTGGTGACCCTATTCTGCTAGCCTGCTAGGGGGTCGTTCTAGGAGTTCTTGCTCAGTTGTGAGGCAGTTAGAGAAGCCTACAGAAGAAAAATGATGATGATAAAAACCCTGAATATCTTAAAGACAATAAATATATACAAAGGTGTGTAAAAAGGGGTTCTAACCCCTATCAAAGAAGAGATAAGAAGAAAAAATTTATAAGTAGTTGTTCATTGCCATGCGAGGGCCTGGTAGGTTCCTGGGGATGAGTCAGACCCGGGGCCGATGCCTTGTCTTCCTAGGGGTAGCATCTTGTTGGAAAAGAAGAAATTAAGGAAGGTTGGAGCAAAAATAAAAGTGAGCGTCAGAAAAGGATTAAGTGTTGCCTTGCGAGGGCTTGGTAGGTCCTTGGGTACCGAGACAGGACCTGAGGCCAATGCCCTATTCTCCTTGGGTCACTACTTTCTCAGCTCCCTCCTTTTTACATGCCTAAGTATGTCAATAAAATAAAAACCCTAAACGAAGAAATGTGCTGACAAGAAAATACTTCTTGATTAGGCTATAGGAGTCCTCTCCTAGTAGGAGCTCCTAGTTGTGTTTTCCTTAGTTAGATAGGTAGTCCAGACCACCACTTAGGGCCTACTCCTTGTGGATGTCATGCCTTGGTTTTGTCAGGGGGTAGGGTGAGCATTGTGCTGTGTCTACTATGTATCTATTTTGTATCAGCTTGATGCTTCCTTTGGTTGTCTTGTGCAGATCTGGTGTGGGATTTGACGGGCTGAGTCACCCTATCCCGTGGTCGCCAATGAGAGTGGAGTTTTGATGTGGAGACGTGCTTAAAAATAGCTAAAAATTACGAATATCAAGGGAAAAATATTCAACGTCGAAGGCAGCGGCTCGACCTAGGACGATTTTAAGCGTCAAAGTGCTTTAAAGGCGCCTTGGTTTTATCAAGGGGTAGGGTGAGCATTGTGATGTGTCTAGTATGTATCTATTTTGTATCAGCTTTGGTTGTTTTATGCAGATTTGGTGTGGGATTCGACGGGCTGAGTCACCCTATCCCGTGGTTGCCAATGAGAGTGGAGTTTTGATGCGGAGAAGTGCTTAAAAATAGCTAAAAATTACGAATATCAAGGGAAAAATATTCAACGTCGAAGGCGGCAGCCTAGGACGATTTTAAGTGTCAAAGTGCTTTAAAGACGCCCGAGCGACACTTGTTGATTTTTGATAATTTTTCAGACTACTGTGCGGATTGACAGGAGTTGCCAGCCAATGCGGGATGTCAAGTCGGATGCCCAGGATTTTTCAGAGCTTGATTCGGAGTCCGGACGGGAAAATGGCCAAGGAAATGGTCAAGATGCGAAGAGGTGGACACTTGGGAGGCCAAATTGGGCATGACCTTTGGGAGCTTGACCCCCGCCCCCCCTCAAATTTTCAACCAACTTAGATGAAAAAACATGGATGCAAGCATGAGATATGGCGACATCTGTTGGCGCCGAAAAATGCGCTCCTTGATCATGATGCTTGATGTGGGGTTAAATGCAACCCACCCAACTGACGACGGGGCTGATCTACTCCCTTGCTGATCATTTCGCTTATCTTCGCCTGTTAAATGGTGGCCTCAATGGAGATCTCTGATTTCAGTCTTTCTCTCTCCTCCCTCTCTCTCCTTTAAGGGGCTGTTCTTGTGTGGAAGAGAAAAATGAAGAATGATGGAGGAAAGCTTGTCCGGATGAGACCGGATTGCTTCCGGATGGATGAAGACATGAAGAGTGCTGATTTTGAAGATGCTGGATATTGAATGAGGGCTGACACGTAGTCCCATAGCAAAACCGAGATCCCGAGACACAAAGCCTAAGCGGTAATTCAATATTTATGAAGAAAAAATGAGTCTTTATGCTATTTGGGTGATGAAATATTGTTGCCATGGGCTGATTATGCATTATGTTGTCGTTTGTTATGATTTTGATCAGTTTATGCTCAGAAAATCAGAAAATCATAAGTGTTATGGCTGAAATTAATGGTATAAAACCCGTAAAACACGCGTTTAAGAGGCAAAATGGGCTTTTTTTTGCAAGATAAAGGGGAAACATGAGATGTAACATCAACAAAACCTAAAATTTTGCTATCAAAGAACTAAGGGCCACAACCCACAATTAGTCTCAATTTCTAGTCATTTTTTATTGAAGAAAATAGAGGAAAAATACCAAAAAATGGTGGAAAATGGGTTTTAAATGGGAGAAAATTAGGAAACGATAAAAGGAAAAGTCCAAAAAATCACATAAGTGTTTGTGCAATGTATAATGAAGGTAGAGCACGAGGGTAGCCTCAGTTTACCCTTGTTTCTATGTTTCCATTCGTGTTTATTGCTTTCTCTAAAAAGAAATACACATAAAATGACTCTTACACTTATCAACGATTGCAAAACATTAAATGGTAGGGTGAGAGGGGAGTTTAAGCCTCAAAGTAAAATCTTAAACCTGATTTATGTGTTGCATCATGGCTATAGGATGTTGTTTTAAAATAAAGGAAAAAACAGCATGAGCGTAAGGCTCGGTGTCTCTCCTCGTTTCAATACACAAACGTTAGCATGAAAATCATGAAAAAATTGGTTTTGCACGACGCACAATGCTGATTTTCTTTTTGTTTGTGCACTAAACCATTCACATTATGCACTATGCATGGTTCATGGTATCGAAGGAAAATCTCCTGGACTGCATAGCAATTGTTTTCTTAGAAATTTGACCCACGATTGAGACTGTGAGGTTATCCCTTGCCATAGGGTAGAGGGTCGGTTTCCTAAGGGACTATGAAGTGAGGAAGCATGGTATATCTCCTGGAAATACGAGAAATATAAAAGAGAGGAGTTTGTGCTCGTTTGTGTTATATATCTAGTAGCGCATCAAAGGGCCAATCCCTGAGATGTAGGAGAGCTGCAGTGGGGCTCCGACTATTAGTCGGTGGAGTGCCTCCTATGTGTGTGTGATCATGGCATTGCCAATGTATAAGGGTTCTCCCTCTGAGGAGTTTAAGGAAAATGTTGGACTATAAACTATAAACGCAAGAATTAAGCTTTAGGGCAGTTTGTCCTTCAGCATTAGATTGACGCTCCTGGTCCGCGAGGCCGTGGGGGTGTTTGTGTGTCATGAGCATGAGGTCCCGACTAGTGCTATAGCCAGTGCCGGCCCATTTTAGGTCCCATCAAATACTCTAGCTATGGCCAAGAGGGTGCGTCGACCTCTTCGTCACTATCCTCTTACACCTTAGTGCACAAAAGATATATGGAAAGTGTTGCATTATGCTTGATGAGATCCATTGTGGTGTGGTCCTGGGATGAGGTGGGAACTACTGTAATGTAGAGATGCTATCCCACATGCATGAGGGCTTGATTAATCACCTTTCCATGGCTCGATCCAACACGTAAACTATATAAGAAATCTATGGGGACTCATCTGAGAGCAGAGTCCAGAAAAGAGTAGCTTAGAGGTTTGCCACATCACAAAACGATGCCATTATACTAGAGCTAGGGTATACAACGAAAAGCGAGCTCTCTAGACTCAAGGTCATGCAAAATCTAAGGTATATCTGGTCTCCTATGTGTGTGTAGCATGTGGAGCTAATCCATGCAGCGAAGGTGGGAGTGGTAGCCATGGCACACAAAGAGAGAAGGAATGAGAGCACAAGTGTAGGGAAGTAGAGAATGAAAGTGAAAATGAGTTTGGAGTTATAGCTTTTATGTATCTAGGGTTTTAAATAAAGGTTATTTTTCAACCCTAAAGTTTCAAATTAAAACTCTTACCTTAGTTTCTTTATTTCAATACTTTAAAGTCATCGTTAAATTTACTCATACAGACAAATACTTCATTCTACATTATTAGATCCTCGAATATGCTTGGATCGTTGAGTATGTTCAAGTCCAACTAAAGAAAATATAGAAAATTTTTAAGAAAAGAAATCTAAAAGACCTTCAAAATCCCTTGGATCCAATTTAATATTTAAATTTAAGAAATAAGTAGAAAAGATTAGCTACAATATATCATTATGCAAAGACAATATTGCATAGATTATAGAACTCCAACCTGTAATTTAATTATGATTTTAATCAACATGATTGACTAATTACAGTATGTATTACTCGGGTAAGTTACTATGTATAAATCCTAGGCATGTGCGTTCAAGGCATGTTTTATATATCCCTATGTAACCTATTTTGCAAAATTTTATTGGCCCTTATGTGACTTTTTAGCAATATTTATAAATCCCTTACTATGAGTTTATTTTTTTAAGTAAATAATTTAATAGATCCCTATGTAATAGTATAGATACAAGATACTACAATATAGAATTGACCACAAAGCAACTCCCAATGGTTCATAAAATCTCTTAGTAGTTCTAGTGAGTATGAAAATATCATTGTAATATAGGACATACAAAGAAAGATCTCAAATTTTAATCAATAAAAGTAAGACTTTAAAATAATTGCTAGATAGAGACATCAGGTATATAACTAGAGCATGCAAATCTCAACCCAGAACTAGCTAGCAAAAGGCATTCACATTAGTATCTTTACGGCTAGCATTGCCTAAAGCTATGATACACAATTACTAGGAAGCTAGACTAGCCCAAAGTTAGTCTTAGAGGTCTTTAATAAAAAAATAAAAAACTAAATACTTTGACCATCCTATTACTATCTTTGGGCTCGCTTACATTGCAATATTAATCTTGATATTGCACTATTATGGTGGTAGTAGGGCTCTAGCAAGTTATATCATTATATCTATTGTATCTAGTTCATCTCAAAATATCCTCTCCACAACTCCTCTTTTCTAGAGCAGCTTTTTCTAGCTTATTTTCTAAATGAGATATTTATATGTTGAATGAGCATTACACAACCTTTCGTAACTATCTTCGTAGTTGATTGAGATTTAAGTCAATTGACTAGAGTTTAATCTACTTCATGCAACTCTAGAACCATTTCCATGCCTTGCAAATTCCTACAGATTATTAACGACCCTCTTTTAATGAATCATTTCGAAGGAAAGATGCCTAATAATGCGACATTTGATTTATTCTTTCCTTGCCTAATCCAAGTGTACAACAATAATTTCGACTTTATAAAGATGGGCATTTAGTTAATCTAAGTTCGTTACTTTGCAATGCATAAAAACCACTTGCTAGGAATGCATAGAGATCTTATGCTCTTCTTTTTCATTCGTTTAATACAAATGACCGATTCTTTGATCGAAGTTATTTCCTTTAATTTAGCCAAGGTATTCCAATCAAAAAAGTGCGTCCTAATTCCATAAATGATCTATGCAAAATCAAAATATTACGACGTTAATCAAAATTAGGAAGAAAACCTGGACTTGTGGTGAAATGTCCATATGGATGTTAGGAGATGATCCTCCTGCAGTTGCACCTTGTGCCTTTTTAAGTGCCATTGCGTATTCGACCTTCTCTCCTTGGCCGCAAACTTATGTTCTTGGGCCGTCTCCTTTGCACGTGAAAACTCCATTTTGTGATTTGGCTTTCTTGATTGATTCCACCATCTTTCAGAATCGAGCTTTAGAGGCCTTAAAGTTGCCTCCTCGAAGTAGGGAATGATTTCACGATTAGGACTTTACAATCATCAAAAATGACTTTGTAGAATGCAAGGGCTTAAACTCCAACGAGGAAGGGGTGTAAAGTAAGCTTGGAAAGGCCTAAAATCCTAGGGATATAAGGGAAGAAAAAAAAGCCTTAAACTTCAAGGAAAAAGGGGTGTAAAAGATCGCTTTTGGGAAGGCAAATAAAAGGGGATTTTAAAAGAACCCAGGGTAATAAGAACCCACTTGAGAGGGCAATAGGGAAGGCCCATGGGAAGGGGTTTAGAACTCGGGCTAATGGGAGCTTGTGGGAAATCCAAGGGGGGAAAAAGGGGCTTAATGCGCTTTTAAAGGGCTTGGCTGGGACCCCATGGGAAGGGGGCTTTGGATTCCGAGGGGGGGTTATTAAACCCACTTGAAAGGGCCTTATGGAAGCCCACAAGGAAGGGGGCTTAAATGATTTTAAAGAATTTTGTTGGGGGGGGGGGGGGAAACCCCCGGGAAGGGGGGCCTTGGAAGAGCCCTTAGAAGCTTCAAGAAGCTTCTTGAAGCTTCTATGGGGGAAACACGTGGATAAGAAGACGGCGGCGACTGAAACGGCGACATCTTCCTTCTGCCTCAGCTGCTTCACGACTAGTCCCTCGGTACATGCGGCCTCTTTCTCCTTGTTACGACTACCTCAGAGTGGTGTCTTAGCGGATTCCTTCCCTCCTCCCTATCTCGTTCAATGGTGGCAGTTGGCAGAGTAACCTCACGACCCTCTCCTCTCCTCAATGTGCAGCATGATGGCCTTTTTTTCTTACTCCCCTCCACGGAGGGTATTTATAGGTGAAGGGAGGGGAACCTACCTCCCCCACGCGGCCTTACGCATGGCCCTATACCCCTCCATGATCTCCAGCAATGCTTTTGTGCCCGTGCCTTACTCCCCCTCCTCCAGCACAACCATCGGTTGGGGAGAAAATAAGGATTAAAAATAATTTTTTTTCCATAAATCTTCTCAATTTTCTCTTGACCTCCTCCCAAGAGGAGGTTCACACGGAAATATGCGGTTTCATTAAACCATAGTCTCGGTTCTACCAATGGAGATTATGATACATCATGTTTAAATTTGCACTGTCCGTGACCCAATGTCGGCATTGTCTTTTTCTCGAGAATTCACACGGTCATGTAATATATTTTCAGCAGAAATATTACATTCTCTCACCCTTGGAGGAATCGAGATGTCCTCATCTCGAGATAAACTAGGGATATTGATGGTTGAGAGTGCTTTCATCTATCCAAGTGGCATCCTCCTCGGGATAATTTTTCTACTGGACGATGCATTCTCTCAAGGTTCTGGATCTTAGTTGTCTCTCCCTAACACCTAAGATCCTGTCAGGCCCTAGTTCAAGGACTCCTTGACTAGGCATTACAACTTGTTGGTCATCAAGTACATGGTTAGGATTAGGTACATACTTCTTCAATAGGCTGATATGGAATACATCATGAACCTTTAGGTTCTCAGGGAGTTGCAGTCTATAAGCATTAGGTCCTAGGCACTTGAGGATCTTGTATGGTCCACAATACCTTGGACTTAGCTTCTTGCAATCTCCTAAGGATAGATAAGTCTTCTTTGGACGTATGCGAATGAAGACCATGTCTCCTTCCTCGAAGATTCTATCTTGATGCTTCAAATCCACGTATGCCTTTTGTCTATCCTTGGTGGCTTGGATGTCCTGTCTTATTGACTTTATTTGGTCATCCATCTCTTCCAACATCTGCCTTGAAGCTTCAACCCTCAAGGTTGGATCTGAGAAGTTTAGGGGACTTCGACAGTCATGACCATACAATGCTTGAAAAGGGGTCATATGAATGCTTTGTTGGTAAGAAGCATTGTAGGCAAATTCCACCAAAGGCAAGTATTGAATCCACCTTTTTGGCTCACCACAGCAGTGATGCTAGGAGGCATATTCCACGGTGGATTCCGTGAGGTTTTACGGTGGATTCTGTAAGATTTTATTACCGGAGCTCATATACAAAGTGGATTCTTTGTGCAAGAAGTTGATGGGGACACCTATCCTTTTTGGGCGTTTTGTTAATTTCGTTTGTACATGGGTGATTCCATAGCGGGTGATTCCGCAAAATACATACTTAAATTAATAAACGTTTATGAGTTTAGAGTGCGCACTCGTGATAAATTAAGGTTAGGATTGATTTCCAACTAATTTATTTATATAGCTGAAGACTGCTAGGTATTCACTTTTGTCGGTTTAATTGTATTAATTTAGTAATGATTGTGAATGCTTCAGTTGAAGTGTAGAGATAGCAACGGTGGCAGTGGAAAGCATTGGAGGATAGCGTGTATTCAAAGTTATCGTCAATATTTTGATGGGCGCGTATCTTAGGCATGGCGCCTATATTTTATCGTGCTTATTTATCAAAGCGCTTGATATTTATTTATTATTTTTGTATGCGCATGGGCGCACGATTTAGATATTTGTATTGGACATTGTAGTTGGGTACACCTAACTTCTTGGGCGCCCATTAGCTTTAATTCTTTATTGGCACAAAAGCAAACTCAAAAGATAAAGCATGCTATTTTGTAATTTGGGCTATTATTTGAGTTTGAAGATGATTAATATATGAAATACATGCTTTGTGGAACGCTCACACAAGGCATGGGGGGAGATTACACCAAATTGGTCTCTTGTTCATGTCGTGCAAGCTTTCTACATTGATTTGTGTGCAAAAAGTAGAGTTCTTTTGTTCTTGGGGACCTTCTAACGCTCACTACGTGCGCTTATGGCATCCGATCTGTGTACTAGTGGTATCAGAGCGAAGCTAAGATCGAGAGCTTCCAATCACTTACCATCTTACACGAAAGCGGAACTCCTGGAACGATCGAGCTCTACAGTCAATTTCGTCACGAACGGTCGATACTAGTGTATTCCTGGCGGTCAAGAAACCCCTTCTGCACTCTCTGATCGCGAAGGACCAGCCTGTGGAGACGGAGGACCATGTGGATATCTCCTACATCAAGTCGTCTATTAACAGTAAGCTCCATATCCAAAATGCATTTAAACCTTTAACTTAAATCTTATCAAGCTTAATAGCAAGCTTTAAAAAGCTTACTCAACGAAATTTGATGAACGGCGGCAAGAGTATATGCTGGGCGGCGTCAAAATGGACGTTAACGTCCTCACTTACATAAAAATCACGCAGGCAATATCAACCTTAAAGCTCTTTAATCCACTAAGTCTTCCAAGTATCCTAAATACTGCAAGTCACAAAGGTTACTAAAGACTTATTCAACCACTATCAAAGGGGCAGTTCACACCGCAGAAGCACAGAATCCGTTTATTGCTCTCTGGTAGACTATGTTCATACCTATAGACTTGCTGAATCAGTTTCAGCAAACGCAGAAGTTCATATGCAGGTCATACGTCGTTTCTACGAAGACGGTTGTGACAATGAATACCACAATCGCAAAGGAGAAAGACCGTAAAAGAGAAACAAAAATATACAAGCCTTGTATACCCGCCTTTTGAGCTACGCTCATCCCGCTAATAAGATTTCGAGAGTGTGAGGTCTTTTGAATTTTACAGGATGATTGAACAAAACATGGACGATTTTATGGTGGCTGAAGGTGATTTACCCGAACCAACGATGGAGCAAAAGTTGGATTTGATTATGGTGCAGCTCGAAGAAGAATGAAGAGCCTGACAAGCTTTGCAAGTTCAATTGGCTAATTTGTAACGATCTACCACCGACAAAGATAAATCGCAACCTAAAGATCCTATACGACGTACCATCCATGCGACACTTGAAGCCCAATCCATCCGCAAAGAAACAAAGATAAGTAAAAGAAACTTCAAATTTGGTACTTTTAATGGATTACGAGATGGAAAGACTGTACTTGCATTTATCAGTCAATTTGATGATTACTTCCATGAAGAAACATATGCTAAGAAAGATAAAATTAAATGTGTCACTAATCATTTAGTTGATCAAGCATCTTTATGGTGGACTGTGGTCCGCAAGAGCATTGATTGTCCCACTACCTGGGAGACTTTCCAAAAGAAGTTTTTGCAGAATTTCCTTCCTCCTCAGTTCCATGAAAAAGCCATCAAGCAATGGGATCTTCTACAGCAGAGAGATCGCGAACCTATTTCCCAATACACTGAACGTTTTTGGAATGCCCTACTGCAACTACGTATGCTCGAAGATGTACATGAAGTAACTCACAAATGCAAGTTTATGTCTGGCCTACTTGGACATTACTATGCTGAAGTCAATATGTTCAAGCCAATAACTCTTGAAGATGCAATTTCCTTGGCTCATGACACTGAAGACAAGATTCGCAGAAGAGACAAGCGACCACAACAATTTCAAACTGATGGTAACTATGGTTCCAAACAATTCAATTCAAATTTTAGAAGATTCAATCAAAGTCATTTTCTTCCATCTTCATTCCAAAAGTCTTGGACACGACCACCTGCTTTGCCATCAAACACCAATCCAAACCCTAAGCCATCCTCACAACCAAATCCCAACATTCCTAAACTTCCTGCCATTACCAATAATGTATCTAAAGCCAAACCCATAGTTTGTTACAAATGCCATCAACCTGAACATCTAGTAGCCAATTGTCAATCGAAAAAGCCACCTATCCATATCAATTATCTTGGCGCAATGGAAGAAGAAGAACATGAGGAAATGCTTGACTTTACGGAAGATGATGACGATATTGGTACTACTTCGGATACTTTGCCAAGTATGCCAACTCCCCATTCTTTGTTGACAATGAAATGTTTTGTGCATGGTAAAGAAAAGACTATTTTACATGATGATGGGAGCACACATGACTTTATTTCTGCAAAGTTAGTCAAAGAATTGAAATTACCAACTGTTTCTACACATTATCGCATCAAAGCTGCATTCCTAGGCACGAGATATAATGGAACACAAGAGGTGCATAATTTAGAAATTAAAATGGGTGAATATACTAAATGAAGGAATTTCCTAGTTGTACATTTGCAGTCTAGTGACATTATCTTAGGAATGCCTTGGTGTCATCAGTATAATCCTGACATAGATTATTCTACGCATTCAATTAAAATTTATTTTCAAGGAAAACAAATCACATTGCATGGTATGCACGCTTTTAATAAATTTCCACTACTTACTCATACTCAGGCTAAATGTGCATTACGTAAAAGTAGCAAATCTTATTTAATAAGGGTAAATGAACTTCAACTAAAGAAAAACAAATGCATCCTAGGCATATACAATTTCTTGCAAAATTTCAAGATTGTTTTGCTAATGATTTACCACCTGGACTACCACCTTCACGTCTTGAAGATCACAAAATAGATTTAATTCCTAAAACACAACCACCATGTAAAGCACCATATAGACATAACCAAATTGAATAGAAAGAAATTCAAAATCAAATAGAGGAATTGCTTAATAGAGGATTAATTAGACCTAGTAGTTCTCCATTTGGTGCACCTGTTTTATTAGTGAAGAAGAATAATAATACTTATCGCATGTGCATTGACTATCATGCCCTAAATAAAAATACTGTTAAGAATAGATATCCGATTCCTAGGGTAGATGATCTTATGGATAAGCTACAAGGATCTGCCATATTCAATAAGATCGATCTTAAATCTGGCTATCATCAAGTAAGATTGGATAAACCTGATATATTCAAAACTGCATTCAGAACACAATTTGGACACTATGAATTTCTACTGATGCCTTTCGGTCTAACTAATGCACCAGCTACATTTAGTCGAATGATGAATCGTATATTTTTGAAACATCAACATTGTGTCATAGTATTCTTTGATGATATATTGGTATACAATAAAAATAAGAATGAGCATTATGAACATCTGTCTTTAGTTTTCAAGTTATTAAAAGACAATCAATTGTATGCTAATCCAGAAAAGAGTGAATTCTTTCAAACATAAATTGAATATCTAGGACATATTGTTTTATCAGAAGGTATTAAAGTTGACCCTAAAAAGATAGAAGTAATTTTAAATTGGCCCATACCCAAAAATGTACATGAGTTATGTTCTTTTCTAAACACAATATTAGTGAGTTTGGGAATCTCCCAATTCCCATTTTTTGAATACTAAAAAGGTGGCACTCGGATAACATGCCCATAAGTTTCTCAAAACCATATGATAAGACCTATCATTGGAAAGCACTTGAAAAATCAAATCTATTGAGCTATAGCGCGCTCGATTTGGATTTATAATGTTCAAGTTATGACAAATCCAAATATTTGACCACGTGTCCCAAACTTATGGGAAATTCCCATATTCCCCAATGTGGTGTTTCTAGGCCTTGCTAGTTTTTATAGAAAGTTTGTGTGAAATTTCTCATTACTTGCATTCCCTTTGACTAAACTTTTAAAGAAAGGTATTGTGTATCATTGGTCTGACAATCAAAAAAAGTCTTTTGATTTATTGAAACATGATTTAACCCATGCTCCTATATTACAACTACTTGACTTCAATAGACCATTCTTTTTAGTAGTTACTGACGCTAGTGGATCTGGAATAGGAGCTGTCCTTATGCAAGATAATCATCCCATAGCCTATTCTAGCTGTAAACTCAAACCATCTGAACTTAAATATTCTACATATGATAAAGAATTGCTAGCTGTAGTATAAGCCTTACGTCAATGGAAACATTATTTAATGGGTTCTGAATTTATGATTAAAACTGACCAACAAAGCATTAGACATCTCCTTAGTCAACCACAAATATCTGACCGACACATTAAATGGGCCGCTTTCATTCAAAGTTTTCATCCCCTTATACAATATCAACCAGGAAAAGAGAATGTTGTAGCTGACGCTTTAAGTAGAAGATCGACAATTCATAATATTTCTGTGATATCATTTGATTCCCTTATCCCTATGAAAGATACTTATCATCAAGATCTTACTTTTCAAGCTGATTGGAATAAACTAGTTGCAAATAATTGGATTCCTATTGATTCACTGTCTTACAATACTGGATTCATGTTTTATGAAAAAAGATTATGTGTTACAGTTCCATTTCGATCTTTTGTTTTGCATGAAATTCATTGTCCTCCATACCAAGGTCATAGAGGTATTATATCTACTTTGCGTACATTGACTGAAGATTTTTATTGGCCACATATGGAGACTGATGTATCTAACTTTGTATCTGAATGTTTAGTTTGTCAACGAGTTAAAAGACACCATGGTAAACAATATGGTTTACTAATGCCATTATCTATTCCATCACGACCATGGGAACATATTTCAATGGATTTTATCACTGGTTTATCTAACACTAAAGCTAATCATGATATGATTTGGACTGTTGTAGACGGGTTTAGCAAACAATCATATTTTATTCCATGCAAGAAAACTTTAACTGCATCTCAAGCTGCTCAATTGTTTTTGAAAACTATTTTCACTAATCATGGTTTACCAAAAGTTATTATTTCTGATCGTGATTCTAGATTCTGTAATAATTTTTGGATTACTTTGTTTGCTAACTTAGGAACAAAGATTGATTTTTCATATGCATTTCATCGTGAAACAAAAGGTCAAATAGAAGCTACTAACAGTACTATTTTAGATCTTTTACGTGCTTATACAATTTCAAAACCACATACATGGGATACACGTCTACATTTACTTCAGTTTGCATATAACAATACACCACATATAGCTACAAAGAAAGCACCATTTGAAGTTATTTATGGATATAGATTGCCTACACCTGTTGCATCATTACCAAACAAAATTCAGACTGCTGATGATATTGCTAACATGCATGCCACTATTTTTGATGAAGTTAAAGACATGATTGCCAAAGCCCAGCAATCATATACAAAACAAGAAAATAAGAAAAGATAGGCCATTAATTTTAAAGTTGATGATTATGTTTGGTTACGCATAGAAAAACATAGATTACAAAGTGTAGATAAATATCCAGTTGTGAAATTAACACCTAGATTTTATGGACCATTCAAGATCATACATAAAATCAATGACAATGCATTTAAACTAGAACTACCACAACATTGGAAAATCCACAACACCTTTCCTATTAGTTTATTACGACCATTTAGAGGCCAATTACCTATACACCCTGTTTATGAAAACCCACCTTTGCTAGATGATGAGACTGAAATCCTTGAGCCTGAAGCTATTATAGATATTGACTTTATGACCACTAGAACTGGCCGTAGATATTCTAGATATTTGGTCAAGTTTAAAAACCATCATGTTGAAGAGGTCCAATGGATGCACGCTAGAGACTTAAATTCTTTCCCCACTCTATTAGCTCCACATTGAGCTAATAGCAATTGAGGACAATTGCTATCCCACCCCGGGGTATGATGCTAGGAGGCATATTCTATGGTGGATTCCGTGCCACAGTGGATTCTGTGAGGTTTTACGATGGATTCCGTAAGATTTTATTATCGGGGCTCACACAAAGTGGATTCTTTGTGCAAGAAGTTGATGGGGACACCTATCCTTTTCGGGTGTTTTGTTAATTTAGTGTGTACATGGGTGATTCCATAGCGGGTGATTCCACAAAATACAAATTTAAATTAATAAACGTTTATGAGTTTAGAGTGCACACTCGTGATAAATTAAGGTTAGGATTGATTTCTAACCAATTTATTTATGTAGCTGAAGACTGCTAGGTATTCAATTTTGTCGGTTTAATTGTATTGTTTTACTAATGATTGTGAATGCTTCAGTTGATGTGTAAAGATAGCAGTGGTGGCAGTGGAAAGCATTGGAGGATAGCGTGTATTCAAACTTATCGTCAATATTTTGATGGGCGCGTATCTTAGGCATGGCGCCTATATTTTGTCATGCTTATTTATCAAAGCGCTTGATATTTATTTATTATTTTTATATGCACATGTGCGCACGATTTAGATATTTGTATTGGATATTGTAGTTGGGTATGCCTGACTTCTTGGGCGCCCATTAGCTTTAATTCTTTATTGGCACAAAAGCAAACTCAAAAGCTAAAGTATGCTATTTTGTAATTTGGGCTATTATTTGAGCTTGAAGATGATTAATATATGAAATACATGCTTTGTGGAGCATTCACACAAGGCATGGGGGGAGATTGCACCCAATTGGTCTCTTGTTCATGTCGTGCAAGATTTCTACATTGATTTGTGTGCAAAAAGTAGAGTTCTTTTGTTCTTGTGGACCTTCTGACGCTTACTACGTGCGCTTACGGCATCTGATCTATGCACCAAGCAGTGTGCCCTAAGCGTATCCTCGATAACTTGATTGACTCCTCCATTTGACCATCAGTTTGGGGATGGTAAGCTATGCTAAAACAGAGTTGAGTCCCAATGGCTTCAAAGATAGCTCTCCAGAAGTGTGATGTGAAGAGAGAATCATGATCACTAATGATTCTTCTGGGTAACCCATGTAGCTTGAATATCTCCTTGATAAATAACCTTGCAATGTCTGAGGCTTTATAGTTTGTCTTTACTGGAATAAGGTGTGCAACCTTAGTCAGCATGTCAACCACAACCATGATGGAGTTGTATCCTCCCTGAGCTTGGGGTAGGCCAACAACAAAGTCCATATTGATGAATTCCCATTTCATTTGGGGAATGTCGAGTGGTTGTAACTTCCCTGGCATTTTGACATGTTTGGCTTTGATACGTTGACAAGACAAACACTCAGTGACATATTTAAGAACGTCACCTTTAAGCCTCTCCCAATAGTAGCTCTTTCTAAACGCATTGAGAGTCTTGGCATAGCCAGGATGTCCTGAGAAAGGGGAATCATGAGCTTCCCACAATATCTTCTGCTTAAGTGACTGGCTTTCCGGTATACATAATCTCATTCTATAGTAGAAAAGTCCACTATTGATAGAGAATTCATGATACTTAGCCTATAGCTTTTGGTCCTGGTCCTTGATAGAGATCTCTCATGTTGAGCTCGTTCTAGGTAAAGATCCACTTGATACTTTTATGATCAGTCACTAGTGTAAACTTGTTACCCAACAGGTAGTGTCTCCAAAGCTTTAGATCATGGATGATAGCTAACAATTCTAGATCGTGGATAGCATAATTTTTCTCATGGCTCTTCAGTTTCCTTGAAGAATATGCTACAGGATGACCTTCCTGCATGAGCACACATCCTAAGGCAAGCGTACTAGCATCAGTTACTACCTCGAACTCCTTACTGAGGTCTTGAATTTTTAGGATAGGTGCTGATACCAAACTTTGCTTTAATCTATCAAATTTGGTTTGTTTGGGAGTTGACCATGCAATAGATGTTTGCTTCTTCAGTAAGTCTGTCAAAGGTATTGCAATCAAAGCATAGTTTTTGATGAAGATCCTATACCATCCTATCAATCCAAGAAAACTGCGTATTTCTTTGATAGTTGTTGGTATTGGCCATTCTAGCACATCTATGACTTTGGCTGGGTCCACTGATATTCCTTTTGGTGATATGATGAGTCCCAGATATTCAATCTGATGCTTGAAGAATGCACATTTCTTCATCTTAGCATACAGCTTGTTGATGGACCTAAAAACGGGCCGGCACTGGCTCATGCACTAGCCGGACCTCGTCACTATGCGCAAGACAACCCCTCGGCCTCGCGGCCAGGAGCGTCTATCAAAATCTCTGCCTTCCTAAACATTGCGTTTGTAATACGTTGTAGTCCAACTGATCCTAACCCAATATTACTCCTCAGAGGGAGTCCCTTCCACATAGCCAAAAGGCTCGAATCACATACACATGGGGTTCCTCCTACGGCTGAATGCCGTCAACCCTCTGCGACTCTCCTACACCTTGGGGATTGGCCCCTCGATGCGTCGCTCAACATTTAGACATTTCGCACAAACGTCGCTCAAGGTACCAAATAAACGTATCCAGGAATGTACCATTTCCTCACTTGGCTTCCCCTTTATGATCCCACGACTATCCTACAGCATAGGAACCTCACGCTCTCAACGGTGGGTCACAGGCCTACTGAAAACAATTGCTATGCATATCCAGGAGCTAACTCTGATACTTTTAATTTCCTCTAAATGATCATGCAAAGAGGTGGATGCCTAGTGCTCAAACATTTTAAAAACCAGCAGCGTGCAAGTGCAAAACATCTCTTTCATGCTTTTCTTTCTAACCGCTTTGTGCTTCGTTGCAACACCTAGCACCGAAGTGATCTTCGTGCTACTAGGTTTTAATTTTTATCATTATTATTCCGTCCTAGATGCGATGCATATAAAATCAGCAAATTATTCCTCATGCTCAATGACATTTAACCATTTTTTCCACAACTCTACCCTTCCCCGTTGATAGTGCATCATTATATTCATTTCTTTTAGGGTTTCCTTGTCATTTTATGTGGAGAAAGGAAGGAAACACGCACTAAAACATATAAACAAGGCTGAACTGAAGCATAACTTCATGCCCCAGCCTTGCCATACATCAACAAACATAAATCCTATTTTTCTATATTTTTCGTAGCCCCAAATGTATTTTTCCCTTATTTTTCATGGTATTTTTATCATTTTTTCCCCATTTTCTTCATTTTCTTGTATTTTTTAAATTGCTGAAAATGAAAACCAGTTTGTGGGCTGTGGCCCTTAGTTCATTTGCAACAAAATTGAAAGATTAGTTGATGTGTATCGACGGTTTTCCCCATTTATATGCCCAAAACCCTTGTTTTCCTTCATTTTCATTCATTTTCGGGTTTCTTGACATTATTTCGAGCTATGAAATGCATGTTTTTCATAATTTCTGTTTATAAACAGTAAGAACTCAGAAGAATCAGCAGCATAATCAAATCTTAGTCCATATGAACGGCATTCCATCAATCAAAAGCATAAAACACTAAATTTTCTTTGTAATTTTTTAGTTTACCGCTTAAACGCGTGTTTCGGGTTTTTTGTCCATGGCTGTGGATTTGGAAAACAGCAACACTTCATGTCCAGCAACATCACAAATCACCATTCTCAGCCCGTGTAGCAATCCGGTCCATGCCGGACAAGCCTCCATCATTCTTTCTTCTTCCTTCTTCTCCCCACATGATCTTGCCTTTAGAAGAGAGAGAGGGAGGAGAGAGAAAGACTAGAATCAGAAATTTCAAACCAGGCCACCATTCGACGGGCGAAGGGCGGCGATAGAGTCAGGATACGGAGGGGAATGAGGGGCCATTGTCAAACAGGGGGGTTGTTTGCAGGCAGGGAGGAGCCATGATCAACATGGGGCGCAAATTTCGGCGCCATCTCTGATCACGACTTCTCCATCTTCATCACGATTTTTTCATCTCTCTCCCCCAAAGTTTCATGTGACATTTAATTTGGGCTCCCAAGGGTCATGCCCACTTGGCCAAACTCATGTCCACCTTTTCAAATCTTGACCGGTTTGTGGCCTTTCCCCCGTCCGGACTCGGAATCGAGCTCTGAAAAATCCTGGGCGTCCGGCTTAGCATCCCGCATTGGCCAATAGCTCGTGTCAACCCGCACGACTGTCTGAAAAATTATGAAAAATCAACAAGTGACGCTCGGGCGCCTTTAAAGCACTTTGACGCTTAAAATCGTCCTAGATCGAGCCGCCGCCTTTGACAGTGAATATTTTTCCCTTGATCTTCATAATTTTTAGCTATTTTTAAGCACTTCCCATCACCTAAATTCCGCTCTCATTGGCGACCACGGGATAGGGCGACTCAGCCCGTCGAATCCACGAACATATCTGCACATAAACAACCAAAGAAGCATCAAACTGATACAAAACAATTATATAATAAAACTCAGCACAATGTTCCCCCTACCCCTAGACAGAACCAAGGCATGACATCCACAAGGAGTAGGCCTAGCATCATCTAATAGAAGATCCGAAGTGAGTCACTAACCAGCTGCTCCAACACAGCCAAACTAAAAAAAACCTATCAAAGAGGTTGCCCTAAATGGTAGTCTGAACTACTTACCAACTAAAGACAACACAACTAGGAGCTCCTCCAAGGCGAGGACTCCTATAGCCTGAACAAAGGATATTTTCTTTCAGTATATCTCTTCTTTGAGGGTTTTGATTGGATGAACATACTTGGGCATGTAAAAAGGAGGGAGCTGAGCGTAGTGACCCAAGGAGAACAGGGCATCGGCCTCAGGACCTGTCTCGGCACCCAAGAACCTACCAAGCCCTCGCAAGGCGACACTTAATCCTTTTCTAACGCTCACTTTTATTTTCGCTCCAACCTTCCTTGTTTTGATATTAGTTTTCCAGCAAGAAGCCACCCCTAGGAAGACAAGGTATTGGCCCCGAGTCTGACTCGTCCCCAGGAACTTACCAGGCCTTCGCAAGGCGATGAGCAACGGCTTATATATTTTGTTATTTCATTTCTTTTCTTTGATAGGGGTTAGAACCCCTTTTTACACACCTTCGTATTGATAGTCATCTTTTAGGATATTCAGGATTTCTTGGCATCATCATTATGATCTTCTAGCAGGCTTCTCTAACTGCCTCACTACTAACAAGAACTCCTAGAACGGCTGCCTAGCAGGTTAGCAGGACAGGGCCACTAGGACTTCCTTCTAAAACAGGTCTTTCAATGTCTAACAATGTCTTTACAGGAGGCCATGACTACTCCGACCTCCCTCAAACATACTTAGCCTAAACCTGGGACTTCATGCCTTGGTCGCCGGTCCCCCACAAAAAGTATCCCCTCAACAAGTACAAATACACATATAACAGGAAAGAAAGGTACTCGTAAAGGAGAAATATCACCTGGAATGGCCACAAGAAGCTTCCATCGCAGCAAAGGCTTCTCCAGGCTCCACGAAATTCCACAACCCGCGAAACCTGTCCAGCCCAACACTAAACAAAAAACCCAATTAAACGCACCCGCACTAGACAGGGAAATGGCCCTCTTGGCCTAATGAAATCAGACATGACTTTGCTACTAAACTGTATCGGCCCTCTTGGCCTAATGCAATAAAACAATACTATGCATAACATTCTCCTGGAAACAATTATGATAGACATCAAAGCATACCATTCCCAGGGGAACAGGGCTTGTAGCCCTAACCTAGGTGCATTAAATTATGACCTATCCCTCCTGCGTATATCGCAAGAGGTGTTCGCATCACATGTCGTCGAATCAGTCTGTGGGTCCGAGATAATAAAGGTAGATGAGTCTCGCTTACCCTCTGCATCACCCAAATCAACCATCGTCTGCCAAAGAGGGCATGTTCAGAAAGCATACCCCACAAACGACCAGGTCCTGTCTCACCATCAATAGATATATCGGAACAAGGGCCACAATTAAAGAAGAGGTCCTCTTCATATGCAAGATTAGCCAAAGAATCGGCAAACTGATTCCAATTCCGTGGAATCAGCTGAAAAGACACTCTATCAAATTCGTCTAGCAGGGCTATGGCAGTGTGATGGTACATACAAAGGATGGGGTTTCGTACCATGTACGTCCCATTGAGTTGATTTAAAACCAACTGAGAGTCCCCTTTTATCAACAACTGGCGGATACCACCCTTCTTCGCAATATTCAAACCCATAATCAGGGCTTTGTATTCTGCCATATTATTGGTAAAATTCGCCCCGAGATAAGCGGCTAACTTCATGACAATGCGTCGTCGGGGGTCGCGGATGAGAACTCCTACACTTCCTTTTTTGCATGCACCCCTGGACGCCCCATCAAAATACAAGGTGTACGTCCATAAAGGGTTTACATAGTCTGCCATCCGGAACTCTACTCGTAATTATGGTAATCGAAATTCAGCATATTCAACGGGTGGACTGTAGGCTCCATCCCTCCATCATCATTGAATTCAACAGGGATGCTCATCAAAATTTGTAGGCAGTGATGGCAGAAGACCTTGATTTCCCAAATAAATGTCCCGCCTTCTTGCTCAATCACCTTGTACCCTTTGCTCCACCAAATGAGCTTTCCCTGATGATATCTCTGTTCCAAATATGGGTGTTCTAAATAAGGGATCAGCCGACCCATCAACCTCTATCACAATTTCCTTGCAGATGCTTGATCAATCGTGCCTAGACCTGCAAGGCAGTCATAGCATTAGTGCAATCAGAAGTAATAAGGTTTAATCTTATTAAGATTAACCTTATTTTTAAATTCTATCCCCTCAAGGTCAGCTAACAACACTGTAGATTTATTCTTCCCTATCCTAACAATCTTATAGGGCCCATCCCATTTGGGTTCTAGCTTGCCTGGGAATAATTCACGTCGTGCGTCATAATACAGAACAAGCTGTCCTTTCTTGAAGGTATATTTCTTGGCTTTGAGGTCGTGTAGCTTCTTCATTCGGCGCTTCGCCACTTCTTGGTGCAATAAGCTCTGCAACTTAAGCTCATCTAAATGTGCCAGTGTCGTCAAGCGCTCAAAAAGAGCGTCTTCATCGCTCAAAGAATGATTGATGGCGAACCGAATAGTCGGCAGCTCAATCTCTAAAGGCAAGACACACTCCTCCCCATATACTAACTTGAACGGGGTATGGCCAGTGGCTCGTTTGAAAGTCGTATTATAGGCCCACACTGCCACGTATAACTTTTTATCCCAATCCCGTTTCTTTTCCGACACAATTTTGGACAGGATGCCCACAAGCTGCTTGTTGGTGCTTTCGACTTGCCCATTGGCTTGCGGATTATATGGGGTTGTTTTGTTATGCTTGATGTTCCACAACTCTGTCAAACCTTTGATCACCTTATTCAGGAAATGAGTTCCGCGGTCCGACACTAATTCTTTCGGCGGACCAAACCGGCATATTATCTGCTCTAAAAGGAAACTAGCAGTTTCTTTAGCATCATCTTTCCTTGTTGCACGTGCTTCTGACCACTTTGTGAAGTAGTCAGTTGCGACAATGATGTACCTCTTTTGCGTAGTCGATGACGGAGTAATAGGACCCACAAAATCTATTCCCCACTTCTCAAATGGAAGTATCGCCATAATAGGGGTGAGTGGTCGTTTCCTATTCTCTCGACTATCATGCCGTTGGCAAATATCGCATCGCTTAACGTACGCAAACGCATCCTGGAAGATGGCAGGCCACCAATAACCTGCTCTCAAAGCCTTCTGTGCTGTAAGCCGTCCAGCAAAATGGCCACCGCAAGCAGAATCATGGCACTCTTCCAAAATGAATGGCACCTCGTCAGGCGTCACACATCGGCGATAGATATCATCAACCCCTTGCCGATATAATGTACCTGCGATCAAGGCAAACTTTAACGCTTGCTGCTTAATTTTCCTTTTCTCAGTCTTAGATAGTTCGGATCCCGCCTCTCTTGTTGATAAATAATGCGTTATTGCAGCATACCAGGAGGGAATAGATGCCGTATCTATTTTAAATATCATCTCCATGTCACTACCTTCAGCCACAGATTCTTTCGGCTCCCCAAAGTCCACTAGACATTCCACGATGCCTTGCAACCTTGGTGGCTTACTCTTGATTTCATAATCAAATTCCTGCAAAGTGATCAACCACTTCGCTAAACGATCAGGCGGCTGTAACTTATTCATCAATAGTCGAAGTCCCTCTGCCTTCGTATAAAGCACGACTTTCTCATAGAGAATGTAATGCCTGAATTTCTTGGTCCCAAAGACCATCGCTAGACACAGCTTCTCCATGTAGGTGTAATTGATTTCGGATACCCCCAGCTTCCGACTAGCAAAAGCAATCGGGTGGTACCACTTCTCTTCCCAAATTTGGGCTAAACAGCAGCTGATACTATACATGGTGGCTGCTGAAAATATATAGAACACCTCACCTCTTTTAGGTGCTTTTAAAATGGGTGCTCTTGCTAGCTCCTGTTTCACATCCTCGAATGCTACCTTACAAGGATCACCCCACACAAACGAACAGCTAAAGGACAATAAATTTGTAAGCGGTAACGTTCTTTCTGCTAAGGCATTAATGAATCTACGGTAGTAACCAACCGAAGACAGAAAGCTATGAACTTCTTTCGGAGTGCGTGGTGGACCCATGGCAACTATAACTTTCACCTTCTCGGGGTCTGTCGCAATTCCTACCGAACTGACCACATGGCCCAGCAATAGCCCATAAGGTACTCCAAAAGCGCACTTCCGTGGGTTTAGGGCGATGCAAAATTGTCTACAGCGCTCAAAGCATTTTCTCAAAATGATCAACTGCCTTTCTCTCACGGTGGCGGCCCCTAAGTCATCAATAAACACCCTCAACTCTTCAGGGGATATGTCACCGAATGTCTTATCTGCTGTTCGTTGCCACGAACCAGGCGCATTGCATAAACCAAAGGCCATCACATGGTACGCAAAAGTACCAAATACAGTGATAAAAGTTGTTTTCAACTTGTCCTCTTCTGCAATTGCCATTTGGTTGTATCCTGCAAAGCAATCCATAAACGAATATATCTCCCTACCCGCTAATTGATCCAAAATCTGGTCAATAAATGGCAATGGGTAGTAGTCCTTAACTGTCTGCTTATTCAGCTCCCTAAAGTCTACACATAAACGGATCTGATTATTCTTCTTCTTTCTAATCACAACTGGCGAACACCATTCCGTGTGTTGTACAGGGAAAATCAAACCCGCTTTTCGAAGCTTCTGTAACTCTTCAAACAACCCGTCCCTCAGTTCGAAAGGCATACGCCTTACTTTCTGCCGTACAGGACGACTGCCCTCTTTCAACGGAATTGTATGAACAGCAAGACTAGGAGGAATGCCTCTCAACTCATCATAACTCCAGGCAAAGATATCACGGAATTCCTGGATCAAGGCCACATAGTCCTCCCTTTCTGCTGTGCTGAGCATAGAGCCTAATTTGATTGGCCGCGAATCACCAAGCGTACCAAGGTCTAGCTCGATAACATCTGCATCTCTTATACGATCTTGGGCCTCTATCGGCTCATTCAAAGTGATCTGATAGATGTCCTCTGTGGTGGATCCCTCTTTGGACTCATCACTCGATGATGTCTCACTAGCAGATAAATCTTCTAATGTCTCCAATTCTGTAGAAGATAGAGGAGCTCTCTCACTCTGCGGGGACTCAGGATAAGCATCAACCACCACACGCTGGGCACCTCTGCCGAATATTAATCGACCAGCAGGTATATCCACTTGGCAATCCGCTTGCAAGATCCAAGGTCGTCCGAGTAATACTTGGTAACTTGGACGGCCTGCAAAACGAATCACCCTAAAGTCCAACATGCATTCTACATTTGCAACAGTGACATGGACCTTAGTAATGCAGCCTTCCGGCTGTCTCAAACTGTCATCTGCCATTCTGAGAATTGTGGAAGTATCTTTCTGAATCGCAAGACCTAACCTTTCCATCAGTTCAGAACTCATAATGTTAACAGATGATCCCGTGTCGACAATGGCATAATCTACTAATATCCCATCGACATAGGCTGCAACCCTTGGGCAATGCTTCTCAGCATGCTCAAACCAGTCATCACCAACTCGCGCAATACCCAAAGGTTCTACAATATACCCGGTACGTAGGATCTTTCTAAATTCCTTGCGTACTCCTGGGGAAAGCTTAATAAGCTGTAAGAGGTTCACATCCGGCTTGACTTCGCAAAGAGAGCCCGCCAAATCGAATTCATGATAGTTCGATAGAGCTCGCTTTTCACGCCAAACCATCCGCTCTTTAGGTCGCTGAACTGGCTTTATTGCCTCTTTCTTAACTTTCACCTTCTTCTTTGGTGCTTCCTTATCGGCTTTACTCTCTACGGGCTTCAAAGGTCCCCCTTCTAGGGCAGGATCCAAAACTTGCGTTCCTTTGTCGCCTTGTTTAGGGTTTCCGTCGACAGGCTTATCCATGTCGGCTTCTCTACCCTTTTTACCTCTTGTAAGGACAGCTCGCAGATTAGAGGTTTCAGCATCGTTAATGCGTACAGCCTCAATCAAACTAACCCCACTACCACTTGGTAGCTCCTCCACTGTAGTCTTTGGTCGTTGAAGTATTTGTTTAGGCCCGTTTTCTGGCTGGGAGTCATTTCCTTGGGCACGATGATTAACAGGCCCTGGTTGCCGACTACCTCGCTGGAGGGAACTGATCTTACTCCAGCAAGTAGCTGCTAGATGGCCGGATTTTCCACAAATGTCGCACTTAACATTTGGGCAATTTCTTGGATAGTGCTGCCCGCCACACCATTTACAACTAAACCTCGACGGTGCACCCTCCTCTGGGTATCTACTTCCTATTAAATTTTGTTGTTTTTTAAGGAAGTTGACATCAACGGCTATTTGCCGATACTGCTCCGTAATCATGTCGGTATAATGCTTCATCATGTCCTTAACCTCGCCAAGAACATTGGAAGAACTCGACTCATAGCCTTGGTCATTACTATGTCGTTCAATCGGCCTAACAATTCGATTAGGCACAGGCTGTTGAGCTACAGGCATGGTGTTAGAATTGACCGCCTGGCCTCCACCATTTGGAGCCATTTGACTGCCCGTAGGCATCGACATGCTAGGGGGAGCTGGTAATAAAGGCACATTCTGCATCATGTTCCCTCTCCCATTAGGGTTAGCCACCGCTATCCCTTGGCCACTACTGCCATTGGCTATTGCCATATTGTTTCCCAATACTAAACCCATGTTCGAATTGCCTCTAGAAGCATAGGCTGCTTGTAGTCGGGATTCCACCTCTTGTGCTCGTGTAATGGCAGTATCTATATCCCCCAAGGGGACACTACTCAACTGCAATTGGATATTAAAGTCCAAACCATGTAGGAAATATTGCAATTGGGCAGCTGCGGGGATAGGAATAGAGGTGTCCAACTTACGGAAGACCTCTTTTATCTTCTTCGCATAAGCACGAATATCCTCGTGTGGATCTTGGCGGGTCACGTTGAGTACACGCAACCAATATTGCCCACCCCTTTCAGGGGCAAACTCCCTTCGAAAAGCTCCATAAAATGCATCAATGTTCAATATAGTTCCGGCTTCTAAACCATGATACCATATAGCGGCTCTCCCTTTGAGAGTCATGTTGAAGAACATCATTAAATGTCCTTCCTCTTGAATGCGACAGTTAAACATCAGCTTTTGAAACTCCCTAATGTGGAGTTCCGCATCTTCCTCAACTAGCCCATTAAAAATGGGTAGCGGGTAACCTAGAGCCGGCAAATCCGTCGTTCCTGCTGGAATTGCAATAGGCTGCGCCATGACGCGGATTGGATTTGCACTAGGAATAAAGACCGGTGGGGTTACACCTCCCGTACTTGATGTGAATTGGTTTATAGAAGGAAGGGGAGCACTAGAGCTTCCACCTTCTCCTAACTTGTTGCTTGTGGTCCTAAGACCACTAGATCCACTCCCTCGTAAGGGTTCAGCACCGCTACGCTTAGGGGAATATCTCCTAAAAATTTCAGCACGTCGCCTAGCTCTTTCGTCTCTTTCTTGCTTTTGGATTTCTGCTAGACGATGCTTATCAATAAATAACGGATCAATCTCAGTATCCTTTGGCATAAACTGCTAGTTGGTCCCTAAACAACCAGGATTCGAGAACCGCCACTTTTAAGCGGCTCCCGGCAGACGCACCACTGATGGACCTAAAAACGGGCCGGCACTGGCTCATGCACTAGCCGGACCTCGTCACTATGCGCAAGACAACCCCTCGGCCTCGCGGCCAGGAGCGTCTATCAAAATCTCTGCCTTCCTAAACATTGCGTTTGTAATACGTTGTAGTCCAACTGATCCTAACCCAATATTACTCCTCAGAGGGAGTCCCTTCCACATAGCCAAAAGGCTCGAATCACATACACATGGGGTTCCTCCTACGGCTGAATGCCGTCAACCCTCTGCGACTCTCCTACACCTTGGGGATTGGCCCCTCGATGCGTCGCTCAACATTTAGACATTTCGCACAAACGTCGCTCAAGGTACCAAATAAACGTATCCAGGAATGTACCATTTCCTCACTTGGCTTCCCCTTTATGATCCCACGACTATCCTACAGCATAGGAACCTCACACTCTCAACGGTGGGTCACAGGCCTACTGAAAACAATTGCTATGCATATCCAGGAGCTAACTCTGATACTTTTAATTTCCTCTAAATGATCATGCAAAGAGGTGGATGCCTAGTGCTCAAACATTTTAAAAACCAGCAGCGTGCAAGTGCAAAACATCTCTTTCATGCTTTTCTTTCTAACCGCTTTGTGCTTCGTTGCAACACCTAGCACCGAAGTGATCTTCGTGCTACTAGGTTTTAATTTTTATCATTATTATTCCGTCCTAGATGCGATGCATATAAAATCAGCAAATTATTCCTCATGCTCAATGACATTTAACCATTTTTTCCACAACTCTACCCTTCCCCGTTGATAGTGCATCATTATATTCATTTCTTTTAGGGTTTCCTTGTCATTTTATGTGGAGAAAGGAAGGAAACACGCACTAAAACATATAAACAAGGCTGAACTGAAGCATAACTTCATGCCCCAGCCTTGCCATACATCAACAAACATAAATCCTATTTTTCTATATTTTTCGTAGCCCCAAATGTATTTTTCCCTTATTTTTCATGGTGTTTTTATCATTTTTTCCCCATTTTCTTCATTTTCTTGTATTTTTTAAATTGCTGAAAATGAAAACCAGTTTGTGGGCTGTGGCCCTTAGTTCATTTGCAACAAAATTGAAAGATTAGTTGATGTGTATCGACGGTTTTCCCCATTTATATGCCCAAAACCCTTGTTTTCCTTCATTTTCATTCATTTTCGGGTTTCTTGACATTATTTCGAGCTATGAAATGCATGTTTTTCATAATTTCTGTTTATAAACAGTAAGAACTCAGAAGAATCAGCAGCATAATCAAATCTTAGTCCATATGAACGGCATTCCATCAATCAAAAGCATAAAACACTAAATTTTCTTTGTAATTTTTTAGTTTACCGCTTAAACGCGTGTTTCGGGTTTTTTGTCCATGGCTGTGGATTTGGAAAACAGCAACACTTCATGTCCAGCAACATCACAAATCACCATTCTCAGCCCGTGTAGCAATCCGGTCCATGCCGGACAAGCCTCCATCATTCTTTCTTCTTCCTTCTTCTCCCCACATGATCTTGCCTTTAGAAGAGAGAGAGGGAGGAGAGAGAAAGACTAGAATCAGAAATTTCAAACCAGGCCACCATTCGACGGGCGAAGGGCGGCGATAGAGTCAGGATACGGAGGGGAATGAGGGGCCATTGTCAAACAGGGGGGTTGTTTGCAGGCAGGGAGGAGCCATGATCAACATGGGGCGCAAATTTCGGCGCCATCTCTGATCACGACTTCTCCATCTTCATCACGATTTTTTCATCTCTCTCCCCCAAAGTTTCATGTGACATTTAATTTGGGCTCCCAAGGGTCATGCCCACTTGGCCAAACTCATGTCCACCTTTTCAAATCTTGACCGGTTTGTGGCCTTTCCCCCGTCCGGACTCGGAATCGAGCTCTGAAAAATCCTGGGCGTCCGGCTTAGCATCCCGCATTGGCCAATAGCTCGTGTCAACCCGCACGACTGTCTGAAAAATTATGAAAAATCAACAAGTGACGCTCGGGCGCCTTTAAAGCACTTTGACGCTTAAAATCGTCCTAGATCGAGCCGCCGCCTTTGACAGTGAATATTTTTCCCTTGATCTTCATAATTTTTAGCTATTTTTAAGCACTTCCCATCACCTAAATTCCGCTCTCACTTGTGTGACTTCATTGTCTCAAGGACAATCCGAAGTTGGGGTTCATGATCTTCTTCCTATTTAGAATAGAGTAAAGTATCATCTAAGAATATGAGTATGAAGTCATTAAGATATGGCCTAAAGATATCTTGCATTAACCTGTTGAAGGTGGCAGGCGCATTCGTAAGCTCGAATGGCATAACTAAAAGCTCAAAGTGCCCATATCTTGTGTTGAAGGACGTGTTTGGGATATCTTCTTCCTTGATTCTTATCTGATAGTAACCTGACCTAAGATCAATATTGGAAGAGATCTTCGCACCTTGAAGACGATCAAGAAGCTCATCTATTCTAGGAATAGGGTACTTATTCTTGACAGTTGATTGCTTCAACCCTCTATAATCAATACACAATCGAAGCGTTCCATCTTTCTTTTTTTGGAACAGTATTGGAGCTCCCCATGGTGAATTGCTAGGATGGATGTAGCCATGATCTAGCAATTGCTTGAGTTGTTCCTTTAGCTCAATTGCTTTCGGTATAGACATCCTATAGGGTCTCTTTGCAATTGGCACAGCTCCTGGTACTAGCTTGATCTCATGATCCACTTCTCTTTGAGGCGGGAGTTCTGTCAACTCTTCAGGAAATACACCCGCATATTCCTTTAGCCAAGAAGGTCTTTCACTAGACTCCTACTTCTAATCTAACTTATTGAGCTTAATCAAGTAGACAGGTAGTCCCTTTCTGACTCCCTTTATAATCCAAGATGCTTTGGCCAGTTGAAATTTTGGCTTTCTAGACTCACCTTGAGTTGTGACTAAATCCCCTTCAAAGTTTCGAAATGAAATTTGGCCCTTTCCACAATGGGTGTGGGCGTCATTAGGTTTAAGACAATCCATTCCGAGTAGACACTCATGGATACTTAGGCTCATGACTCTGAATTTGACTGAAGTCGTCTTTCCTCCCAAAAAGAATTCCACCTTAGCAGTTTGCCTGGTACAAGTGACCTCACGACCATTTGCTAATTCCACAAGCAAGATAGGTGCTTCTATTGTGACTATTCCTAATCTTCTTGCACAAGCTGGTGAGATAAAGGAATGTGTATTGCCACAATCAATCAAGGTTTTGAAACCTTTACCTTGATAGTTTGACGGTGTCTGAATCAGCGAGAACTGGCGATTCGGTCCTTTCTTGTGAAGAGCGGCATGGACTATCACCCTTTCAAACTGTGCTTCCATGGTCAGATCTTCTTCTTCTTCGCACATTTGCCTATCGGCAACACATGTGGTTCTTCCTCTGCCTCGGTTAGCGGCTCCCTGACCATGGCCCATTCCCTGGAAAGGTGCCTGGCGATGTCCTCCTCCAATCTTGGGACATTGCCTCTTGAAATGACCTGGCTCGTTGTAGTGGAAACAATGGAAGATTCAGCCACATTGCTTTGGATAGGGACAAAGATGTTGGTATTATTAGTCCTTGCTTTCTTTCTTTGTCCCCGAATCTGACCTTGAACTCTCTTCATTTGAGACCTAAATGCTCCTCTGTTTGAGTCATTAAAAGACCAAGTTTTGTTACCTCTTGGTCTAGCTTGCACCTCCTGAATTATAGGCGCAGCTTGAATGAGTGTGTCCTGAAGATCTAATGGCCGCATAGATTCGAGACGTGTATTCACTGGTGGATTTAAACTAGCACAAAATTTTGACACCTGCTGTGTCATGTCCATCTGTGGTGCATACTTAAGAAGTGAGACGAATTTAGAGTAGTATGCGTCAAGAGTGAGTCCCAGTTATTTCAGCTCGTAGAACTCATTCATTTTCTGCGTGTGATACGCAAGTGGTAAGTATTTCCTACATGGCTTTCTTCAGCCTCTCCCAGGTAACGGATCCTTCCGCGATCCCTTGATCTTTGCACCATTGTTTCCACCAAAGCCTGGCTTCGCCGGTGAGCTTCAACTTGGCAAGCATAGCCTGGTTGGTTGGTGTAGTACCGGCTACTTCAAAATAATCCTCCATAGACTCTATCCAAATTTCAGCATCCACTTGGACAATTCTGCCTTTCCCATCAAATTCAGGCGGCTTAATCTGCTTGAGAAGAAACTTATTCTCTTGGATTATAGTAGTACTTGATGTAGGAGGTGAACTGGGAATCTGTACCTGGGGTTGTGCCTGGATAAAGGTTTCTTAATGTTATTACTCGTTAATCGTTATGATTTATATTTCATACCCAATTCAACTATCAACCAAGAATCCTGGCCACTTAACTTTTTATCAATTCTCATCACAAAGAAGTCTTATTGCATTCATATGGGCATAGCCCTTTTGGAGTACATCAGTTCCTGAGATGATAGAGCAACTCTTACAATTAGTTTGGGGAGAATAATGTTGTATTACATTTATCTATGGGAACTGGATAATAGTATAGTTTCAGGTCATGGATCTTCAGGAATCGGTAGGTCATTGGAAGATCATGGTATCCTTTCCTTTGGAACCCATTCTTCTCATAGCGTCCCAATACCTTGATCCTGTCGGCGGGGATTACACGGGTCACTTCCTCATATACATATGAGTTCAGCTCAACCCTCCGACCTCGAATATATAAAGTTGAGTTTACGTGAGCCTCCACAAAAATGAACAGCTTCATGATCTTCAAGTCTTCCAACCACTTGATCCTCTTTAGGTTGGTTTGAAGGTATGCAAGCCGGTGGGCAACTATATAGTAGATTCCTGAGGCGCCCATCCATCTTCGTTCCACATACAAAGGCGATGGATTATAGATATAATCTAATATTTTCATCATCTCAACCCTTTGTTGATAATCTGGGGAATGCATCGCGGTCATAAACATGACTCGAAACACTAAGAACTCATCCTCTTGCAAGATAACTTGCACAAGAATTTGCCAATCTCATTCCGAGGAATTTGGCCATTCCCTTGTGATCAAATCACAAGATCATGCGACTCTGCAACATGTTGCACCAATGTCGCATTCAATCCATGGGACTATTTTACCCATCAAACGGCGTCTTCCAATCATGGAGTCATGGTTAGATAGGGAACAGGGTTAGGGTGTCTTCATAACAATCCATTCCTGATTGCACTAGGCCGACATTGTCGGTCTTAGGGTTCCAATTTCAAATCGAGTTTCATCCTTTTAGCGAGTGAACCTTAGGGTAAAAACCCTAGATCATTTCTTGCAAGTATGTCCTAATGTCCCTACATTCCGTGAATGTGGGCAAGTCTTTAGGGTATAGGAGTTTCAGCTTTGGCAATAAGAGCGATTAGGTCACGTCCTCAACGTGCTAAACCCTAGTTAGCTCTTTGGGATATGTTGCATTGATTTAACCCTTCTTGAACGAGTCCCTCGCAGTTTAGGTGTTTTTAGGGTAAACCAATTTACTTTTCTATTCTTGAAGATATTTACGATACCCTTTTCGTAACCACATGATTCATTTCCTATGTTTGAGTAGATTTACAAACCCTAGTTTTTTGGTTAAAATCAAAGCATACGCTAAGTTACGGCATAACTTCTATTGATTCTTCTAGAACATGGATTCAAGATTCATGCTACTAAGCGTTAGGGTTTTATGTGAACCATGCAGCTTTTTCTAGATTCTTTTCTAAATGAGATATATGTATGTTGAATGAGCATTACACAACCTTTCGTAACTATCTTCGTAGTTGATTGAGATTTAAGTCAATTGACTAGAGTTTAATCTACTTCCTGCAGCTCTAGAACCATTTCCATGCCTTGCAAATTCCTACGGGTTATTGGTGACCTTCTTTTAATGAATCATTTCGAAGGAAAGATGCCTAGTAATGCGACATGTGATTTATTCTTTCCATGCCTAATCAAAGTGTACAACAATAATTTCGACTTTATAAAGATGGGCATTTAGTTAATCTAAGCACATTAGTTTGCAATGTATAAAAACCACTTGCTAGGAATGCATAGAGATCTTATGCTCTTCTTTTTCATTCGTTTAATAAAAATGACCGATTCTTTAATCGAAGTTATTTTCTTTAATTTAGCCAAGGTATTTCAATCAAAAAAGTGCATCCTAATTCCATAAATGATCTATGCACAATCGAAATATTATGACATTAATCAAAATTAGGAAGAAAACCTGGACTTGTGGTGAAATGGAGGCACTGTATGAAGCAGGCTCCAAGAGCTTGACATGCTAGGATCAGTAACTACTTGCAGAGGTTGGGATTTACTATTGGAGGGCTGATCATAGCCTATTTACAAAGAAGAATGACAGTGGCTTGGTAGTGCTGGTCATATATTTTGATGATTTGATAATCACTGCTAATGATGACTTGGGCATACAGCATGTAGTGAAGATGATGAAATCTGAATTTGACATGAAAGATCTCGGTGAGTTGAAGTACTTTTTGGGTATTGAGGTAATCAAGGCTGAAAATGGTTCATGGCTGATGCAAAAACATTATGCCATGGAAATGCTGAAGAAGTATGGCATGGCTGAATGCAAACCATTGGATACACCCCTTGATCAGGACATTAGCACTGGAGTTGAAATTCAGGATGTGACTATGTACAGGTAGATGGTTGGAAGTCTGATCTACTTGACTATCATTAGGCCGAATTTGAGTTATGCAGTTGGGCTCATAAGTCAGTTTATGCAAAAGCCCAGGAAGCCACATTTGGATGTTGTTAGGCGGATTATGAGATATGTTAAGTCCACTGTAGATTATGGGTTGTTCTATATGAGAGATAAGCCCTTGAAACTAGTTGGATACACAGATGCAAATTGGGTAGGATGCTCATATGATCGCATATCTACAAGTGGTTATGATTTTGGCCTTGGAAGTGGCATGATCAGCTGGAGCAGCAAGAAGCAACCAATGGTTGCATTGTTTAGTACTGAGACATAGTACAGGGGTGCTGCATTGGCAGCATGTGAGATTTCATGGCTGCTCAAGCTTATGGCTGATTTGGATATTTAGGTGGATGCTCCAGTGACCTTATTATGTGATAATCTCAGTAGTGTACTCTTGGCAACGAATCCAGTATACCATGCCAGGACAAAACACATAGAGGTACACTACCATTTTATCAGAGAGATGGTTCTTGCAGGGAGAGCAGATCTTATGCATGTGAAGACTGATGAACAGGTTGCAGATCTCTTTACCAAGTCTTTGGGTAAAGATAAGTTTAGCAGTTTTACACAACTACTTGGATTTCATCAGATGATTTGAGCTTGAGGGGGAGTGTTAGCATATCAAGCTCATACTATTCTCCTATTAGTATGTATGATCGACATTAGTCATGTCTAGCTGTATCAGCAAGTGTGGGACATTAAATAAGTCGGTGTCTTAGACCCAGTGTGAATGGTCCTACGGACCTTAGTACTATTGTATACACTTACTCTATGTGTGTGGTTAAGTGAGAATGAATGAATGAAGAAGAAGAGAGCATGCTTGCTCCTCACTCTGTCTCTATCTCTCTCAATCTCAACATCATGGACAACCCCATCGTCCTCGATTGGTCAACTTGCAAGTTATCTCCTAGATCCCTTGTAGTACCTATGTACCTTTATCTTTGATCTTAATTGATCAAGATTGTATATCCCCTTGACCATGGTTGGTCAAGGTGGTTCTGTTTAGACCAATTCCGACTCCGTCTTAAGTATATTTTTCTTAAGCCATCTTAATAATACTCACATGTGCTTAAGCTTTTACCTATCCCTCTTGAAGTCACCAAGGACTTTGACATGGGACTCATGGATCTCAGTCCCATTTGGTAGATTACAAACAACGTTGAATTTTTCCAACAACTTAATGCATGCAACATAATGCCATGCCTTCATTTCAATACTTCCAATTTTGATATAATCCATACGATATTTTATGCCACACATGCGAAGGTACTTTCTATGCATGCAATCTTAACATTATCCTCTATGTAATTATTTACATGATGTATAATCTTCTTGAATGATTTGATCTTTATAACTTAATGTAATTATTGTATGAGTCTAGCTGCACTTTAATCTTTTCTATAGCTTATTACATGTACCTTAGAATCCATCTTGCGAAATGGAGATGCATTTTGTTTCTTCAATGTCCTCTGAAATGCATTTTAAGCAAGAACTTGTGCAAGGAGCAATGCACTTCATGTAGGAATTCTTGCAAGAAGTTTTTGGTAATTTAGATGCAATTATATAATCAATTTCACCCATTATGATGTCATCTTACAACAGAAATTATCTTTCTCGTTACATAGATCACAACTAAGTTCATACCTAAGAAATGATCAAACACACAATTAATGTGATGCATGTGAATATGATCTTTTCACCGTGATATTTATAACCTATGTTTTAATAATAGAGCAATTCCAGTGGTATTGATGCCTGATGAACCGTTTGCGGTTGCGGTGCCACCTTGTTTCAAACCTCCATCCACACTTGCAGGGTTTCTGGCCATCTTTGTGGAACTACGCTTTGGGGCCATACTCGAAGACGCGTGTACGAGTGATAGAGTTCTCGCACTCTCCTATGCAAAATTCTCACCGCCTTTCCTTGAGTGGAGGAAGAGATTGAAGGGGAGGGGTGTATTTTTGGCAATATCAAGAGGGGTATGTGACCTCTCTTTAAGGAGGGGGAGGAGAAGCTTCCAGAAGCTTCTCTCTCTCTCTCTCTCTCTCTCTCTCTCTCTCTCTCTCTCTTTCTCTCTCTCTCTGTGTCATGATGATGATGGGGAGGGGGTTTTTTATCACGGCCAGGGGGCGCTGTCTGTTAACAAGGGAGGGGAGGGGCTGCTGTCGTCGAGACCATCAGGGATGGAGAGTGTTGTTCAAGAGGGAGGGGAGAGCTGCGTGCCAACGATGACCCCCAGGGGGAGAGGGTGGCTTCCTTATATGGTGGGAACAAGGGCTTCATGAGGGGAGGGAGACGGCCATTAACGGCCACCACCCTCCTCCTGGGGGATTGCATGCCCCCTCTCATTACTCACACACACTCTCTCTCTCCCTGACATGTCGTCAGTGGGAAGAGAGAGGGAGAGTAAAAAAAATTGCCCTAAATTTAAAAATTTTCTTTAAAAGGGGGGGTTCTCATGGGAGGGGAGGCATGAGAGGGGGGGAGAGATATTACATTCTCTCCCCCTTAGAGGAATCGAGATGTCCTCATCTCGAGAAGATCTGGGGGTATTGTTGGTTGAGAGGATTTTCATCCATCGAGGTGGTATCCTCTTCGAAATAATCTTTCCACTGGATGAGTTATTCTCTCAAGGTCCTTGATCTCAAATGCCTCTCCCTAACATCTAGGATTCTATTAGACCATAGCTCAAGGACTCCTTGGCTAGGCATTACAATTTGCTGATCATCAAGTACATGTTTTGGATTAGGTAGATACTTTTTCAATAGGCTAATGTGGAATACATTATGAATCTTTAGAGTTACGGCCAGCTGTAGTCTATGAGCATTAGGCCCTAGGCACTTAGTGATAGGTCCACAATACCTTGGACTTAGCTTCTTGTACTCTCCCAAGGACAGTGAACTCTTTTTAGGGCGTACACGGATGAAGACCATATCACCTTTGACGAAGGATTTGTCTTGCCATTTCAAGTCAGTGTAGGCCTTCTGTCTAACCTTGGCAGCTTGAATATCTTGTCTTATTGATTTGATTTGATCATCCATGTCTTCCAGCATCTGTCTTGAAGCTTCTACCCTCAAATTTGGATTTGAGAAGTTCAAAGGGGTACGACAATCATGCCCATACAATGCTTGAAAAGGGGTCATCTGAATACTCTGTTGATAAGAAGCATTGTAGGAAAACTCAACCAGGGGTAAGTATTGAATCCACTTTTTGGGCTCACGACAGTAGTATGCCCTAAGCATATCTTCAATGACTTGATTGACTCATTCTGTTTGACCAGTTTGGGGATGGTAAGCTGTACTGAAACAGAGTTGAGTTCCAATAGCCTCAAAGATAGCCCTTTAGAAGTGTGATATGAAAAGAGAATCACGATCACTAATGATTCTTCTGGATAACCCATGAAGTTTGAATATTTCCTTGATGAATAATCTTGCAATGTTTGAAGCTTTATAGCTTGTCTTGATAGGGATGAGATGTGCATCCTTGGTGAGCATATCTACTACAACCATAATAGAGTTATATCCTCCCTGAAATTGGGGTAAGCCAACAATAAAGTCCATACTAATGAGCTCCCATTTCATTTGAGGAATGTCAAGTGGTTGCAATTTCCTAGGCATTTTAACATGTTCTGCCTTAATGTGTTGACAAGACAAACATTCTGTGACATATTTGAGAATGTCTCCCTTGAGCCTTTCCCAATAATAGCTCTTTCTGACCGCGTTAAGGGTCTTGGCATAACCAGGATGTCCTGAGAAAGGGGAGTCATGGGCTTCCCAAAGTATCTTCTGTTTGAGAGTTTGGCTTACAGGGATACATAATCTTGTCCTAAAGTAGACAAGTCCATTACTGATGGAGAATTCTTGATACTTCGTCTTTAGCTTCGGGTTTTGATCCTTGATGGGGATCTCCCTTAGCATTTTCTAATAGACTGGGTCATGATATGCACCTTCTTTGCTAGCTCAAGAATCGGGTTGTTTGGCATTGATACCATTGTGGCTAGAGACCTCATTGTTGATGGATCTTGTAAAATGAGAGAATTGAAAAATTCCTCGCAATTGAGTGAATCGGCAACTACATTCTCTTTTCCAGGCCTATATTTGATTTCAAAATCATATTCCTCTAGCACTTCGATTCATCTTGGAACAACACTGGAGCTTCCCATGGTGAACTACTAGGAGGGACGTAGCCTTGATCTAACAGTTGCTTGAGTTGCTCTTTTAGTTTGATAGCTTTTGGAATGGACATCTTATACGGCCTCTTTGCGACTGGTGTAGCTCCTGGCACAAGTTTGATTTCGTGGTCGACTTCCCTTTGGGGAGGAAGTTCTGTCGGATCTCTAGGGAATATGTCTGCGTATTTCTTTAACCATGAAGGCTCTTCTCCAAATTCTCGATTCTGATCTTTCTTATTTAGTTTAATCAGATAGATAGGTAGGCCTTTTTGAATACCTTTTATTATTTGTGTTGCTTTTGCCAACTGTATTTTTGACTTAGCAGCCTCACCTTGAGTTGTGACTAGTTCCCCTTCAGAATTGCGAAAGGAGACTTGGCCCTTCCCACAGTGGATGTGGGCATCATTGGGTATTAGCCAATCCATTCCGAGTAAACATTCCTGGACACCTAGGTTCATTACCCTGAATCTCATAGAAGTTGGCTTCTCACCTAGTAGGAATTTCACCTTAGCAGTTTGCCTAGTACAAGTGACTTCACGACCATTTGCTAATTCCACAAGTAAAGTAGGTGCATCTGTTGTGGCTATCCCTAATCTTTTTGCACAGATTGCTGAAATGAAGAAATGTGTATTGCCACAGTCAATCAAGCTTTTGAAGCTTTTACCTTGATATTCTGATGGGATTTGAATCACCGAGAATTGGCTATTTGGACCCTTCTTGTGAAGAATGGCGTGAACTGTTTCCCTCTCAATGTCAGCATCCATGGATGGATCTTCTTCATTGTCCAGCTCCTTGGTGGAAACACTGGAGGTTCTCCCTCTGGCCATAACGGTGGTTCTTGGCCATGAGGGGCTCTATTTTGACCTTGGAATTGCCCCTGACAATGTCCTCTGCCAAGCTTGGGACACTCCCTCTTGAAGTGTCTGGGCTCGTTGCAATGGAAACAACGTGGGTTGCGTTCATTGCTTTGTGTTGGAACAAAGTTGTTAACATCATTGACCCTAGCTTTCTTTCTTTGGCCCTAATTCTGACCCTATGCTCTCTTAGTCTAAGCCTTAGACATACCCTTATTCTAATCTTTGTAAGGACAAATCCTGTTGTTTCTTGGTTTGGTCTGCACCTCCTATATTATTGGAGCAGTCTTGTAGGCATGTTGGGTGCATTGATTCCAATTGAGTGTTTCTGGGTGGATTCAACCCAACACAAAATTTTGACAACTGTTGTGTCATATCCATTGGGGATGCATACTTTAGGAGTGAAACGAACTTTGAATAATATGCTTCCAGGGATAATCCTAGGTGCTTCAAGTCATAGAATTCATTCATCTTTTTTGTGTGGTAGGCAGGTGGCAAATACCTCCCTCGCACAGCTTCCTTAAGCATATCCCAAGTGACTGTCCCCTCCAAGATCGCTTGGTCTCTGCACCAGTGTTTCCACCAAAGTCTTGCTTTGCCTGTAAGCTTAAGTTTGGTGAGCATGGCTTAGTTAGCAGGTGCAGTTCGCGCTGCCTCAAAATAGTCCTCCATGGACTCAATCCAGATCTCGGCATCGGCTTGAATAGTCCTTCCCTTGCCATCAAACTCGGGTGGCTTAATTTGTTTGAGAAGGAATTTCTTCTCTTGAACCACAGTTGGACTTAGTGCAGGAGTCAGATTTGGAACCTACGCTTGGGGTTGCGTTTGAACAATAAGCTTCTTTATGTTAACATTTTATCATACGCTCCCAAATTATGTTAATATGACTAGCACAGCCTTTTGCTAAGTGATTTAATCACTTAACACCACAGTTAACATTTATGATCAAGATAGACAATTGTAAAAAGTCTTACTTATTCATGAAGGCATAACCCCTTGAGTACACTTATTTTGGATAAGTAGGACAGGCTGATTGATACATCAGTTTGGGGAAAATAGGATTGTGTTACAATCGGCTACAGGGACGGAATAATAATATGGAGTGGGGTCATAGATTTTCAGGAAACGATAAGTCATAGGAAGCTTGCGGTATCCCTTCCTTTGATACCCGTTCTTCTCATAGCACCCTAACACTTTGATTCTCTCAGCAAAGATCAACCAGGTCACTTCATCATAGACATACTTGTTCTGCTTGACTTGCCGATCATTAACATGCAAAGGTGCGTTTACATGAGCTTCGGCAAAGATGAACAGCTTCACGATCTTTAAATTCTCCATCCACTTGATTCTCTTCAAGTTGGTCTGAAGGTACGCAAGTCGGTGAGCTGCTATGTAGTATATTCCTGAGTCTCACGTCCATCTCCGTTCCACATACAGGGGTGCAGGATTATAAATGCGGTCTAGAATATCCATCATGCCAAGCCTTTGACGATAATTTGAAGTATGCATTGCAGTCATGAACATGGCCTAGAACACCAAGAACTTGCTCCATGCTTCGTGGCTCTGCAACCCAGCATCCATAAGTGAGTAAAGAAATATTTTCAACAGAAAACACTGCTCTATTCTACTCACCTTCCTCTGTTTATCTCCTTATTCCCTTTATTTTCCTCCATTCGGTTCCCTTATAATCTTTAGATCTTGTTGGTTCACTCTAATACCAACTGTAACGTATCTGCTCATCCACTTGTGGGGCACGTCTTAGCAGCCCATCTTGAAAAGAGTCTAGAAACTGCCACCTAGCACTCGCAAGGAATGTCACAGGGTTTGCGATCTAGGTCTTTCCGAGTCTACCCCGAGCGGAAGTATCCGGCTGTTCCCACTCAGGACCGACCTGAAGTCAGGTTTTCTTTCCTATCAGCAAAATCTCTAGGAAGTAGCTAGCGTCGAGCTCCAGATGACCCACTTTGAGTAGGAACAACAGAGTCAAAGCGGATTTATTGCTACACTTGGTTCATGGAGAATGGAAAATGAGAGGGATGCGAAGCTCGACCTCTCTGCCCATAAGGCATAGTCCCATTCCGCTCCCCTAAAATAACATAAATCGGGATTCTAACTCTACTGACTCTAGGGTCTTCACATTATCATTTTCACATCTTTTGAGAAAAGTTCCCAGCTAACCGGGACCACCCTTCCATAGGGCAGACCCAAGTCACATCCACCACACTTTCCTTGGGTTGCTTAGTTATCTAATTACCTACCACATTATGTTTGACATGCAAAAGCAACCTCCTCAATTAATCAATTTAAACACAGGATCCTTCACGTAACTTAGGCACTGAAATAAAACCAATGTCAAGCAAGTTTCTTTTTCAAATATCTTATCTTTATTTATCATAGTCCTGGAATACATCAAGTATCATGCCAGAAGCCTATCCCAGCAATCAACAGGATTGCTGCTCCAAGTTTCGCCCGTAGAGTAGTACACGGGCCTCGAGATCCCATCTCGAGTCATGTTGACCTCTCGCCGGATCCAAAGGCAAGAAATTTACAGCCAGAGTCTCCCCTCCCACCCAAGCATCCTCCCTCTCCAAGCAGCACCCACGGAGATACCTCTCACGGTGGGTTCGGTCCATATACCCGGCGTGACTAACAACCCCCTTGGATAGGGCCAGGCAGGCAGTCGGAGGTAACTGAACCTACCACTCTCTCCACGCCTTTAACCTGAAGCATCAAGTATTCTGCCTTGAATTAGTTCCTTGAGCAAATAAGTTCAAACAATATATCTAAGTGTATAGGCACGATCATTTTAGTGGTTTTTCGTACGACCAACTGCTAAGGTGTGATTCCTTCTTCCCGAACGCTCCCACCATTTGGTCCTAGGTCATTCATGACATGGTGAGATTCCAGGGGCTTGGCAAGCTAGGTTGCTTGTTTCCCCTTTTTCTTTGGGTTAGGGTTTGTACCCTACCAACCCTATTTATCCTTACCTTAGGTCTCCTTGTAAAATAGATCATGGACAACCCCGTCCTCCTCCGTTGGTCAAATTCCTGGTTATCTCCTAGATCCCTTGTAGTACTTATGTACCTTTATCTTTGATCTTAATTGATCAAGATTGTCTATCCCCTTGACCATGGTTGGTCAAGATGGTTCTGTTTAGAACAGTTTCTACTCCGTATTAAGTATAATCTTCTTAAGCCCTCTTAATAATACTCACAGGTGCTTAAGCTTTTACCTATCCCTCTTGAAGTCACCAAGGACTTTGACATGGGACTCATGGATCTCAGTCCCATTTGGTAGATTACAAACAATGTTGAATTTTTCCAACAACTTAATGAACGCAACATAATACCATGCCTTCATTTCAATGCTTACAATTTTGATATAATCCATACGATATTTTATGCCACACATGCGAAGGTACTTTCTATACATGCAATCTTAACATTGTCCTTTATGTAATTATTTACACGATCTATAACCTTCTTGAATGATCTGATCTTTATAACTTAATGTAATTATTGTATGAGTCTAGATATGCTTTAATCTTTTCTATAGCTTATTACATGTACCTTAGAATCCATCTTGCGAAATGGAGATGCACTTTGTTTCTTCAATGTCCTCTGAAATGCATTTTAAGCAAGAACTTGTGCAAGGAGCAATGTACTTCATGCGTGAATTCTTGCAAGATGTTTTTGGTAATTTACGATGCAATTATCTAATTAATTTCACCTATTATGATGTCATCTTACAACGGAAATTATCTTGCTAGTTACATACATCACAACTAAGTTCATACCTAGGAAATGATCAAACATGCAATTAATGTGATGCTTGTGAATATGATCTTTTTACCGTGATATTTATAACCTATGTTTTAATAATAGAGCAACCTGGGTTTGGAGTGATGCCTTGATTCCAGTGGTATTGATGCCTGATGAACCATTCACGGTTGTGGTGCCACCTTGTTTCGAACCTCCATCCACACTTGTAGGGTTTCCGCCCATCTTTGTGGAACTACGCTTTGGGGCGATACTTGAAGACGCATGTACAAGTGATAAAGTTCTTGCACTCTCCTATGCAAAATTTTCGCCGCCTTTCCTTGAGTGGAGGAAGAGATTGAAGGGGAGGGGTGTATTTTCGGCAATATCAAGAGGGGTGTGTGACCTCTCTTTAAGGAGGGGACAGAAGAAGCTTCCAAAAGCTTCTCTCTCTCTCTCTCTCTCTCTCTCTCTCTCGGCGACATGCTATTGTGGGGAGAGAGAGAGAGAGTAATTTTTTTTCCTAAATTTAAAAGAATTCTTTAAAAGGGGGGTTCTCATGGGGCGGGAGGCACGGGAGGGGGGGAGAGATATTACAACTCTCTTGCTCGAACTTTGCTATGACACCACAATCCTTTGTGGAACCACATTTTGTTAATTCGCTCAACATGTAAATGTCGTGTGCACCACCACGCTGCACTATAGATTTTGTACTTTATATCAAAATGGTTAGATTGGTTGTTGCATATGAAATCTAGATACAATAGCAAATAAAGCATGCGGTCACTTTCAGACTATATCCCCTTGAGAATTTCCACTCCTCGATAGAGATCTCTATTCCTTTGCGAGAAGCTGTGATCAAATATTTATGTAACCACCACATAGGCATAAATTATGGCATCTTTTCCATGCCCTCAAGATATCAAATCAGTCGATGGTGTGTACTGTATTGAAATTCCGATCGTGTTTCTTCTTGGTCTTTACTAGCCTGCTCATACCTAGTGAGAGACACTTCTCTATGGATGCATGATGCAATATAAAAAAACGATTCACTTTCTCCTCCATGGTAGTATCTATCCTTTTTTCTACTCCATTTTTGACCACTGCATCTCCAATCAGTCTATCATCATCCTTCAGTGAGACCATAGCATACTATTGTTTAAATCCACCATCGATAGCCACTCTGAAATATGCACTAATGCCTTCGACACTAGCTAATCTTCAGCCACGCTACCTTTTGGCTGAGCTCATTGTTGCACAAAGCCCTTCAGGGTTTTCATGAAGTGCTCCAAAAAGAATATGCTTTTTGTATAGATAGGTCCTACGATCTCCACTTCATCTACAAGATGCACTAGGAGGTGAGTTTGTATCATGAGTATGCTTATGGATAGATATCTCTAAAAGGGACAAAACCATCTCTACCGCTCCCCACCTTGTAGATTCAATAGAGGATCTCTTGATCTCCTTCTATGAGATCCATTGCACTAAATTCAACAACCTATAGAATGCCTCTCATGCTTCTAGAGTGAGGTATCTCACGATCACGATCCACAGTACAAACTATCACAAATGGAAAAACATTATGAACATTGAGGAGACACTAAATAGCAAAATATTGAAGCTACTTACAATCAATATCAAGACAAACCTGATATATCTTGCCAATCATAGGATTTCAGCCCTGATATAGCTAGTCATCTCTTTAGAGAAAGCATACAAGAGGGAACGCATCATACCCGTTGTTGGGGTGCGGATATCAATATCAAGACAAACCTGATATATCTTGCCAATCATAGGATTTCAGTCCTGATAGCTAGTCATCTCTTTAGAGAAAGCATACCCGAGGGAATGCATCATACGTGTTGTTGGGGTGCAGATAGGCCTGATAATTTGCTTCACGATGTACTCTTCTTTAGTGGATAAGACCCAAGGAGCACAAGGTAGTTTGCAAGTGACCATTGGTACTCGAATCTGGCCAACGACTCTGGTCAAAGTGCCTTCATCTTGTATACCTCCAAATCCATTCATGCCCCTATAGTCTCTCTCTTTCTTGTGATGTGGTCCCAAAATTAGTTGCCCACATACTTGAAAATATGCATGGGATCCAACAAATGGTTGATATGTAAGTGGATCCAATACCACAACTAGTAGAAAACCAAAAATTGTTGCATTCCACTTGAATGTGACTCCTTGTGGACCATTTTCAACTCATACCAACTTTGGGCATTCATTTGTGTTGGAGATCATCCAAGAAAACCTCTCCTCAATTCATGATCCTCTGGCAAAAAAGCAGTGTGTCCTTGATATGCCATAGTTTTCAGATATGTGACCTTTGAGAGGCTAAATGTGGCCCACACAATGGGCATGCATGATAACCCGAGGTAACCAAACATGTTGCATCACCCCTATCTACTCAACATAAACTTGAATGAGCCTACTTACTTGAGCACTCTCCAAATCCTTGGAAAGTCATGCATGGGTCCACATGAGAATAGCTCATATATTAGTAGTAGACCGTCAGCCATTGTGCTTGCTCATATCTTCCATAATGACCCTCTCCTCCCACAAAATCTTGAGCTTATCAACTAATGAATGGAGGTAGATGTCCATGTTCTTAACTTTGCAGCACCCAGAAAATGAGCAAGCTAAGGATCACGTGTCCTTTCTTCATAGAAAGCCATGGTAGGATGTTGTAGTTAGCAAGATCTATAGGCCACACATTGTAACAAGTTGATTGGAGGCAAAATGGATTCATACCATCCATAGTAAGACTGAGGCAAAGATTCCTTGGCTCTCGTATAAAGCCTAGAAAGGTGGAGTCCATGTGGCTCCATACACATTAATCCATTGATATTCGTTGGACTCCATCTGTGGATCTATTCTACACATGTCGCATTGTCATCGTCTTGGGGGTCGAATGTCTACCACCGAGGTTTAGAGTAGAAGAGGAGTGAGAGATTCAAAGGGGAGAGAGGAAAAAGAGTGGGGTTTGATGGATTCTCGGGTTATGGAGAGAGTAGATGAGATAGAGAGTAACCAATATCTTACATAGCCGTGTCATACAAGTTTACCATCATTAACTTGGATCCGATTACATCAATAACCATGAGGTTTATGCATAAATATATATTAGATTTTGTTCAATTTCATACAACAAATTCAAGCTCTAATTCCCTCCATTTCATGAAGATACATGTATTGAGACTTCAAGATACAAGGTATAGAGAGATAGAACTCATTACAACTGACATAGAGTCCAAAGGATAATAAAAATGCATCAATAGAACCATAAATGTACTTCAGCCCTACATTAAAATAGTAATTTTCAGCCCTCAAAATTGACTCATAAATATATACAAACTCATGGGAAAGTCTCTCATTACAATCTCAACCAATGCCCTGTTGTTTCAGGAGCATTGTCTACACAAGGAAGTGATTAGATTTCAAGAAGCCCCTTCAAATGAATGAGTTTTAATGGCTGCCCTATTTATGACAGTTTTGGGAGAGCCTATTCAGCCCATACATTGGCAAAAATAACCTCTTGACTTGCCCCAAAGTCACTCAAGTACTTGGAGACAAGAAGGGCTTCAATGGTAAATGAATATAGTAAGAGAATGGAAGAAGACGCTCATAAGAGCGGGCTGAATACTTTTACTATGTTTTTCTCATTCATGGACTGTCATACAGACTCATTTTTGTGATACCAAATGGATGGGGCAAAAAGGACTCTCACCTTCTTTGTTTGTATCTCCTCTTTATCTTTAGTTTGCTCTGTGTTTGCATGCTTTGGAGCATTCACCATAGTCTTCAACTCTCCCTCCATCTTCCAAAAGTATGCATGCCGAAAAAATGCACTGAAAAATGCGAGCTGCACTCCTCTCCTTCTTCCACACAAAAAAGATTTCACATAAATCATATAAAAGTCATAAAAGTCCTTTGCAACTATTACTCCGTGTCTCTTGTGGACCTAGTCAAATTTGAAGTGCTCTTGACAACAATTGGATCTTCCAAGCTAATGAACTTCATAAACCAATGTGACATAACCTGTAAACTATCAATTACCACCTGTTGATCAAGTTGAAGGTCCTCATATACACTATCATTGCCATTTTTCTTGATACAAACTGAAAATTACATGTCAAGTTACAAAAGAACTTATGAGATTAAATGATATCTAAGACAAATGTAAGGGAATAATGATTGAATTATGTATGAAAGTTTCTTATGTAGATCCTAATGAATTTCTTCTGCAAACATAAGAACTCCATGTTTTATGCCATGAATAGAAGATCCTTTGACATTCACCCCCTCCTAACCTGCACATCCTTCGGCATGTGCCACTTCATGAATTTGTAGGTTAAGAAGGCTCTTCTTCTGACATATCTTCATCTTCATCCTCTAAGTTTTCTTCTTCTTCCTTGTCTTTAAGTAGATGGCTCACATCCAAGTCATCAAGCTCATAAGTAGAAGACTCTCTTCGTTTGAAGAGCTTGATACGTTTTTCGGCTATTGGTATCTTGATCATGGTCCCATCCATTTCAGCCAAAGTGTAAGTAGCATTATCATGTACTACCTTCACTACATATGGTCCAAACCATCGCTTGGCTAGCTTCCTATGAGCACTATACTGATTGTCCAGGCTGCTATCATAGATAAATACCCAATCATTCTCTTGGATAGCTCTTGGATGGAGTTGATGACACTTGCCAAACCTCTTCTTATTCTTTAACCTTGCTGCCTTCAGCCTTTCAATGGCTGTCTTGACATCCTCTAGCCTTCTTTCAAGCTGCCTTATGCGCAAAATCAGCAGCTCTTCTCTATTTATGCCTTCATTCCAAGGCAAGATACTCCATGTGATAATAGACTCCTCAATAGGCAAAATAGGTGGTTGCACATACATTAGTTCAGCCGGTATATAGCCTCTCACTGCACTATGGGTAGTTCTATCAGCCCATAATGCAAATGGAAGCATTTTAGGCCATTCTCTCATCTTCCCTCTACAAGACTTTGCTAGAGCTTTGAGAATCGGTTGATGACCTCTTTTAGTCTTAGCATTGCCTTCAGGATTGTAAGCTGATGTAAGAGATAGCTTAATTCCAAATTGAGCAAAGAAATGGCGAGCCTCATCGGCATCCAATTCTCCTCTATCAGCAGTTACTTTGGCAACATAGCCATACCTACAAAACACTTCTTCAAGTAAAAATCTACAAACAGCTTGAGTGGTCTTTGTTGTCAAGGCTTTACCTTCCACCTGATTTGTGAGATCTTCTCTAGTAAGCATTAGATATCTCATGTTTCAAATTCCTATAGGCATGGTTACTAAATCAATAACCCATCTGTAATGAATGGATAAAGGAAAGGTAGGCTGAAGCCCATCTCTATGCTTAACCATAGAGTACATTTGACAAACATGACAAGACTCAACAAAATGCTCAATGTCTTTATACATGTTTTACCACCAAATTTTCTCTTTTATTTTGGCAAAAGTGCCCCATATGCCTCTATAGCCAGCCAATAGGCTTTCATGAAATTCTTGCATGACATGTCTTTGAGTCTTCTTGTCTCCTAAGACACGAATAGGCGCTCCTCCTTTCTTCTTCGCATGCCTCCAAAGGTAGCCGTCTTTGAGAAAGAAGCCATAAGCCTTTCTCCTGATTCTCTTGAACTCTTCATCAGACCAATCTTCCTTCTTCACCATAGTGCTCAAGTATTGGCCAATTTTCAGCCAATCATTTACATAATATTCTTCCATAAAATGAGAACAAACTAAAAAAAAGCATTGAGCATGATGTCTTTCAGCTATCCACCGTCTTTCCATGGTTGTTTCTTTATTCTTTGCTGCTATAAATTCTGTTACAGCAGCAATACCTGTTGTACTTGCTGTAATTAATTATGTACCTGCATTTATGACAAATGTACCATCATTAAGAACAGCTGTACTTGCTATTTTCTGATTTGAACCAGCAATTACAGCATCATTTTCAGCAAATATAGACTCTGTTACTTCCTCATCCATCATCTCTTCTTCATCTTTATATCTGGCACGCGAAAGCATGTGAGCAACTAGATTATGTCTTCCTGCAATATGTTTCAAATCAGGATTTAAGGATTTAATATAGACTATCCATCTTAGCATAGCTATATTGGGAGTGGAACAGTTGGCAATCATGCCCAAGAGTGGAAGACAATCTGTTTCAACTACTACATGTGCACCCATGAAGTACTCCCGATCACACTTCAATGTATTTACAACTCCCCAACGTTCTCTTTAATTTGAGCATACCTTCTTTGACGTTCATTAAGAACCTTCGCTACAAAGCAAATTGCATACCTGTTGCCCTCAAGATTATCTTGATCAGCAGCCCATCCTATCCCAATAGGACTTGTGTCTACCATGAGTATGATAGGCTATCCATTCGAGTAATCAACCCTCTTCAAGGTGGGGGCTGAAATCAGCAATTTCTTCAATTTTCAAATAGCTTGAGTATGCTCTTTTTCCCACATAAACCTTTGGCATTTTCTTAATAGTTGATAAATATTTTTAGTAACATGAGTGAAGTGTGGGATCCAAATAAGATAGAAAACACACGCTCCAAGAAATATTTTCACCTCCGAAACATTTGTGCATATTTCTCGCATTTTGCTGATGGCATCAATCTTAATTGGAGAAGGCTTTCAGCCATATGGGCCACACATATGCCCAACCACAAGAGCTTCTTCAACTCCAAAAATAGATTTAGCTCTTGAAAGAGTAAGATGGACTCCTTCCAGTTTAGACAAGATTTGAGCACAATCATTAATATGATTGAAAACAAACTTGCGGCATCCAAGCTCATTGAGCTCTTCATTCTTCTCATGAATTTCACATCCTTTGATCGGTACATCATCAAGGAAAGGAAGAGTAAGTTGGGGAATATAATCTCTCAATACTTTGTGCATGGCATTCATCATGTGAGCCACTGAATTTGTAGCTCCTTGGGGTAGAGTACACATGCAGACTAAACCGAGAGGCGTTTTCGTTATAGTAATGTCTCGGCTCTCCAAAGCAAGCTGAAATTGGTCATAGCCCGAATATAAATCACCCATGGAATAAATTTCTCTACCTGTAAAAGCCTCAGCAAATTCATCAACAATTGGCCCTGAACCAACATTTCTAATGGTGACTTTATTGACAGGCTGTAAATCTTAAATGAATCGCAAAGATCCATTCTTCTTAGGCATGGTAAACCAGTGGTTAGAATACGGAGCTAAAGATGGCTCCAATATTTGCATCTTTATCTTTTCATTTAAAAGCTCCAGTAACTTAGGCAAATGAGCCCTGGTACCGGAATTGGTTTGAGATTCCAAGGGATGTGTGGGACCGTGAAAATCACCATTGGTGCCACAACACTTGGATCCACACAGCCAATTTCATGAGGCTGAAATGAAAAAGATTTTCCATGTTTCTTTAATATCTGCATAAAAGCTTTCTTTTCAGCTGGCAAGAGAAAAGAGTCTTCACCAATTTTTAGCTCTCGTAAGCTTTCAGCTGTAAATTGGTGATCAATATCTTTGGGGTCACGAAGACTTGGTTGTTTGGATACCCTTTCAGTCAGTCTCTTGTTGAGATATCGAGCTCCACTTGTCATATGCCAGGGTGACCGTTGTGCATTTATGTCACCGATGTGTCAATTGCAGATGCGGTTGGTACACTGCCCATTAATAATAGCTACATGATAGCTATCCTTATCTACTCTAGTTCGTGGCTCAGTTAGTATGCCACCTTAGTTAGTTGAGTTTGGTTTTGAGACCCATATATAGGGTTCTTCTATTTCTTTGTATGAGAGTTCTTTTTGGCTTACACAACTAAGAAGAGGAAAACTGTTTTCAGCCTCCACCCTTGTGTGTATTCCCCCATTGTGAAGGCAAGAAAGCTACAAGTGAGACTCCTTCCTTCTCTCCCATAATCTTGACATGGTATCAGAGCCTTGTTCGTGGTAAGGAGCTCAAGAAAGCAAGCCAAGCTCGCGGTGTTCTGGTAAGAGGAGCAGTGTTGCTTTCATTTTCTGTTTTGGGAGCAGATCTCTGCAGGTAGCACAGCCGGAAATTGCAAGAGTGCATTGTCTCAGGTTGAGACGCTCTTCGCGGTGAAGCAAGAGGGCACTATATGCTGCGGGAAAGGGCTTTACCCCTTGGCGACCCTGTTTTTTTGATTTGAGGCCATTTCGTCACTAGGAAGTGACTGTGTGGTCAAATACCACTTTCGTCAGTTTTGCAGATTAGCCCTTGTGAGGCTGAAGCTGTGTTCTTTGCAGTGACAGAACTTTTTGCAGTGTTCTGTAATGGCGTCTGATTCTCTCTCACAGATTGTCACTGAAAAGCTTGACAAGAACAACTTCCAAGCATGGAAGTTTAGAATGACGAATTTCCTTATGGGAAAAGGATATTGGGAATTTGTTGCAGGAAATGAAGAAGAACCAGTTCTTCCTGATGTTCCCAATCAACAGCAAATGCAGGCATTTAAAGCATGGCATGAGAGAGCCAGGAAAGTTATGTACTGGCTGTCTATCAGTATTTCAGACTCTATGATTGTGCATATTCAGGATGCAAGTACGCCAAAGGAGGCATGGGATACTCTGTCAAAAATGTATAGCACAAATACACAAGCCAGGAAAATGCAGCTCAAGCAAGAGTTGCATAATGTGCAAAGAGAAAATATGAGCATCAATGACTACCACATGAAGGTGAAGAAGATTGCAGATGCACTTGCTTCCATTGGGTTGCCAGTGGAAGATGATGATTTAGTCTTAGTGACCTTGAATGGTCTAGGAAAGGATTATGCACAGTTCCGAACGTCCATTTCCGTCCGTGAAAGATTTCCTGATTTTGAGAAGTTGATTGCTCTTCTAATTTCTGAGGAGCAGAGAAATGGTGGTGCATCTTCTTCAGGAGGAACTTCAAAAGAAGCTGTCTTCTACTCAAATGCTGGAAGAGGTAGAGGCAGAGGTAGAGGAGGCCGATTTGGAGGCCGTGGTAGAAATCAGAATATGCAGCAAACTCAAGAAAACCAGTCCTATGGAGGAGGACGTGGTAACTCTAGAGGCAGGGGGAGCCAAAGAGGTCGTGGTGGATGGCAAAGAGGTCAAAATGCAAACAGTAATGTTGAATGCTACTACTGTGGTAAAATGGGTCATATGGCTAAAGACTGCTATAAAAAGCAGAATGACATCATGAATGGAAAACTGCAACAAGGGAATTATGCATCTTCTAGTAGACAGGGTGATGACAGAAATGAGCATTTGTTCATGGTACAGCACATGAACAATTCTGTGACAAGTGCAGAAGAAAGCAATGATGTATGGTATGTTGACTTAGGTGCATCAAACCACATGACAGGTCATGCAGAATGGATGGAGGATGCAAGGAAAATGGAAAAACCAGGATTTGTGGAGACTGGTGATGATACTGCACATCCTATTGTGCAGATTGGAAAAATTCATTTGTCTATGCAGGATGGGAAAAGGAAATACATGTCCGATGTATTTCATGTCCCGAATATCACGAAGAATCTAGTTTCTGTTGGTCAAATGGTTGAACAGGGTTTGCAGGTCAGATTTAATCCTCATGGATGCTTTGTTGAGGATATGAAAAATAAAGGTCGCTTGATAGCAAAAGAAAAGAAGAAGGGCAGAATGTTTACGTTGGATGCAGACATGTCTGAATTGAGTGCAGCAATGTTTGCACATGGGACCGGTGTAGTTGCAGATATTGATATCTGGCATAAATGCATTGGTCATGTTAATGTACAGCGGCTTAAATCAATGCAGGCCCAAAATGTTGTTGTAGGATTGCCCAAATTCAAGGTTGCAGAAATGCATAAGATATGTGAAGCCTGTCAATTTGGAAAACAGGCAAGGAAACCATTTCCTAGACATGTTCAAGAGAGTAAGAAGCCATTGGAATTAATCCACTCTGATGTGTGGACTACTAAAGCTGCATCTCTTGGAGGCTGTCATTATTTTGTCACTTTTATTGATGACTATAGCAGAAATGTTTGGGTGTATTTTATGAAAAAGAAAAGTGAAGTTTTTGGGCATTTCAAAACTCTTAAAGCTATGGTTGAAAAAGAAACAGGTTTGCAAATAAAATGCCTAAGGTCAGATGGAGGGGGAGAGTACCTCTCAAATGAGTTTGCAAGGTTCCTGCAGGAGTATGGCATAAAGCAACAATATTCATGCAATCATACCCCACAACAAAATGGAATTGCAGAAAGGAAAAATAGGCATATTGGAGAGGTATCTCGTGCCATGCTCAATGAAAAAGACTTGCCAGATTTTTACTGGGCTGAAGTAGTTGCTACAACAGTCTACATAATGAACAGGACTCCCACTACAGCAATACATGGAATGACTCCAGAGGAGAGGTATACTGGTAGGAAACTAGATATTTCTCATTTGAAGATTTTTGGTTGCATTGCCTATGTACATGTGCCAGATGAGTTGAGATCCAAGTTGGATCCAAAAGCTGAGAAGTGCATCTTTATTGGTTACTCTCTGCAGCAAAAAGGGTATAGATGCTATAACCCTTCTACTCGTAAGTTTACAGTGAGCAGAGATGTTGTTTTTGATGAGATGAGTAGCTGGTATAAATCAGTAAATGTGATTGATGATGTAGATGCACAAAATGGTAATGCTGTATAGAATTCACAGCAGCAGTCACAAAATATTAGTGAACCTGGAGCGTCCTCTAGCAGTGGTTCACATTCTTCGCCATGGACAGGCAGATTGAGATCAGGAGAATCTTCTCAAAGCAATGCAGACAGTGGTATGCAGGTATCACGAAAAGGAAAAGAGAAGGTTGATCAGCCCATGTTTGATGTGAATGCAGGTCACTCTTATGTGGATGGTGAATCCAGTGGCTCAGAACAGAGCATTGATGATGAGTTGGGTATTCCTTCTATTGTTATACCTGGAGTAAGGAAGACCAGGGATGTTTTGAGAGCACCTGGGAGTGAACCTACTTTGCGCACGTCTACGAGAGCTAGATATCCTGTGGATAGGTTGAAATATGATGGATTTACAGCCATTCACTATGCATATATGGTCAAAGTGATACACGAACCAGAACCCACTTCTTTTGAGCAAGCCATGGGAAAAGAAAAATGGGAGAAAGCCATGGATGAAGAAATGGATGCCTTGGAAGCAAATGCTACATGGGAGTTGGTACCTTTGCCTAAAGGTAAGAATGTAATTGGCTGTAAGTGGGTTTATAAGGTGAAGCACAATGCAGATGGTTCTGTGAACAGATACAAGGCAAGATTAGTAGTCAAGGGATATGCACAAACATATGGCATTGACTATGAAGAAACATTCAGTCCAGTTGCAAGGATGGCAACCGTAAGAGCAGTCATTGCTATGGCTGCATCAAAGGAATGGTCTTTACATCAGATGGATGTAAAGAATGCCTTCTTGCATGGTGATTTGCAAGAAGAGGTATATATGGAGCAGCCACTAGGTTATGTGTATGTTGTTCATCCTGAGTTTGTTTGCAGGTTGAAGAGAGCCTTGTATGGCTTGAAGCAAGCACCTAGAGCATGGTCTGACAAGATAGGACAGTATCTTGTCACTATTGGCTTTCAGATTTCCAAGGCAGATTTCTCACTTTATGTGAGAAAAATAGAGAAAGGTATTATGCTACTTGTCATTTATGTTGATGATTTGATTATGACAGGTGATAGTGATGAAGATATTCTTCATGTGAAAATGCTATTGAAGCAGAAGTTTGAGATGAAGGATTTGGGAGAGCTGCGTTATTTCTTGGGCATTGAGGTGATTAGATCACCAAGTGGGATACAGCTCTTGCAGAGGCAGTATGGATTGGACATGCTGTCCAAATATGGGATGACAGGCTATAAGCCTATTTCAGTTCCTTTGGAGCAGAATGTGAAGCTGAGCGCAGATGCAGGTGAGCTTCTGGAAGACCCTACTATGTACAGACGCATAGTAGGAAGTTTGATTTATATGACTATTACCAGGCCAGATTTGAGCTATGCTGTTGGATTGGTAAGTCAGTTTATGTAGGCTCCAAGAAAACCGCATTTGGATGCGGCTAGACGCATACTCAGGTATGTGAAGTCCACATTGCAGTATGGACTATTTTATGAGACTGGGGTTCAGATACAGTTGCATGGATACACTGATGCTAATTGGGCTGGTAGCATTTCTGATAGACGATCTACCAGTGGATATGTGTTCTTTTTTGGGAGTGCTATAGTCACTTGGAGCAGTAAGAAACAGCCTACAGTTGCCTTGTCGAGCACAGAGGCCGAGTACAGGGGTGCAGCAATGGCTGCATGTGAGGTAGCTTGGTTGCATAAGCTACTTTATGATATGCATCAGCCTACAGATGGGTCAGTTGTCATTTATTGTGACAACATGAGTAGTATACACTTGGCAAATAACCCCGTCTATCATGCTAGAACAAAACACATGGAGGTGCATTATCACTATGTGCGGGAGAGGGTTTTACTAGGTCTTATTGATCTAGTTTATGTCAGCACAGAGGATCAGGTAGCTGACATATTCACGAAGGCATTGGGCGCAGAGAAGTTGCGCAAGTTCAGAGACTTGCTTGGTGTGCAGGAATTGGGATTGAGCTCGAGGGGGAGTGTTGAGATATCGAGCTCCACTCGTGATATGCCAGGGTGACCGTTGTGCATTTATGTCATCGACGTGTCAGTTGCAGATGCGGTTGGTACACCGCCCATGAACAATAGCTACATGATAGCTATCCTTATCTACTCTAGTTCGTGGCTCAGTTAGTATGCCACCTTAGTTAGTTGAGTTTGGTTTTGAGACCCATATATAGGGTTCTTCTATTTCTTTGTATGAGAGTTCTTTTTGGCTTACACAATTAAGAAGAGGAAAACTGTTTTCAGCCTCCACCCTTGTGTGTATTCCCCCATTGTGCAAGCAAGAAAGCTACAAGTGAGACTCCTTCCTTCTCTCCCATAATCTTGACATCTCTCACTTTTGAGAGTTAGTGGAGTTGCCACCGGCTTGACCTTCTTGTCAACTGTCTTGTACTTCGTTTCTACTCTTGCCTCATCCCTGTTTGGCTGACCAAAAGCTTCATGATTAGCCAATTCTTGAATTATGTCATAAATATCTAATGTGCATACCTGTATGGACTCATTTTCAGCCTAATTTTTTGCATAAACAGCTACATGTATTTCAGCCAGTGTATCATTATAAGTCAGCCCATAAAATATCTTGAAATTTCTTCATTTTCAACCAAAACATCAACTTGCTTCAGCTCTCGTTCCATATGACATAAATGCTTTATTTCAGCCCTATTCATGGCTGAAAACTGTTTATAATAGCCCACATTGTTGGCTGTAAATACCTGCAAGTCAGCCTTTGGCATAGCCCCCGTTACATATGGAGGAAAATTTTTATGACATGAAGCACTGCCATAGCCTCCACTTACAGCAGTGCAACCCAAAAAACCTTAAATTCTCGGGCATTAGGAGGCACAGGATGATCTCTCAATCGATCTCTATTCCAGTGATGATCTACACAAACAGCCAGAAATTGGACAGCTTTGTCATTATCCTTACTTCTTATCCGAGCATAAGATGAACCATCATCAAGGGCCTTTGTCTCCAAATGAGACTCAAAAATAAAAGATTGACCAAGAATGATAGGATAGCTACAATAATCTTAAACAAAGAAATGAAATTCATCTTTTACATTACCAATAGTAACCCGTACATAAGGACATGCCGCATAGAGATCACGAGAAGAATTATTGGCTGCTCTCATGTGCCATCCCGGGTCTACATCTATGGGCCATCCGCCATTCTCATAGAGACTTCTTGACATAACGTTGATATAAGGGCAATGCATGGAGTCTCTCTTTCTCCAATCTTGACAATGGTTTCGGTAGTTGCCCTTGCCCAATGGGTACGGGAGTAGTGACTACTTGGAATAAAATGAGCATCAATCTCTTCTTGCATGTTGTGAAGACGAGCTTCTTTCTTATGCATGGGATGCTCTTTGGATTGAGAAGACCCCACCATAACATTATCTGCAATAGCTTCTTCAATTTCAGCTTCATAGATGTCTTCATCTTTGGCTTCTATGGCTACAATCAATTCTTTGATTGCCTCCAATCAAATCCCTTGAGTATTTAGCTTCTCTTCTTCCTGCAAATACACATGAAGAGCTTGCAAAAAAGCATGCACAGATTCTTTAGTTTCTTCACCAACATATTGTCTTTTCCGTTTAATTACATCAATTATTACATAATGAAATCCTCATTTTGCAATTTCGAGAATTTCACCCAATGTAAATTCAATTTTGCTTCCAAGAATCCTTTCTTCTAGGATCCGCTTTAGATCCGTCGCAGTCTATATGTCAAACTGCAGCTTGTAGCCGGGATGTTTGCCTTTTCTCTTTCCTTCCGTCTTCTTTGCTTGTGGGCCATCTTCCATATCATGCTCTGGTGATGGTGGTGGATTTTCAACAGCCTTCTCCTGATCCAGTTCACTTCTTGTCACACGTTTGGTTGGCCCTGAAGAGGAGGGGCCGGCAACATCTTCTTCTCTTTTCTTCTACCATAGCTTCTTGATTATTGATTTCAGCCAACCAAGCGAGATATGAAAATGAATCAACCGGCTCGATCCATTTGGTTCTTCCTTGGATGCATTGACTGGTAGTAGTCAAATCATCTTTGGATGCCTTGCCTCGCTCCATGCGATCTAAGGCGTGCATCTACACTTTAGATTTTACATCAGCTTTACATGCTTTAACAGTCTCATTGTTTGGCTCAATTTGCAGCCCATAGGTAGTTGCATCAATAGCTGCATAGGCTGTTCTTGTTGCCAAATCCTCCAGTCTTTTCTTCATGCCACCGTTATCAAAATTTGGCTCAAGAGAAAGCCCAGTTTTAGTCACATAAATTTTACCATCCTTCCAAAAAACTAATTTTTGTGCCTTAGCTTTACGGAATGCATTGCACTCCCTCTTATCATGTTGTAGGCTATCACACCAGATACAGCGTCTTTTGAAGCCTTCTTGTATGGGTCTTTGGGTAGCTATCCATCCTCTTTCTTCCACTTTCACATCAAGCCTTTCCACCTTGGAATTAATATCCATTAGATTAAGATGGAGATCCCGCATAATCTTGATCAGCTCGTCGATGACATCCTTCTTTGGAGGTGGAAGGACAACATTTCTTGGTTGCTCCACCATAGAAACAGGCGGTCGAGATACAGGAATAGGCTCTTTTATGGACTCAGATGGTGCAGAGGTAGAACCCCACCTTAGGTGCATCTGCTCTCTCTGAGCAATCATATTAACTGCTTCAGTGACATCACCCCAAGCAGTCTTCAATCCAGTCTCAAAGTCAGGATCTTCAAGCCAATCAATCAGCTTCTCTTGAAGAAAAGGATCCGCAGCCTTCAAAAACAATTCAATCTTTTGGCTCTCCATACTCTGCTGATCATCAGGATCTAGCTGAGCAAATTTGCTTTCAAATTCATGATGAAGAGCAGTGGCAGTTAGTCCCTTATTGGGCATTTCAACCCATTCAGTATTTTCTTCGTCATGAGGCCAGAATCTTCAAGAAAGAATTCTTCTCGAAGAGTCTTCTTGAATGTAGACCATCCCGCATCTTTTTGAAAAAGACCATGAATTCGGTCTTGGAGGCCATGCATGGCCAAACAGGCAAAGTATCGGCTCCAAGCATGATGAAGGACCCCAAAGAAGACCATCTTGTCAATATAGAGGCGGATAAAAAAGGATGCATTTTGCCCATTAAATTTCTTGAGCTCCTGCCCAACTGCTTCCAAGGCTTTAATGGCAACAGCATCATTCCGCTCTTCATCTTACCTCCGTTGTTGCTGCAGTTACATCTGCTGCTAAAATTGCAATTGTTGTTGTTGGTTCTCTTGCATCAGTCGAACCAACTGCTGCAAGGCATCTCCTCCCTAACTTGATGATTCTCCCATTGTACTTTCTCTTCTGTAACCGCGAACTTCACGTCGGGTTCACCACTGTCATCGTGTTGGGGGTCGAAGGTCTAACACCGGGGTTTAGAGCAAAAGAGGAGTGAGAGATTCAAGGTAAGGAGAGAGAGAAAAGAATGGGGTTTGATAAATCTTGGGTTTTAGAGATGATTCAATTGGAGAAGACCTCAAGCTTTTTCATATACTTAGCATACATGAATGGCATCAAAGACTTTGACTCAATTACATCAAATGCTTGTGAGGTTAATAGATCATTACATGTAGAGATTTTATCTCATATTTAATCCAAATACATATTTCAAATGCAAGCCCAAATGGATGAAATTTCATGAATACCAATGAACAACAACTCCAAGATACAAGTATTTGAGTGGTAGATTCCACTACTTCCAATACATAAAACCAAAAGCACTTGAAATGCACTGACAAAGCTTTTAATTCACTTCAGCCGTGTTTTATAATAGTAATCTCCAGCCCATAAAAAATCCCCCAAAACATACATAAACTCAAGAATATGCCTCTCTATTCACTTTCAAATGAAGCCATGATGTTTAGAGGTCAATACAAACACTTGCAACCACATAGACCATTTGATTTCCCTTCTAGAAGACAAGAACACTGGGCTGCCATGTTTATGAAAAGTTTTAGCAATCCAAATTAGTCTCAAACACCTCCAATATCTCCCCTTTACTTGCCCCAAAGTCACTCAAGTACTTGGGCACCAGAAGGGCTTCAATGGTCCATGAATACGATAAGAGAAGAAGAAGATGTTCATAAGAGCAGACTGAATACTTTATCTCTGTTTTTCCCTTTTATGGATTGTCATACCACTCATTTTTGTGATACCAAATGGATGGGAAAAAAGGACTCTCACCTTCTTTGTTTGTATCTCCTCTCTATCTTCAGTTTGCTCTGTGTTTGCATGCTTTGGAGCATGCACCATAGTCTTCAACTCTCCCTCCAACTACCACAGGTGTACAGGCCCAAAAATTGTGCCAAAAAATGCAGGATGCACTCCTCTCCTACTTCCACACAAAAAGTGGACCATCCAGGTCACTTACTAGTTACACAAGTCTCTTACAACCATCACTTCATGTCCCATACAAACCAAATGGACTTTGGGCACTCTTCTTGACTTCCAAGGAAATTCACCTCATGAACCAATGTGTCGTAACCTGTAAACTGTCAATAACCACCTGTTGATCAAGTTGAAGGTCCTCATAGACTTAATTTTTGTCAATTTACATGATACATACTGAAAATTGCATGTCAAGTTACAAAGGAACTTATGAGATTAAATGGCATCTAAGACAAATGTAGGGGAATAATGACTGAATTATGTTTGAAAGTTTCTCATATGGATCCTAATGAAGTTCTTCTGCAAACATAAGGACTCCATGTTTTATGTCATGAACAGAAAACCCTTTGACACCGTGTCTCTTGTGGACCTAGTCAACTTTGGAGTGCTCTTGACAATAGTTGGATCTTCCAAGCTAATGAACTTCATAAACCAGTGTGACATAACTTATAAACTATTAATTACCACATGTTGATCAAGTTGAAGGTCCTCATATACACTATCATTGCCATTTTTCTTGACACAAACTAAAAATTACATGTCAAGTTACAAAAGAACTTATGAGATTAAATGACATATAAGACAAATGTAAGGGAATAATGATTGAGTTATGTGTGAAATTTTCTTATGTGGATCCTAATGAAGTTTTTATGCAAACATAAGAACTCCATGTTTTATGCCATGAAAAAAATATGCTTTGACAGTGTTGTTAAGCTTAGCATTCTCCATGTATGTAACATGTCACGTATACTCAGTGTAAGTAAAAGGTGTCTAAAAACCTTTTGAGGGATGGTTTTCCCTTGCAAGTCCTGTCGATACCTATGAGCACCACACTTTGGATATGCCTCCATAGTCTCGTAGTTGCCTCGAAACAGCACACAATCATTGACATGTGTATGGATGCTGTTGTAGTCCATGCCAAGCTTTCCTCACACTAATCATGCATCATCATGGAACTCAAGTATCATGTTTTCAAGTGGTAATATATGGTACTTTAACAATCTAAAAGAATATTAGAAGACCCATTGAAGAGTACAAGAAGTTTTTTTAATTTATAATAGAGTTAAAAAAATCAATAGAGCATAGAATGTACTTGAACAACTGTATCGCACTCGCAACGCTCCACCCATACTTTGCATCCACACTTAGGAGGACAAGCATTGTCTTCACGTGAGATACTTAGCACCCATCATATAATGGTATAGATGCTTCTTCTCTCAATGGATCAAATGACTCGGCATCCATGGGCAATGCATCGATCAATGCCTCCATCTTAGGTTTCAAGATTGCAGAAAAGTCTGAGAGCCCCATTGTCTGATCCTTTGCTATCAAGGGTGTCGTTTGTGGCATGCCCTCCAAGTGTAATGGCTCAGGAAATCCATCCATAGCATGCCCATAAACTTTTCTAATGGGTCAAAATAGGTGCATTCCTTGGGATGAAACATCATCTCTATGTACAAATTTCATGGCATGTCTAATTACTTTGAGAATCTAAAGCATGATTGATACACAATATTCTTACCGTTCACTCAAAGTTTGAGATTGCCTAGTCAATGATCTCCGATTGAAACTCACCAAAGTTAATGGGACCTAGAATGGGCCGGCATTGGCTGTGGCACTAGCCAGACCTCATGTACATAACAGAAAACCCCACCACACGGCCTCACAGGCCAGGAGCATTTAAAACTCACTTTGCACTAAATGCATATGACAATTTTGTGTTCATATCCAATAGGTAGTCCAACGTTCACCTTCCCTTCTCCTCAGAGGGAGATCCCATTAGGAAAAAAATGAACTCACAAATGGGCCTTTTAGCCCCCCCTTCTCTCCTCCTTAAAACAAGGAAAAGAGGAGAGAAGAATAGTAAAATAATCCTCCTCTCTCTCCACTTTTGTAATCTCGTTTTGCATTTTTTATACTATCTACAAAGATATACTCAGATTCCTTCTCTCTCCTCATTGAAGAAGTTTTTTTCAACCAAATTTTATATTCAAAAAGGAGTTAGTTACGGGAGTGTGGTGCTTTGTTTTCAATGTAAAACGATTAGTAGATATAAGATAATTGATTTTTTAATCGAGAACAAGGAAAATGAAATTTTGGAAGTTCCTTTTAAGATATTTTGGGGATTTTTAATATCCTAGCTTTTGGTCAAAAAACAAACCAACTAGTCAAATTTCATGTTTTTTGGAGATGTTTTTGGAGGCAAAATAGAAATATCTAAAATACGAAAAGTCTTGGATATCCCTACCCTCTAAGTTATTTTCCCCCATATCTATACTCTCTCATGGCTCTATTGTGACCTCTTCTCTCTGTGTTTATGCAACCTTCATTAACAGAGTGAATTACTTACACCCTCCTTTCCCTTGGTACCTTTGTGTGTCTCTCTGTGCATCTCCACTCTACCTCTTGTGACAACTTAGTAGGCTCCCCGTTTCTATTAATAGTAAAATGAATATATGAAAGAAGGAGCTGCATATTGAGGTAGAGATTAAATATACCCCATTATTCAAAAGAACCCAGCGTACCAGTGTCAACCCTCAGGTTTTGCAGAGTTACAGGCAAATGGGATTGAAACATGTGGATTTGTGAGTTGATGGGGGAATCTACCCAATTGACTCCTTAAACAATAGACCTCCAACTTTCTCACGAATCACAAATTTGCTGAAGTATGTGTGCGAGGGTGAAAATGGGTTACTTGGTTATACTAGGTGGCTCAATGATCAGGCATTCAAAGTATTTACAACTTGCCAGGCAACCATAAAAATTTGCCATGATGTGATCGCTGCACATCAACTTCATATACAACAGCTCATAGGACAAGTTGTACAACTGAATGACACTGTAATTCAACAAAATAATCAAATTATTTCAATGCAGGATACTATCCATGACATTGGTATCTCATATGAGGAGGCAAAGGCACAATTGGAAGACTTGAGAAAGATCAACAGCAAGCTAACACATGAGCGCAAACGAAAGAAGAAGCCAATTAATGAGTTAATTGTGAATAGTGGCCAGTGGAAGCAACGTATCAAAGCATGTAAGGTAGCTCAGAAAGAGAACCCAGGTAAGGGTGAGGTTGGATCGTGTATTAGTAGATTGCTGAAGGCAAGTACACTGGAAAACGCTTTAAGCAATCGTAACTTTAAGGCTATGAAGGAGAAGGTGATTGAGTGCGCATTAAACGATGTGTCAAATGAGTTCTCAACTGTGGATACACAATCTATTTGTGACAGGGCCGGCATTAGTACAATGACTTACTCAAAGATATTCAAAGGTGTGAAGGCTGGGTTTGGCCATGTGCTCAAGAGAAATAGAATCAGTCTCTTCCTCAATCTTCAAAGTTAATAGAGGCCAAAGCTAAGGTTTCTGATTGAAGTAATGGAGGAAAAACAAGATTGGCCAAAGCTAAGGTTTGGATAAGTCTTAACAAATTGGCTTCCTCACTTTGAAAGATGGTGTTTAACAATGAAGATAAGCAAGAATTTATCAATGCTATGCATAGCTTCTACGAAAACATGGTGGAAACATGGGGCAAAATATCTATCACACATTACATGGTGCATACTAAGTTAATATTTTAAAATTTTATGAATTGTATAAACTATTGAGCATAGCTTTATTCATGTGTGATATGTGTCTTTGTAGCATATCCTTGAGGCACATGGACCATACTTTGCAAAAAAGGGAAGCATTGGAATTTGATCCACACAAGGGATGGAAAATTCACATTGGATAGCACGTGGTGCATATTAAAGAAAAACTAATCATGGTGGAGGGGTGAATGGTATCAATCCAATGATCCAATTGCTATCTTGGTGGTATAGGATTATAGTAGCGGATGAAGCTAAACTCTCGCAAAAGAGAGAAAATGAAAGTGCTGATGAATCAACTGCAGACATGATGGAATCATGTCGTGTCACCAAAAGAGTGCATTATGAAGCCTCAAATGCCAAAGAAAACCATACCAAGTGGCTAGAAACAAGGCTTTGATAAGGCAGCAAATGGGTTCGAAAAGAGCTAAGATAGTAAGATGAATAATGTGAGTCAGTGTGAATGCAATTCATGGTTTAAGAGAGAAAGAGAGTGTGTGCATCTATGTGAATGAGTCTCACAGTTTAGGGTTATATAAAAGAGAGTTTCACTTTCTATCTTATTGATTGAGTTCTCACATCTCTTGTGCAGGAAAGATGGCTAGGTCTAAGGCAGTTGCAAATAAGCTTCTGCTCAAGGCCCCATATCATGTTCAGCCCCTTGGAGCATCTACTAGCTCAGATGCACTCCCTTCTCAACCTAATCCACCTTCCTCAAGTCACCCTCACAAGGGTCCTCCTCAACATCCCCACAAGAAACGCAAGTGGAAGCCAGGTATAGTGGCCTTGAGAGAAATTAGAAGGTATCAATGCTCTTTTGATCACATCATTCCGAAGGCGAGCTTCTCGAGACTTATTCGTGAGATTGTGCAAGACCTCTACCGCACAGAAAGAAGGAGGTGGTTTTTGGTACAAGGTTAGGATAGACCTGATCGCTTCACAAAAGAATGTCTTCATGTTCTACAGTGTGCTGCAGAGGCCTTTTTAGTTGACTTGATGAAACTGATGCTCAACATTGTGCAATACATACGAAGTGCATCACTGTAACTCCCAAGGACTTTCAACTTGTAAGAAATCTTCAAGCAGCGAAGGATGCATTTGTTCTAATGGAATGAACACAGTTTGCAATGTTATCTTTTTTGGCATAGTGTTATCCTTGTACATTGGACATATGACTATGTCCCAGTGCAAAACTATTGTATGTGCCCTTAAAATATGAATTAAAATTTTACACTTGTCCTTCATTCTCAACTTTGACTGTGCATCTTCGCTGTATTTTCAATTCTTACTTACAGTTTTTGTTAGCACTGTCAATTTCAATAGGAATAGCATGCAAAAATTTTCCATTTCTTGTTGTAGACTTTACTCCTAATGCCTCTATATAGTTTATGTGGTGTGAAGTTTCTAAGGGCCAGTAGTCGCAATGTTGATTTCTCAATTATCAATCCATCCATAATTTTGGTGTGGGGTAATTTTTAAAATATTAAACTGTATCGGAATGCAACGAAACTTCACATGCGCACTCGTTGGGTGGCCAAGAGCCCAAATCTTTTTTTTTTTTGAAAAAAAAGTGCCTGCAGACCTGTGGTCCGAAGTCTGGCATCAAGAGCCACTTTTTGAGTGTGCGTGTGAAGTTTCATCGCATTCTGATACAAGGTTATGGATTTATGATCGCATGATGGACAGTGCATATGAAGCTCCATTAACCCGATTTTGGGGTTTAAATGGGTTAAAAGTTCATTCTTCTTCTCATTTTCACATCTTGATTTCTTTGCTTCCTCCATTTTCACATCCCCAACCTCTATCTCTTCTCCATATTGCCCTCCTTGCATGGCACGAACCAAGCAAGCATGTTGCCATTTGGCCCCGGGAAGACATCACGCCAAGGCTCGCCACTTGGAGTATAAAGTGAAGGCTCCTCAAGTGCAGCAACAAGTGCTCCCCGTAGAGCACAAGGACCACCATAGAAGAAGAGGAGATGGAAGCTTCTTTTCATAAAGTTGTTCGAGAAGTTATGAAAGACTTTGAGCTGAAAGGGATGGGAAGATTTTGGGCACGAGTGCGGGATGGCCCACTAGCAGGAAGGTGGACTGCTATAGCCATGGAGGCCCTACAAACCGTTGTAGAGGGGTTTCTCATCGACTTGTTTGATGATACACAGCTTGCAGCCATCCATGCAAAGCGTGTTACAATCACAGACAAAGATATGAACTTTATTATTGGGCTTCGATATGGCAAGGGTGTTACAACTATATTTATCATCTCTCACTTGACTTGGGTCTCACCTATATATACTAACTCTACATCAATATGAATCATTCTTTGGGAGCATGTCTTGTGTATCTCTCTCATACTCTCTCTCTCTCTCTCAACATGGTATCAGAGCTATGGATGCATAGCAACAACAAGGAAGATAAGTTGTTTCATTGTTTATACATGATTGAATTCTTTGCACAAGTGATGATTTGATACGTGAACTTGTTCAAATTAGAAGTATTAGTTAATTTTGTCTTTAAAAACAAAACCATGTTTGGGTATGTAGCTCTCGTCATGCTCTCGAATTTTGTCAAAACCTCTTGTCAATCAGAGTTCTGGATCAAAAGTTATGACAGTTCAAGATTCAAGACAACAATTCTGCTCGAATCTGCGATTCTTTATTTAAAACTGTAATTCTAATTACAATTTGTTAATCACTCGTCTTTATTAATGACGTTGATTACGACAAGTAAACATCTTGCTATTTTTAGCGATGTTTTATTCTCGTTCACGTTCTTTGTTCGACCGAAATAGCACTTTTCTTATATGCGTCATCTCATCTTGCATGTTACGTCTCTCTATTTCGGGCTTTCTTTTTATTCATTCAATACTTTTTGTCGTTCTTACATGCATTTCCCTATTTTGATTGTCATGCGTCTTAACTACGCTCGTCTTGTTCATAGTTTGCAGATTCTGCGATCTCATCTTATTTGTTTTCTCTCGAGATACAGACATGGCCAATTGCGTAATTGTTCACGGATATCCCTCTGGCCAACGTTTGGTTCTTCCAAGGACAAGGATTTCCTGGGTGGAAAGCAAAGATGATGCTAATTCTTGAAGGTGACGAATTATTTGATATTGTTTTGGGTGACCTGTCTTGCCTAGTTCAACCTATTGATGTGATGAATGACAATTCTCTGATTACTGATGGCCCATTATTTGAACAATGGAAAATTGATCATACTAATTGGATTTGTCGTGACAAAGCGGCTCGTCATTATATATTGTCTGCACTTCCTGACTCACTTATGTTGGATGTCTTTCATCTGGAAACCTCTCATGCTGTTTGGGAGTATCTTATCTCAACGTTTGAGAAGAAATCGGTCTCACTAAAATTTTATATCTCCAAACTCGTTTGAAGAATCTTCAATATAAGGTTGGTACTTCTATGCACTCTCATATTGAGGCTTTTAAAGACTTAATCGGTCAGCTTGGTGCTGCCGGCACTCCTATTGCTAAAAAATCAGATTGTTACTCAACTTCTTCATACCATCAAATATCCTTTATATGACAATATCATCACTATTTTGTCTAACAAGGATGATATCCACTTTGAAAAAGCATGTATATCTCTTATTGAATATTTTCAACGTCATGAGTATCATTTGGAAAAATCTAATGTTGTTTTGGTCACTCGCGAACAAAGGGATTTTGATGCTGCTTTTGTTGCTCGCAAGCGTCCCGCTTCACGTTTTCAACAGGGTGGACGCCCTAATCAAGGTGGTAAATCTTCTCGTCTTGCTTATCCTAACAAACATTGTTCTTATTGTGATAAGAAAGGCCATGTGGCTTCTGATTGTTGGGCACGTCAATATGATGAGGAGCATGGAGTTACTACAAAGCAACCTTGCTCGTCCAAAAGTTTTCCTTCTTGTGATTATTGTGCACATACAAATCATCCATCTTGTCGTTGTTATAAACATAGATATGATGAAGAACATTCTCGAGCTTATATTGTTCAACAAACTACAACTGATGATGATCATACTCATCAGGAGCTCAATTTCGTCCATCATGATATCTCTCTAGAAAAGGTACTTCGTGTTCATGATGGTTCTCTATTCATCGTTGATTCAGGTGCCACTTGAAACATGACATACCAATCGCAGTGGCTTCACAATTATCATTCTCTTCCTATCAAGAAGTTTGTTTACATTGCGGATGATATGACTTGTCAAGTCAAAGGAGTGGGTGATTTATATCTGGGGACTATTTCATCCACTAGAATATTAAGATGAGTTCTTCATGTTCCAGATTTGCAAAGAAATCTTCTTTTTGTTGCTCGTCAAGTTGATCTTGGTTTGTTTCTTGGCTTTGATCATAATCAATGTCGTATAGAGAAAGACGGACATACTATAGTAGTGGCTCCTCGACATGGTAATCTATTTGAGCTATCATTGAATGATACAGTTGCAAATGTTGTTACTGCCCCTAGAGATGCAGATTGCAAATTATGGCATCAACGATTTGTACACTCCAATTTTGCCAAAATTCTTGATTTTCATCGTCATGGTCTTGTGCAAGGTATGGATCTTAAATCTCATCCACGTATGGGAATATGTGAGTACTGTGCACTTGGAAAACACCATCGTTCGCCTTTCCACACTTCTACTTCATCACATTCCTGTGCTCTCTTGGATTTGGTTCATACCAATATTTGCGGTCCTTTTCTTGCCTCAAAGTCTCAATATCGATCTTTTATAACTTTCATTGATGATTTCTCACGGTACACACATGTCTATCTTCTTTGACATAAGTCTGAGGCTTTATCTATATTTAAACAATACAAGATAAGTGTGGAGCTTCAAACTGGATTCTCTATAAAGACTCTTCGCAGTGACAATGGCAGTGAATATGTATCCAATCTATTTTATGACTTCTGTAAGGATCAAGGTATTCATCATGAGTTTATTCTCCTCAGCAAAATGGTGTTGCTGAGCGCAAAAATCACACTATTCTTAATGCTATACGGTGCATGCTTATACACTCTGGTTTGTCTCGAAAGTTTTGGATTGAAGCACTTTTAACAATCGTTTTTATTCAAAATCATCTTCCAACAACTGCACCTGCTAGTAAAATTCCTATAACAATCTGGACAGGGAAGACACCTTCAGTCTCTCACTTTTGCACATTTGGCTGCATTGCTTATATTCATGTGCCCAAGGACACTCGACATAAGTTGGATTCTCCAGGTTTGAAGGTTATTTTTCTTGGTTATTCAGATCATTCCAAAGGTTACAAATTTTATGATCCTTCTACTCAAAAGGTTATCATTAGTCGTGATGCTATATTTGATGAGAAGACTATGGGTGGCACATGGTCGTCAGATGTTGCAGATGATACACTGTCTTTGCTTAGTGCATTTCCTTACTTGCTTTGTGAGTCTACTAATTCTAATGATCATAAATCTCCTTCACCTCCAAAGAAGATTGATGAAAATTTGGAGATATATGACAATCTTCCTGTTGAGATAGAGCATGGATTCTATTCTATTGAATATGATGTCTTTGATGATGCTATGTTTGTCCAAGAGGATCCAATATCGTATATGGAAGCTATGAATTTGTCTCACAGGGATCAATGGCAAGAAGCTATGCAAGCTGAGTACGATTCTTTAATCTCCAAAGGTACATGGAATCTTACTGAACTCCCCCCAAATCATGTTCCTATCAAATGTAAATGGGTTTATAAAACCAAGACCAAAGCTGATGGCTCGTTTGATAAGTTCAAAACATGACTTGTTGCAAAAGGTTGCTCGCAAATTGCAGGAGTAGATTATCAAGAAACATTTTCTCCCATTGTGCGCTCCACAACTGTTCGTATGCTTTTGGCTTTTGCAACACTATTTGATCTAGAAATTCACCAAATGGATGTTAAAACGACTTTTCTCAATGGAGATCTTGAAGAAGAAATCTATATGGAGCAACCTGAAGGTTTTATGATTGCACGAAAGGAGCATCTTGTATGCCAGCTTCATCGTGCATTATATGGATTGAAGCAAGCCTCTCATGCTTGGTATATTAAGATTGATCAGTTCCTCACATCTAAAGGTTTTGTTGCATGTTTTGCTGACCCAAATCTTTACATCAAAAGGGAGGACAAATGTTTTATTATTCTTGCTCTATATGTTGATGATACTATTCTTGTGTCAAATAATATTGCTTTCTTGGATGCTATAAAGAAGCTTTTATTGACTGCATTTGAAATGGTGGATCTTGGTGAGATACATTCTTGTTTGGGTATTCAAGTTCAACGACACTGACAACAAGGCATTCTTCTTCTTCACCAGACAAAGTTTATTAATGATATTGTTAAGAAGTTTGGGTTGACAAATGCGCACTCTGCCAACACTCCCATTCTTTCGAGCTCTACCAAGGGTACATCTACAACATACAATGAAGAATCAGCCATTCATCAACCTTTTGCTAATCTTGTTGGTTGTCTTCAATTTAATGGTTTAAACACAAGACCAGATATTTTATTTGCAACTAACTTTTTGGGACAGTATCTTTCTTCCCCTTCCACTATTCATTGGAGTGGTGCAAAATGTATTCTTAAGTACCTCAAGGGTACTAAGGAGTTTGGTCTTATTTATCGTCATCGAGAGGATTCTTCTTTATCTTCTTCAACTTCTCTTGACCTTATTGGATATACAGATGCTGATTGGGCAAGTTCACATTTATCCATGTGATCTATAAGTGGGAATTGTTTCTTTGTAAATGGATGTTTGGTTTCTTGGTCCAGCAAGAAACAACAATGTGTTGCAGTTTCTACAACTGAGGCCGAATATGTTGCTGCATCATTAGCAGCTCACGAGCTAGTTTGGCTTTGATAACTACTTGCAGATTTGGGACATCCTTCATCATCTAGTACACCTCTTCGATGCAACAACCAAAGTGCTATTAGTCTTACCAAAGACTATATACAACATAGTAAATCAAAGCATATTGCTATTCATTATCATTATGTTCGACATGAAGTCAAGAAAGGTTCCATTATAGTGGAGCATTGTCCCAGTGATCAAATGTCTGCAGACATCTTCACAAAAGCTCTTAGTGAAGCTCGCTTTAGTTCATTAAGACATGCACTTGGTATTGTTCCAAGTTCTTGTCTCACTGATTGAGGCATGTATCATTGTATTCAAGAAAACTTTATAGTAAATCATTTTTGTATCGTAGGTATGTGTAGGGGCTCGGGTTTTTCCCTTATTCTCCCCAAGGGTTTTTTTCACTTGCAGCCAAAGACCTTTGTTTGAGTGGGGGTGTTACAAATATATATATGTGTTAGAAATGCGGGATCTAGAGCATGACATAACCGGAAGCTATGGAGGATGGAAGGAGAAGTGTAGACTCATGATGGAATGGACACTGTTTGTTACACAAGTGAATTAGGTTCCAAGATTGAGACTTGGACTCATAAACACAATCTTGTGTATGTGGACAATGACATTGACACTTTACTGAAATGAAAAGAGTACTATCATTGCATTAAGAAAGGAAGCAAGTACAATGCTTTATAGGAAAGTAGGAAACTGCAGTAGGCACCATTGTGCATATGGGATAAGTTAGCCTGCATGTCCTTGACCCTGAGACTCCATACAAAGAGGCTGTTTGAGTGTGATTGCTGATTCTCAACACCCCTCCTCAATCACAACTAGGAAAGGCACAAAGTGTGTAGAGGCTGTAATGAGAACCACCTGCAAAGTGTGGGCATACCACAGACACGGCAAAACACCAGAGGCTGTCGCAGAAAAAGCTAAGTGTGGGTACCATAAACATGGTGGACATCCAGAGGCTGTAACAGGGGCCTCACAAAGTGTACAGGGACTGTAATGCCAAGTTACATAAGGAGTTTACATAGCTTATGGCAGGAAGCATTAGGGCAAGGAAAAATACAAGGCTATTAAAACAGTCTATCAGAATTATGAGAGTACAAGGACTGATGAGTCTTGTCCTTCCGATCCTGGTGATCTTCATCTTCTTCTTCCTTTGCTTCATTTTCTTCTTCTTCTTTGACTGCGACTAGATAGGCCTTTTGGGATCTCTTTCTTGCGTGGCAGAACTTCTCGGTGTGTCCGGTCCTTTTGCAGAAGTCACAAAAGAGCTGATCTTTCTTGCCTTTGTACCTGTTGCCAACATATAATGCATGCTCATCTCTAGAGGTACTTGGTTCTTCTTTAGTTTTTAGCTTCTTTTCTTCTTCTAACAGTGATGCCTGGATATCAACAAGTTCAGGATTTGGCATGTTAATTAAAGTTGTTGATACGTTATTATATTCAGGAGGCAAGCTCTTAAGTAGAACACCGATGCAAACATCTTCATCCATTTTAATGTTTATTCCTGCAAGTTGGGTTAGGAGTCCTTCCATGTAATTGAGATGTGTGGCAAGTGATGTGCTGGACTTCATTTCAAGCCTGAAGAATTCAATCAGGAGACCATACTTTGATGATTTAGATTGTGCACCGAACAGGATGTCAAGTCTTTTCCATGTATCCTGTGAGGTCTCACAGTTATCCACATGATGGATATAACTGTCGTCTAGCTCCAATTTGATAATGGCCTGGGCTCTGTCATCATTCTTTTGCCAAGTAGTTGCAAGGTCCGCGTCCCGCGGTTTCTTCTCTTTGCCATTTGTGATAGCCCAGAGACCCTTCTTCATCAGGATGAGCTTGATGCGGGTTTGCCAAGTGTGGAATCCGACTCCTTTGAATCGAGCATTTGGCGAGTCTTTGCCCATGTTAGATTTACGGGAACAGTAGCAAATCAACTTCAGACTTTATTAGATTTGAGCAACAGAAGAATTGATTGAGAGACACAAGTGCTAAAAAGCACTAACTTAGTGTCAATGAATACCAAATCTGCAAAAGTCTTTTACTCCAAGTGATCTTCCCCTTCTTGATTTGATGTTGATGCCTTCAGATCTGAGTGACAGTACTTTAACGAACTTCAGAGAGTATTGCTCAGTGATTAAAATCACTGTTGATAACTTCAGTGAGAGAAACAGTGAAAAATGTCAAGATTTTGAAGCTTTTGGCTATGGTGAAATTAGGGTTTCTGAGACAGGGGCCTGGTTTTTTGCTGATTGCAGGAGCTACAGTGGATCATTTTCAAAACTTTTTACATATCTAGGAAGCTTATGTCATGGGCTACCAAAGCCCCATCATGATCATCAACATCGTGGTCAGTATGCAATGCGCAGGTGCTGCGAACAGAATCGGCGCAGATCTGGACAGCGAGGTCGAATTTGAGCAATGCTGGAGCTGTAGATCATCAATGTTGGTGTTTAAAGTGACAGGAAGCTGCGCCCTGAGCCAAGGAACATTTCTCCAGAAGAAATCGTGTTGAAATTCTGCCTGGTTGAAGAGTTATGGAAGCTCCAAGCAAGGTAGGTCCTGTCTGGCTATGGCAGACACAGAACAGAGATTGGGGATTTTCACAATGCTGAGCTCCAGATGGTCCAATGTCCTGGATTGATGTGATATAAGGAAGCTTTATGAGTTGGGGAATACTTTTCCAGAAGGAAGCTCCAAGAGATTTGACCTGTGGAGTGAGATATAAGCAGTTCAATCTGACAGGGTGCTGCTGGCTATGGTTGCCATGGAAGCTTCAGTGAGAGTAGAGTTGAGAAAAGAAGTCATACACTGACACTGAGCTGGGTGGAGGTTCAGAAGAATCAAGAGAGGCTAGAGAAGCAATGCCATGCCCAACTGGGCTCTGATACCATGTTAGAAATGCGGGATCTAGAGCATGACATAACCGGAAGCTATGGAGGATGGAAGGAGAAGTGTAGACTCATGATGGAATGGACACTGTTTGTTACACAAGTGAATTAGGTTCCAAGATTGAGACTTGGACTCATAAACACAATCTTGTGTATGTGGACAATGACATTGACACTTTACTGAAATGAAAAGAGTACTATCATTGCATTAAGAAAGGAAGCAAGTACAATGCTTTATAGGAAAGTATGAAACTGCAGTAGGCACCATTGTGCATATGGGATAAGTTAGCCTGCATGTCCTTGACCCTGAGACTCCATACAAAGAGGCTGTTTGAGTGTGATTGCTGATTCTCAACAATATCATCTCTCACTTGACTTGGGTCTCACCTATATATACTAACTCTACATCAATATGAATCATTCTTTGGGAGCATGTCTTGTGTATCTCTCTCGTACTCTCTCTCTCTCTCAACAAAGGGGACCCTGCCATAGTTTACTAGATTGATGATGCAAGGTTTGTAATGGGTGTTATAGCGCCATAACATCTTGAAAGCCCAAAAAATTTTGTGCTCTACCACATTGGAATATTTATTTATATATACATAATATCTCGTACGATGTGTACTGAATTTAAATAATTGAGTAAAGTTTTTTTGTTTTGTTTCTTGAAATGTATGACTCTTAATTTTTTTTAAATGTACAAACACATCAAAAGTAGTATTACAAACGCAAAAAAAGTAGTAATACGCATTGAATTATACTAATATATGCAGATACGTTGTCGAAGGGTTCGTGAAAGCAATATCGCATCCACAGAGGACTTTGAATAATTTCAGGATAGAATGCCAATCAAGTGAATATTGTGTGTATGGTTCAGACTTCAAAATAAAGGGTGAAATCTTGTAAATTCAAGTATTTGTCCAGCTCATCTTATGAGATAATTGACAGCTGCAATTGAGGCTCCTATAACAGAAACACCAAGAAACAAGCCCGTTTTGTACCTATGATGGATGTCATGAATATGATAGAACCTCCATTATTGCTCTCTTATCCACTGTACAGGCTATAAAGGATGTGGTTGAGAAGCTGAACATGGATGAATACAGGATCTGAATACGTAGCTCAGAAGCTCCTAATTCACTCAAGAAGCCATGGCAATAACATTACAGAAATGCAGCAAAGTTCACTGTCAAAATCAGTAACACTTCTGGCTTTGTTGAACTTAGCAATCTCTAGTTCACTGGCACTTTCACTGCAGTTTTCACTGTCACTGCCACTATTGCTGTCAATCCTATAGTTGCCACTGTCACTATCACTGAAATCACTCCACTTTCAAAGTAAACAATGATAAAGCATAGATATTGCACAAATTCTGAAATTATCTCTTTACACCAATCCCTGGAATTCTTTATTCAAGGCTTCAATGAATTTTGTGACAACATTAAGTTCACAATGTCCCGTGCAGCTTCAACCAACTCCTGGAACATCTCAGCAAATTCTGTTTCCTGGTTGTTTGATCTATTAATTGGAGTTCCATTAAAAAAAAACAGCAAGTCTTGCAGTCCTGGCCACAGCATGTAAACGCAACCTGGACCAGAGTAACTCTGTCTGGAACCACCCCTTCAATGTGCATTTGCTGAAAAAGCTAGAGGGCCTCATCAAACTCTTCAGTTTAAGTGCATACACTGATCATCATAGCCCATGTAAAGACGTTCCGTTCACGCATATCCACAAAAACGGACCTGGCATCCTCCACAGCCCCACAGCTTCCGTACATCTGAATGAGGAGGTTAGACAGATATACGTCCCCGTTGAACCTGGTGCTTCTGATATGCGTATGGACGCATCGGCCATCACCAAGGGCTTTCAGCTCTGTGCACTTGCGCAGGCACAACGCATATACAGGGGAAGCGTCTTGAATCCTGCTACCTGTATGCAAGCTCTCCAATTGAGTGAGGTTGAGAAAGGGATATGCCCCGGGGTGCTATCGAGGTTTCTTGAGCCCTTACGACTGATGAGGAGCTCTTCTTCTTGTGTGAGCTGTGCCATCGAGTGCAGAAGCTTTTACAGAGTTGAGAAAGAGCAAAGTCATGGCAGGCGATGGAGATCAAGAGGCAATCCTGTGTTGATGGATGATGATGAAAACCACAGGAACAGAGCAAAGAAAAGGCAAGCTGCTATGCAAGAACAACTGTGTAATAAGGCTACAAACGCGACGGAAAGAAAATAACTTCTGGGGCCCCCGACTTGCAGGCTATGGAGATGAGAGCTCCTCGAGTAGCTGCTCCAGAACACGTCGTGTGTGATGCGCCTTGCTCGGCAGGTTTCCCCTCAGCCTCCCCATCCTCAATTCAATCTCTGTCATTCCTGTCTGCCACAAAAATCAGACCTTCTGTGTTCTAATGTCGCTGACGAAGAGAGTGCAGACCCAGCTTATCCGTAATTTCAGCAGCATTCATTCCTCCTCTTTGTCATCACGCTTTCGATCTTCGTCACCTTCTGGAATGTCTTGATTATCGTCTGATTGTTTTCAGTCGTCCTCCTCAAGCTTCAACTTCGTTAGCTCTTCTTCATCTCGACCTCTCAATGCAGCACGGTGTCGAAGGGTTTACGAAAGCATAGTCGCGTCTTCAGAAGGCTTTGATATATATCAAGATGGAAGATCAAACAAATAAATAATCCAATGTCAGAGATGGTTCTAGCATTCAACTCTGAGTCATATATTAATCATACAATAATTCCAGATTTCAATCAATAAATTCTGTTTTAGCTTCAGCATGTCATACAGGTAAAGTATACCAATAACATTCTTGTAATCCACTGATAGTATATGATGTTATTCTTGTAATCCACTGATGGTATATGACTCTCTTTATAGTGAGCTCAATTATCAAGTTTTCAGGGTTACTCCAAGCTGAATAGGATGAATAGGTGATATTATATTATTATGATGGGCTGTTTCTGTAACCTTTAAAGAACCTTGCAGTTTTCATACATGGTTACCACCTCCTTATGTAAAACCTTGGAGTTTATCTTATCCAAAAATTTAAGGTATGTGTCATGAAAATTGGGCTCAATACTTTGCGAACAGTATTCAGCATCTCAGTTGGTGTTAAGCGAACTTTATCTGCCACCTTCTTCACCATGGGGCTTAGCTTGGGGAAGAGGAAAGCTGATGGTCTGGATTTAGGAGAAGCAGCTGGATTGATATACAGGCATCGATGCCTTGAACAGAGCATTAGATTCAGGATCCACAAAGCTCATAAAAGATGGAGCTTATAAGTAGCATTTCCCATACAACATTTGAATGAGGTATACTGTTTTTGGAAGTGGCATTATTTCATAGTACCCTGTTGCTGGTTAGCTCTTCCTCGTCGACAGAGCAATGCTTATCCTCCAATTGATGATGACGACTCCCAAAACTTCTCCCTTCTCAGATGTTTATCACTTTGTCATACTGACAAAATCCATCTGCATTCTCTGTATACAGTCCAATTCCTGGATGCTATGGCGCGCGAGAGGCAATTCCACAGTCATTATTGCATGATTTATGAATGCTTTTGATTCTGTATGTGCAACAGTGATTGCTCTCAGAGAATCAAAACGCTGATCTTAGTACAAAATCGGGCAGCCTGGTCAACCTGCAAAGAGTCGCTTGCTTGCTCTGTAAGCGATGAAGAAGAACAGGAAATTAAGTGCCATTTTATCACGACAAGAAGAAATTTCCCTCTCGTTGACTCCAGAAATTCTTTCGCTGTTCTTCTCGTCTTTCCTATTGATTCTTCCTCCCTATTCTCTTTCGGCATCGTCCTTCCTCTGCCTCCCAAAAAATTCCGCCTTTTACCCCTTAATTCTCTCCTGCGCAAGGCTTCAGCCCTTCGTCTCTCAATTTAGAGCTTTCTTCCCCATTTGTCTGCTTTTCTGCCCCTTGAGTTGGCTCAGATCTAATCGAAGTAGAGGAACTGCAAACTTAACTTCATGTGCCTTGTCAGCTATCTTAACCAAGCACATCTCCAATCCTTGTATGTTACTGTTCGTGCTGATCTAACGCACTCTGGGATCATCAACTTCTTCTACAAGCCCCCGTTGATACTGCAAGTACTGTAACCTTAAATCTGCGACCAATCTGAGAAATTTAGAAGGATCACTGTTTGTGGAAAAACAACTTGCAGGTGAATAATAGCATAGTTTTGCCCCTTTCCTCTTCGTCCCTCCCTCGTCGCAATAGCGTTCCCCAGCTCTCCTCCAATCCTCTCTCTTTTACCCGACCTTTGCACACCCTCCTCCCTCCACAAGTACAAATGGCACAAGAAGATGGGTAACTGATCAGATGACTTGATTGCAGGCTGGTCATCGGCAGCAATATCTAAAATCCCCACAGCTGTAATCTCTTTTCCTGGAGGCAAAATTCTCTCTACATCTAGAAGACCAACAGGATAAACTCCGCAGAATATTGCTTGCAGAAAAGTGTATGGAGATGCTTGAACAGGATGTAGGTGTTGATAAATAGTAACAAGTGGTAAAGAGTGTTTTGAAGAATCATCCCTTTGTATGTGAGCAAAATCCCGATTATGAGGCCCTCCCAGAGCCTCCCCTGTTCCTCTCGTTCTTTATTACTTCTTTCCCTCCCCTCTCCAAGCAGCCTACAACACAGACAGATCCCTCGTTTTCGTAAGCAGGCTGTTTATCATGTTGTTCTTCCTTCGTCGCTCCTCTCTCCTCGATCCCCTTCAGAGCTCCCCTGTTTTTCTCCTTCTTCCGTATTCGTCACTATTCCCCCCCCAGAGTGCCGCTCTTTTCGTTCATTCTGCCCCCCAGGAAAAACCAGAGAGGCCTCCCTTTTCACTCCTCTTTTTCCAGAATTAGTGGCCCTTTTCTTTTTTTCAATACATACGCAGATTGTGCCTATCAAAAAGTAGCCTCCTTCTTTATAAATGGAGAGTGATAAGGATAGCACAATCTCCAATCAAAGATTAGCATAGCATGTACACAACTTGCCCCTTCAAGACAGATTAAACAGTGATGTACTGCCACCTGAAGTAACACTATTACTTGTCGTGGGGGGGGAAGGGTCCACTAAAGTAATCAAGACGATGAGGCCTATAGAAGCCGAAACATGCTACCACTATGCGTATCCATCTTGGTGAAGTGGGCAAAACAAACACCAGCAACAACAATGTGCACCAAAAAGAACCCACCTCGCACACACAATCTCACCAATTGTATGTACTGATGATGTCTTCCGTTTGATTTCAATGGAAAATACTCCAAAAAGGAACACTTGTATTGTCATCTCACTCGCATACCACAAAGGGCCATTGACACCATACTCCCATGTAACATTAGAGCTTTGCAAAATAGTAGCTGCCCAAGTCCACTGTGATACAATGACACTCACAATCAAGCCTGTCTTGATGCTCCTACTAGTTGTATTGTACCATTCTGAGGTGTGCTAAACATCAAGCAAGCTCTCACATTTGGCAAACATATCCACCAATGTACTTCGATTTGCATCTCTTGGAAATAGTTTAGTACTTCCTCACAAAACCCATAATCGACATATCTTAAAATATCAAAAAAAAATCCCTGCTCTTCTCTGTCTTCAGCATAGAATGAAAGAGCAAACATAACAACTAAATATGTACAAAGTATCAAATCACACGCACAACTTTTGGGTGGTTTTCACACCTCGAATGCACAGCAATACGACATCCACCCCCTCTAATCTTGCGCATCCTCCGGATGGGCCAACTACCCATGATCATTATCATCAAGATCCACAAACAAATCAATCTCTTCGTTATGCATTTCCGGTAGATCAACAAGATTTTCAGCCATATCATCTGTCCCTTCCATTGGAGTTTCTTGTCGTTGCTCTTCTCTTGAAAATTCTTCCAATGCATAATCCTCATCATCTCTTTTCTTGAAAATCTTGATTCTTTTTCCAGCAATAGGCACTCTAAGCACTGTTCCATCCAATTCTGTCAGCTCATATGTTGCATTATCAAAGACATGTCTGACTATGTATGGCCCAAACCATCTTTTCACCATCTTCCGAAAAATCTGCAATAACTTCCTCATTTTCCGCATGGTTCTAGTGTGGCTCTCATCCCAAAATAGTTTCTGCCCCTTTCGAAACAGCTGATAAAAACAATCTGCTATGTGTGCAAAATGAGGTATCCAAATCATATAAAACACACAAGCTCCAATGAATCTCTGTATCTCTGAAGTGATAGAACAATACTCCATAATCTTGCCTATAAAATCCACCTTCTTATCCACAGTCTTGTATTTCGTGTCAACCCTGGCTTCATTATGCCCTTCTGCATTACATAAACCTTGCTGTAAATCAGCAATTCTGCACTCCAATGGCTGAATATTCTCAGCCCTCTGCTCTATGGACTGCATAGGAATAGCCCCAAACTCTGAATGCTGAAATATTTCAGCAGTAGACTCTGTTGGCTGAAATTTTTCAGCCCTCTGTCTCTCTGAAAGCTGATCATAACCAGCTGGAAACTCTGTTTGCTGAATTTCTTCAGCACTCAACACTCTTTGCTGAGTTTCCTCAGCCTCTGACTCAATCTGTGACACAAAATCTGCAATTTCATGAAACATGTCCAGGGACTGCACTAATACATTACCATGACAATTCAGCATATCAGTTTTCAGCATATCTGCCATCTCTGTCATCGTATCTGCACAAATCACACTGTCATACATCCCATCTATGTGCTCATCATCCTCCAAAATTCCTGCATTTTTCAAATTTTTCTCCTTCCTGCATATATACTGCCTGGCAGCTCTAGGCAACCTAGAAGTCTTCTGATAGTTCATCGAACTGTTTGCTGAAATCCCAACATAACCGGAGGAGAAAACACTGCTGCCAGGAGGCGAGAACTCCAATCTCCTCTCCTCTGTACCACCGTCGTCTCGCGAAACGGCGGTACCTAATGAAAACCCGAATCCCTCACAGTGGGCAAGGGTGCATCTCTGAGAGTATCCCTGTTTCTAACATGGTTCACACATACAGTCATAAACTGAACTGCTCTCATACCATCTTTACTGCGAATCCGTGCATATGCAGATCCATCATCCATGACCTTTGTCTCCATGCGCATCTCTGTAATGAATGGCTGACCAAGAATTATGGGATAAGAGCATGACTCCTGCACAAAGAAATGAAAATCCTCCTCTACATCACCAATAGAAACCCTGACACTAGGGCAAGCAGCATATAAATCACCTGTAGTGTTATTGGCGGCTCTCATACGCCACCCATGCTCTACATCCATAGGCCATCTGTTACTCTCATAAACTCCACGAACAATGAGATTAATCTTTGAACCATGATCAACCAATGCAACATAAGGCACCTGTTTTTCTCCAACCTTTACCATCGTCTCTGTAGTTGCCCTAGCCCAATGGCTCCGCGAAAAGTGACTACGGGGTATCAAAACAGGCTCATCAATTTCAGCATAATGCATAGGCTGAACCCTCTTCTCTACCTGTGGCAAAACAGAAGCATTATCAACCATAACCTCATCATCATCCTCATCCAACTCTCCAATCAAAACTCCCTGTGTATCAGTGGTAGCCAATGCATGTCTTTTCCTCTTTAGGACCTCCTGAAACTGATCCTGAAACTCTCTTTTTGAGATGCCCAAAATCTCGGAAATAGTGAAAGTCACCTCACTGCCAAGTATCTTATCATTAAAGGTTTTCTTCATATCTGTAGATGTCTCAATGTCGGACATCAATCTGAATCCTGGCTGCTTTCTCTCTCTAGGCTCTTGCCTCTTTTCCCTCTTTGGAGCATCCTCCATCTGTCGATCTGGCCCTGGTCTTGAAGACGGTCCTGCAGTAGGTGGAGTAACAAACTCACCCCCTCTAGTCTTCTTAGCTGCACTTGGATTTTCTTCAACCCTCTTACGCTTCTCCTCAACAAATACATCTGCACCATGAGATTTAGCCAAATAAGCATAAATAGAATACATGTCAACAGGCGAGTCCCATCCTGTCTCTGATCTGATGCTAGAGCCTGCGCTAGTCAAAACAGTTTGCTGAATTTTCCCCTTGTTTGCAGTCTCCATAGCATAAGTCCATAGTGCGGACTGAGTCTCTGATCCCTTCTCAATCTGTACTCCATATGCAGAAGCATCACCTCTAGCCGTCACATAAGAAGTACGCGCCCATGTCCTCCACTAACTTCTTCATTCCACCTTTACCAAAGTTGGTAGCAAGTGGAGCTCCTGTCTCAGTCAACCAAATCTTACCATCTTGCCCCCAATATACCAAATTCTGCCTCCTTGCATCCTGGAAAGAGTCACAATCCCTGCAATGCTGATGCTCCGTACTATCACACCAAATACATCTCCGATCTCTCCTAGGTGCACTAGGAGCACTCCTAGGTGCAATAGGAGCACTAGAAGAAGTAGCAGGCGCAACCGAAGCAAACTGCTCCTTCAACTTACCCACCAACTCCGCTTTGACTGACTCAAGTGTCAAATCTGTGATACCTTTGATTATGTCATCAAGAGAAGTAGGCACGGATGGAGCGGATGGTTTTGGAGCAGAAGGTGTAGGCATCGGTCGTGGAACAGGAGGAATAGGTGGAGTAGAAACAGTAGGCACTGGCATAGGCCAAGAAACTGGCTGAGGAGGAGAAGAAATAACAGGGATAGAAGTAGGTATAGGAGCAGATGATGGTGTAGGTGTCATGGAACCATTCTGTAGGCGAGTTTTCCATATCCTCCTCTTGGTCAAAGTCGAGACTGCATCCTGAGCATCCTGCCAATCAGTTTTAAGACCCATAGGCTTCGTGCGATCTTCAAGAAGCTCACCCAATTCTTCTTGAAGAGCAGGATCTGCAGCTTGCAAGAAAAGCTCAACTTTTTCAACATCCAATGCTCTTTGTTCAATGACATCAAGCTGACTATACCTCTCTTCGAATTCTCGAATCAACTCCGAAGCAGCAAGACCTTTGTTTGGCATGTAGACCCACTCTCGGAATGACCGCCGAGTAGCCATACCAAAGTCCTCAAGGAAATATTCTTCTTTAAGAGCCTTCTTAAAATCTTGCCAATGTGTATTTTGAATAAATAAATCAGTCACCTTTGTCCTCAAAGCAGGTGTGACAAGACGAAGGAAGTACTTACTCATAAGTCCAGCAGGAACTCCAAAAAATCCCATCTTGATCTCATATGTCTTCAAATATGCTGAAACATTTCGCCCATCAAATAGTTTCTTCTCACTCTCAACTGCTTCAATAGCCTTAGTCGCGCTGTTTGCATTCTCCTGCTCCGAATAGAGTTGCCTTTGCTGAGACAACTGCTGTTGATGCAATTGTTGTTGCTGCTGCATATACATTTGTGTTTGCTGATTTTGGAGCTGCATATACATGGACATATTCTGCAAAATCTGTTTTAGATCCTCCGTTGAAGTACTTGACGCAGCAGTCATTGATGGAGCTGAAGTAGAGGCAGCTGGAGTTGTAGAAGAAGCTGAAATAGAAGCTGAAGTATCTCCCATCCTGAAATTTCTGCGACGCTTTCACGTCGGGTTCACCAAAGATGTCGAAGGGTTTACGAAAGCATAGTCGCGTCTTCAGAAGACTTTGATATATATCAACATGGAAGATCAAACAAATAAATAATCCAATGTCAGAGATGGTTCTAGCATTCAACTCTGAGTCATATATTAATCATACAATAATTCCAGATTTCAATCAATAAATTCTGTTTTAGCTTCAGCATGTCATACAGGTAAAGTATACCAATAACATTCTTGTAATCCACTGATAGTATATGATGTTATTCTTGTAATCCACTGATGGTATATGACTCTCTTTATAGTGAGCTCAATCATCAAGTTTTCAGGGTTACTCCAAGCTGAATAGGATGAATAGGTGATATTATATTGTTATGATGGGCTGTTTCTGTAACCTTTAAAGAACCTTGCAGTTTTCATACATGGTTACCACCTCCTTATGTAAAACCTTGGAGTTTATCTTATCCAAAAATTTAAGGTATGTGTCATGAAAATTGGGCTCAATACTTTGCGAACAGTATTCAGCATCTCAGTTGGTGTTAAGCGAACTTTATCTGCCACCTTCTTCACCATGGGGCTTAGCTTGGGGAAGAGGAAAGCTGATGGTCTGGATTTAGGAGAAGCAGCTGGATTGATATACAGGCATCGATGCCTTGAACAGAGCATTAGATTCAGGATCCACAAAGCTCATAAAAGATGGAGCTTATAAGTAGCATTTCCCATACAACATTTGAATGAGGTATACTGTTTTTGGAAGTGGCATTATTTCATAGTACCCTGTTGCTGGTTAGCTCTTCCTCGTCGACAGAGCAATGCTTATCCTCCAATTGATGATGACGACTCCCAAAACTTCTCCCTTCTCAGATGTTTATCACTTTGTCATACTGACAAAATCCATCTGCATTCTCTGTATACAGTCCAATTCCTGGATGCTATGGCGCGCGAGAGGCAATTCCACAGTCATTATTGCATGATTTATGAATGCTTTTGATTCTGTATGTGCAACAGTGATTGCTCTCAGAGAATCAAAACGCTGATCTTAGTACAAAATCGGGCAGCCTGGTCAACCTGCAAAGAGTCGCTTGCTTGCTCTGTAAGCGATGAAGAAGAACAGGAAATTAAGTGCCATTTTATCACGACAAGAAGAAATTTCCCTCTCGTTGACTCCAGAAATTCTTTCGCTGTTCTTCTCGTCTTTCCTATTGATTCTTCCTCCCTATTCTCTTTCGGCATCGTCCTTCCTCTGCCTCCCAAAAAATTCCGCCTTTTACCCCTTAATTCTCTCCTGCGCAAGGCTTCAGCCCTTCGTCTCTCAATTTAGAGCTTTCTTCCCCATTTGTCTGCTTTTCTGCCCCTTGAGTTGGCTCAGATCTAATCGAAGTAGAGGAACTGCAAACTTAACTTCATGTGCCTTGTCAGCTATCTTAACCAAGCACATCTCCAATCCTTGTATGTTACTGTTCGTGCTGATCTCAAAACGCACTCTGGGATCATCAACTTCTTCTACAAGCCCCCGTTGATACTGCAAGTACTGTAACCTTAAATCTGCGACCAATCTGAGAAATTTAGAAGGATCACTGTTTGTGGAAAAACAACTTGCAGGTGAATAATAGCATAGTTTTGCCCCTTTCCTCTTCGTCCCTCCCTCGTTGCAATAGCGTTCCCCAGCTCTCCTCCAATCCTCTCTCTTTTACCCGACCTTTGCACACCCTCCTCCCTCCACAAGTACAAATGGCACAAGAAGATGGGTAACTGATCAGATGACTTGATTGCAGGCTGGTCATCGGCAGCAATATCTAAAATCCCCACAGTTGTAATCTCTTTTCCTGGAGGCAAAATTCTCTCTACATCTAGAAGACCAACAGGATAAACTCCGCAAAATATTGCTTGCAGAAAAGTGTATGGAGATGCTTGAAGAGGATGTAGGTGTTGATAAACAGTAACAAGTGGTAAAGAGTGTTTTGAAGAATCATCCCTTTGTACGTGAGCAAAATCCCGATTATGAGGCCCTCCCAGAGCCTCCCCTGTTCCTCTCGTTCTTTATTACTTCTTTCCCTCCCCTCTCCAAGCAGCCTACAACACAGACAGATCCCTCGTTTTCGTAAGCAGGCTGTTTATCATGCTGTTCTTCCTTCGTCGCTCCTCTCTCCTCGATCCCCTTCAGAGCTCCCCTGTTTTTCTCCTTCTTCCGTATTCGTCACTATTCCCCCCCAGAGTGCCGTTCTTTTCGTTCATTCTGCCCCCCAGGAAAAACCAGAGAGGCCTCCCTTTTCGCTCCTCTTTTTCCAGAATTAGTGGCCCTTTTCTTTTTTTCAATACATACGCAGATTGTGCCTATCAAAAAGTAGCCTCCTTCTTTATAAATGGAGAGTGATAAGGATAGCACAATCTCCAATCAAAGATTAGCATAGCATGTACACAACTTGCCCCTTCAAGACAGATTAAACAGTGTTGTACTGCCACCTGAAGTAACACTATTACTTGTCGTGGGGGGGGGAAGGGTCCACTAAAGTAATCAAGACGATGAGGCCTATAGAAGCCGAAACATGCTACCACTATGCGTATCCATCTTGGTGAAGTGGGCAAAACAAACACCAGCAACAACAATGTGCACCAAAAAGAACCCACCTCGCACACACAATCTCACCAATTGTATGTACTGATGATGTCTTCCGTTTGATTTCAATGGCAAATACTCCAAAAAGGAACACTTGTATTGTCATCTCACTCGCATACCACAAAGGGCCATTGACACCATACTCCCATGTAACATTAGAGCTTTGCAAAATAGTAGCTGCCCAAGTCCACTGTGATACAATGACACTCACAATCAAGCCTGTCTTGATGCTCCTACTAGTTGTATTGCACCATTCTGAGGTGTGCTAAACATCAAGCAAGCTCTCACATTTGGCAAACATATCCACCAATGTACTTCGATTTGCATCTCTTGGAAATAGTTTAGTACTTCCTCACAAAACCCATAATCGACATATCTTAAAATATCAAAAAAAAATCCCTGCTCTTCTCTGTCTTTAGCATAGAATGAAAGAGCAAACATAACAACTAAATATGTACAAAGTATCAAATCACACGCACAACTTTTGGGTGGTTTTCACACCTCGAATGCGCAGCAATACGACAACGGTCCAATCTCGTCTTCCACAACAACACTCGCCTATACTTCGTTTTCCTCCGTCACAACTTCGACTTTCTCCTTCAGCTTCCTTTGCTCTCCGTTTCTGCCTTTCCAGCCTCTGCGCCACAGTAATCTTCAAAAGCTTCTCCTTTCGTTACGTCCAAATCTCTTCGTTCCTCTCCCGTCCATCCTTTTTTTCATGCTTTTTTTTCTTTCTCCTTTCTTTCTGTCCTTGAACTCCCGAATCTTCCTTGCCTTTTTTTGAATCTGCTTTTTCCCTCCCTTGTTTTTAGCCACCCTTTTCTTTCCCTTTCGACAGGATTAGTGGCCCTTTTCTTTAGCTCTTATGCTAGCACAAGCTTTCAAGATGCTAACAAAGGTGACACCGTCCGGAGAGACACCCTCCAGTTACATTCGCTCAAAACATTTAAGTGCTTGGCTACCATGTCCATATTGGCTATAGCCTACAATTAATACACTCCACAACACTACATTACAAAGTGGAAGCTTGTCAAACTCATCTTGTGCTTTTACAAGCAAGCCACATTTGCCATACATATCCACCAATGTACTTCGATTTGCATCTCTTGGAATTAGTTTAGTACTTCCTCACAAAGCCCATAATCGGCATATCTTGAAATAAGTGTAGCCCATGAGATTGCATCTCGAGTTACCAATCTATCAAAAACTCCCTGTTTTTCTCCGTCTTCAACATAGAATGAAAGAGCAAACGTAACAACTAAGTATGTACAAAGTATCAAATCACACACACAACTTTTGGGTGGTTTTCACACCTCGAATGCGCAGCAATACGACATCCACCCCCTCTAATCCTGCGCATCCTCCGGATGGGCCAACTACCCATGATCGTTATCATCAAGATCCACAAACAGATCAATCTCTTCATTATGCATTTCCGGTAGATCAACAAGATTATCTGTCATATCATCTGTCTCTTCCATTGGAGTTTCTTCTCGTCGCTCTTCTCTTGAAAATTCTTCCAATGCATATTCCTCATCATCTCTTTTCTTGAAAATCTTGATTCTTTTTCCAGCAATAGGCACTCTAAGCACTGTCCCATCCAATTCTATCAGCTCATATGTTGCATTATCAAAGACATGTCTGACTATGTACGGTCAAAACCATCTTTTCACCATCTTCCGAAGTGCAGTATGCTGATTTTCAAGGCTACTATCAAAGACCAATACCCAATCTCCCTCTTCTATTGCTCTAGGCCGCAAGCGATGCCTGTTGTCAAACCTGTCCTTATTCCTTAGTCTAGCAACCTTCAATCTGTCAATAGCTAGCTGAATATCCTCTGGTCTCCTCTCCAACTGTCGAATCCGAAGAGCTAAGAGCTCCTCTCTCGTCAAATCCTCCTGCCAAGGTAAAACTGACCAAGTCAAAGCACAAGTCTCAATCAGCATAACCGGTTTCTGACCATACATCAACTCTGCAGGCATATATCCTATGGTAACACTATGAGTCGTACGATCAGCCCATAAAGCAAATGGTAGAAGTCTCGGCCATTCTCCAATCCGTCCTCTGCATGCTTTGGCTAATGCTTTCACTATCGGCGGATGCCCTCTTTCACTCTTCCCATTTCCCTCTGGATTATATGCTGTAGTTAGAGCCAACTTGATTCCTAGCTGAGAGAAAAACTCCCTAGCTTCATCTGCATCCAATTCACCACCATCCGCAGTGACCTTACCCACACAACCATACCTGCAGAAAATTTCCTCCAATAAGAACTTACACACTGCACTAGTGGTCTTCGTTCTCAAAGATCTGCCCTCAACATGATTGGTAAGATCCTCTCTAGCCAAAACAATGTACCTCATCTGCCATAGACCCATAGGCATGGTAACCAAATCAATTACCCACTTATAATGAATGCATAGCGGATAGGTCGGATGAAGCTCATCTCGATGATGCACTACTGAATACATCTGGCAGTCACTGCAAGTCTCAACAAAGTGAGAAACATCTCTGTACATGCCTTTCCACCAATATTTCTCCTTAATTTTCTCATAAGTAGCCCACACTCCTCTATGACCAGCCCAAGGACTCTCATGAAACTCCCTCATCACCTGTAACTGTGTCTCTATCGCAGACAACCCGCAAAGGTAATCCGCCTCTTTTCTTCGAATGCTTCCAAAGAAATCCGTCCTTGAGAAAATAACCATAGGCTTTCCTTTTGATCTTCTTGAACTCTTCATCTGTCCATTCATCTCTTTTGCTTAGTGTACTAAGGTACCTGCCAATCTGCAACCAATCTCCCACATAGAGTTCTTCTATGAAAGCCACAATATCATAGACATGACAAACATGATCAACCATAGTGGCTGAAATTTCTGCATCATCCTCTTCTGCAAGTAGAGTCTCCTCATCATCATATTTGGCTCTAGACAACATATCTGCCACTGGATTATCCTTCCCTGCTATGTGTTTAAATTCCGGATTTAATGACTTGATGTATGCAATCCATCTCAACACAGCTATATCCGGAGTAGAACAACTCGTGATCATACCAATCAATGGCAAGCAATCTGTCTCTACCACAATTGAAGCTCCAATAAAGTACTCCTTGTCACATTTAAGAGCCGTGACAATCCCCAATAGCTCCCTCTTGATTTGCGGATATCTCCTCTGTCTCTCGTTTAGGACTTTCGCCCCAAACCGAATAGCATACCTATTTCCTTCTGCATCATCTTGACCCACAGCCCAACCTATGCCAATTGGACTAGTGTCAACTGTCAATACAATAGGCCTTTCACAATTATAATCCGCTTTTCTGAGAGGAGCATTCTGCAATAACTTCTTCAATTTCCGCATGGCTCTAGTGTGGCTCTCATCCCAATAAAATTTCTGCCCCTTTTGAAGCAGCTGATACAAACAATCTGCTATGTGTGCAAAATGAGGTATCCAAATCATATAAAACACACAAGCTCCAATGAATCTTCGTACCTCTGAAGTGGTAGAACAATACTCCGCAATCTTGCCTATAGCATTCACCTTATCAGGTGAGGGTTTCCTGCCATAATATCCACACATATGTCCAACAATGACAACCTCATTCACTCCAAAAACAGATTTTTGCCCTGAAAGTGTCAAGTTCACTTCTTCTAACCTGGCCAAAATCTTCTCACATGCTGAAATATGACCAGCCACAAAATATCTGCATCCCTGCTCATTTAGACTCTCATTTTTCTCTTCTTCTGCACACCCCTTAATGGGCACATCATCCAAGAAAGGCATAGTAAGCTGAGGTATATAATCACGAAGGACCTTATGCATGGCATTCATCATATGCGCAACAGAATTAGTGGCACCTTGAGGCAAGGTACACATCCTGACAAGCCCAATAGGAGTTCTCATGGTGGTTATGTCCCTGCTTTCCAAAGCCAGCTGAAACTGATCATACCCTGAATACAAATCACCTAAAGAATAGATGGCACGTCCAGCAAATGCCTCTGCAAACTCATCCACAACTGGACCTATATCAACATTCTTGATAGTAACTCTGTTCACTGGCTGCATGTCCTGAATAAATCGGAGAGTACCATTCTTCTTTGGAACTGTAAACCACCTGTTTGAGTATGGTGCAGATGAAGGCTCAAGGATTCCCATCCTGATTTTCTCATTCAATAAATCAATCAGCTTTGGCAAGTGTGCTTTAGGCACTGGAATAGGTCAGAGATTCCATGGGATATGAGGAATAGTAAAAATGACCATAGGAGCAACAATATCAGGATTCACATATCCAATCTCATGCGGGAAAAAAACAAATCCCCTTCCATGTCGCTCAAGCATCTCCTGAAAGCATTGCTTCTCTATGGGTAACAAGAAATCACCATTTCCTATTTTCAATTCAGCAAGAGTCTCTGCTGAAAATTTATGACCAATATGCTCCGGATTCCTCAAAATTTGCTGTTTAGCAGCCCTCTCTATTTGCTGATCACTGTCAGGTGGAAGAGATACAGCAACCGGCTTCACCTTCTTATCCACAGTTTTGTATTTTGTGTCAACCTTGGCTTCATTATGCTCTTCTGCATTACATAAATCTTGCTGTAAATCAGCAATTCTACACTCCAATGGCTGAATATTCTCAGCCCTCTGCTCTATGGACTGCATAGAAACAGCCCCAAACTCTGAATGCTGAAATATTTCAGCAGTAAACTCTGTTGGCTGAAAATTTTCAGCCCTCTGTCTCTCTGAAAGCTGATCATAACCAGCTGGAAACTCTGTTTGCTGAATTTCTTCAGCACTTAACACTCTTTGCTGAGTTACCTCAGCCTCTGACTCAATCTGTGACACAAAATCTGCAATTTCATGAAACATGTCCAAGGACTGCACTAATACATTACTGTGACAATTCTGCATATCAGTTTTCAGCATATCTCCCATCTCTGTCATCGTATCTGCACAAATCACACTGTCATACATCCCATCTATGTGCTCATCATCCTCCAAAATTCCTGCATTTTTCAAAATTTTCTCCTTCCTGCATATATACTGCCTGGTAGCTCTAGGCAACCTAGAAGTCTTCTGATAACTCATTGAACTGTTTGCTGAAATCCCAACAAAACCGGAGGAGAAAACACTGCTACCAGGAGGCGAGAACTCCAATCTCCTCTCCTCTGTACCACCGTCGTCTCGCGAAATGGCGGTACCTAATGAAAACCCGAATCCCTCACAGTGGGCAAAGGTGCATCTCTGAGAGTATCTCTGTTTCTAACATGGTTCATACATACAGTCATAAACTAAACTGCTCTCATACCATCTTTACTACGAATCCATGCATAAGCAGATCCATCATCCATGACTTTTGTTTCCATGCGCATCTCTGTGATGAATGGCTGTCCAAGAATTATAGGATAAGAGCATGAATCCTACACAAAGAAATGAAAATCCTCCTCTACATCACCAATAGAAACCCTGACACTAGGACAGGCAGCATACAAATCACCTGCAGTGTTATTGGCGGCTCTCATATGCCACCCATGCTCTACATCCATAGGCCATCTGTTACTCGCATAAACTCCACGAACTATGAGATTAATCTCTGAACCATGATCAACCAATGCAACATAAGGCACCTGTTTCTCTCCAATCTTTACCATTGTCTCTGTAGTTGCCCTAGCCCATGTTGAGATATCGAGCTCCACTCGTGATACGCCAGGGTGACCGTTGTGCATTTATGTCACCGAGGTGTCAGTTGCAGATGCGGCTGGTACACCGCCCATGAATAATAGCTACATGATAGCTATCCTTATCTACTCTAGTTCGTGGCTTGGTTAGTATGCCACCTTAGTTAGTTGAGTTTGGTTTGAGACCCATATATAGGGTTCTTCTATTTCTTTGTATGAGAGTTCTTTTGGCTTCCACAACTAAGAAGAGGAAAACTGTTTTCAGCCTCCACCCTTGTGTGTATTCCCCCATTGTGCAAGCAAGAAAGCTACAAGTGAGACTCCTTCCTTCTCTCCCACAATCTTGACATGGTATCAGAGCCTTGTTCGTGGTAAGGAGCTCAAGAAAGCAAGCCAAGCTCGCGGTGGTCTGGTAAGAGGAGCAGTGTTGCTTTCATTTTCTGTTTTGGGAGCAGATCTTTGCAGGTAGCAGGTAGCACAGCCGAAAATTGCAGGAGTGCATTGTCTCAGGTTGAGACGCCCTTCGCGGTGAAGCAAGAGGGCAGTATATACTGTGGGAAAGGCTTTAGCCTTAGGCGACCCTGTTTTTTTGATTTGAGGCCATTTCGGGGCCTGTTTTGGAGGCGGAAGTTTTCTGCATGCACTCAGGAAAAGGCCCTGTTTTATGCTGTGCGACCACTATTCTACAAGTCGGTGAAAAGTTATTGTAGAAATTGCATCGTATGCTTGTGCGCAGAGACATTGGGAGTTTCAGAATCATCCTTGGTTCCTGTTTATGCAAAATCGTCACTAGGAAGTGACTGTGTGGTCAAATACCACTTTCGCCAGTTTTGCAGATTTGCCCTTGTGAGGGTGAAGCTGAGTTTTTGCAGTGACAGAATTTTTCGCAGTGTTCTGTAATGGCGTTTGATTCTCTTTCACAGATTGTAACTGAAAAGCTTGACAAGAACAACTTCCAGGCATGGAAGTTTAGAATGACGAATTTCCTTATGGGAAAAGGATATTGGGAATTTGTTGCAGGAAATGAAGAAGAACCAGTTCTTCCTGATGTTCCCAATCAACAGCAAATGCAGGCATTCAAAGCATGGCATGAGAGAGCCAGGAAAGTTATGTACTAGCTGTCTATCAGCATTTCAGACTCTATGATTGTGCATATTCAGGATGCAAGTACGCCAAAGGAGGCATGGGATACTCTGTCAAAAATGTATAGCACAAATACGCAAGCCAGGAAAATGCAGCTCAAGCAAGAGTTGCACAATGTGCAAAGAGAAAGTATGAGCATCAATGACTACCACATGAAGGTGAAGAAGATTGCATATACACTTGCTTCCATTGGGTCGCCAGTGGAAGATGATGATTTAGTTTCTGTGACCTTGAATGGTCTAGGAAAGGATTATGCACAGTTCCGAACATCCATTTCCGTCCGTGAAAGATTTCTTGATTTTGAGGAGTTGATTGCTCTTCTAATTTCTGAGGAGCAGAGAAATGGTGGTGCATCTTCTTCAGGAGGAACTTCAAAAGAAGCTGTCTTCTACTCAAATGCTGGAAGAGGTAGAGGCAGAGGTAGAGGAGGCCGATATGGAGGCCGTGGTAGAAATCAGAATATGCAGCAAACTCAAGAAAACCAGTCCTATGGAGGAGGACGTGGTAACTCTAGAGGCAAGGGGAGCCAAAGAGGTCGTGGTGGATGGCAAAGAGGCCAAAATGCAAACAGTAATGTTGAATGCTACTACTGTGGTAAAATGGGTCATATGGCTAAAGACTGCTATAAAAAGCAGAATGACATCATGAATGGAAAACTGCAACAAGAGAATTATGCATCTTCTAGCAGACAGGGTGATGACAGAAATGAGCACTTGTTTATGGTGCAGCACATGAACAATTCTGTGACAAGTGCAAAAGAAAGCAATGATGTATGGTATGTTGACTTAGGTGCATCAAACCACATGACAGGTCATGCAGAATGGATGGAGGATGCAAGAAAAATGGAAAAACCAGGATTTGTGGAGACTGGTGATGATACTGCACATCCTATTGTGCAGATTGGAAAAATTCATTTGTCTATGCAGGATGGGAAAAAGAAATACCTGTCCGATGTATTTCATGTCCCGAATATCACCAAGAATCTGGTTTCTGTTGGTCAAATGGTTGAGCAGGGCTTGCAGGTCAGATTTAATCCTCATGGATGCTTTGTTGAGGATATGAAAAATAAAGGTCGCTTGATAGCAAAAGGAAAGAAGAAGGGCAGAATGTTTACGTTGGATGCAGACATGTCTGAATTGAGTGCAGCAATGTTTGCACATGGGACCGGTGTAGTTGCAGATATTGATATCTGGCATAAACGCATTGGTCATGTTAATGTACAACGGCTTAAATCAATGCAGGCCCAAAATATTGTTGCAGGATTGCCAAAATTCAAGCTTGCAGAAATGCATAAGGTATGTGAAGCCTGTTAGTTTGGAAAACAGGCAAGGAAACCATTTCCTAGACATGTTCAAGAGAGTGAGAAGCCATTGGAATTAATCCACTCTGATGTGTGGACTACTAAAGCTGCATCTCTTGGAGGCTGTCATTATTTTGTCACTTTTATTGATGACTATAGCAGAAAAGTTTGGGTGTATTTTATGAAAAAGAAAAGTGAAGTTTTTGGGCATTTTAAAACCCTTAAAGCTATGGCTGAAAAAGAAACAGGTCTGCAAATAAAATGCCTAAGGTCAGATGGAGGGGGAGAGTACCTCTCAAATGAGTTTACAAAGTTCTTGCAGGAGCATGGCATAAAGCAGCAATATTCATGCAGTTATACCCCACAACAAAATGGAATTGCAGAAAGAAAAAACAGACATATTGAAGAGGTGTCTCGTGCCATGCTCAATGAAAAAGACCTGCCAGATTTTTATTGGGCTGAAGCAGTTACTACAGCAGTCTACATAATGAACAGGACTCCCACTGCAGCAATACATGGAATGACTCCAGAGGAGAGATATACTGGTAGGAAACCAGATATTTCTCATTTGAAAATTTTTGGTTGCATTGCCTATGTACATGTGCCAGATGAGCTGAGATCCAAGTTGGATCCAAAAGCTGAGAAGTGCATCTTTATTGGTTACTCTCTGCAGCAAAAAGGGTATAGATGCTATAACCCTTCTACTCGTAAGTTTACAGTGAGTAGAGATGTTGTTTTTGATGAGATGAGTAGCTGGTATAAACCAGTAAATGTGATTGATGATGTAGATGCACAAAATGGTAATGCTGCACAGAATTCACAGCAGCAGTCACAAAATATTAGTGGACCTGGAGCATCCTCTAGCAGTGGTTCACATTCTTCACCATAGACAGGCAGATTGAGATCAGGAGAATCTTCTCAAAGCAATGCAGATAGTGGTATGCAGGTATCACGAAAAGGAAAAGAGAAGGTTGATCAGCCCATGTTTGATGTGAATGCAGGTCACTCTTATGTGGATGGTGAATCCAGTGGCTCAGAACAGAGCATTGATGATGAGTTGGGTATTCCTTCTATTGTTACACCTGGAGTAAGGAAGACCAGGGATGTTTTGAGAGCACCTGGGAGTGAACCTACTTTGCGCATACTCAGGTATGTGAAGTCCACATTGCAGTATGGACTATTTTATGAGACTGGGGTTCAGATACAGTTGCATGGATACACTGATGTTGATTGGGCTGGTAGTATTTCTGATAGACGATCTACCAGTGGATATGTGTTCTCTTTTGGGAGTGCTGCAGTCACTTGGAGCAGAAAGAAACAGCCTACAGTTGCCTTGTCGAGCACAGAGGCCGAGTACAGGGGTGCAGCAATGGCTGCATGTGAGGTAGCTTGGTTGCATAAGCTACTTTATGATATGCATCAGTCTACAGATGGGCCAGTTGTCATTTATTGTGACAACATGAGCAGTATACACTTGGCAAATAACCCAGTCTATCATGCTAGAACAAAGCACATTGAAGTGCATTATCACTATGTGCGGGAGAGGGTTTTACTAGGTCTTATTGATCTAGTTTATGTCAGCACAGAGGATCAGGTAGCTGACATATTCACGAAGGCATTGGGGGCAGAGAAGCTGCGCAAGTTCAGAGACCTGCTTGGTGTGCAGGAATTGGGATTGAGCTCGAGGGGGAGTGTTGAGATATCGAGCTCCACTCGTGATACGCCAGGGTGACCGTTGTGCATTTATGTCACCGACGTGTCAGTTGCGGATGCAGTTGGTACACCGCCCATGAATAATAGCTACATGATAGCTATCCTTATCTACTCTAGTTCGTGGCTTGGTTAGTATGCCAGCTTAGTTAGTTGAGTTTGGTTTGAGACCCATATATAGGGTTCTTCTATTTCTTTGTATGAGAGTTCTTTTGGCTTTTACAACTAAGAAGAGGAAAACTATTTTCAGCCTCCACCCTTGTGTGTATTCCCCCATTGTGCAAGCAAGAAAGCTACAAGTGAGACTCCTTCCTTCTCTCCCACAATCTTGACAGCCCAATGGCTTCGCGAAAAGTGACTACGCGGTATCATGACAGGCTCATCAATTTCAGCATAATGCATAGGCTGAACCCTCTTCTCTACCTGCGGAAAAACAGAAGCATTTTCAACCATAACCTCATCCTCATCCTCATCCAACTCTCCAATCAAAACTCCCTGTGTATCAGTGGTAGACAATGCATGTCTTTTCCTCTTCAAAACCTCCTGAAACTGATCCTGAAACTCTCTTTTTGAGATGCCCAAAATCTCAGAAATAGTGAAAGTCACCTCACTGCCAAGTATCTTATCATTAAAGATTTTCTTCATGTCTGTAGATATCTCAATATCGGACATCAATCTGAACCCTGGCTGCTTTCTCTCTCTAGGCTCTTGCCTCTTTTCTCTCTTTTGAGCATCTTCCATCTATCGATCTGGCCCTAATCGTGAAGACGGTCCTGCAGTAGGTGGAGTAACAAAATCACCCCCTCTAGTCTTCTTAGCTGCACTTGGATTTTCTTCATCCCTCTTACGCTTCTCCTCAACAAGTACATCTGCACCATGAGACTTAGCCAAATAAGCATAAATAGAGTACCTATCAACAGGCGAGTCCCAACCTGTCTCTGATCTGATGCTAGAGCCTGCACTAGTCAAAACAGTTTGCTGAATTTTTCCCTTGTTTGCAGTCTCCTTAGCATAAGTCCATAGCGCTGACTGAGTCTCTGATCCCTTCTCAATCTGGACTCCATATGCAGAAGCATCACCTCTAGCTATCACATAAGAAGTACGCGCAGCCATGTCATCCACTAACTTCTTCATTCCACCTTTACCAAAGTTGGTAGCAAGTGGAGCTCCTATCTCAGTCAACCAAATCTTACCATCTTTCCCCCAATATACCAAATTCTTCCTCCTTGCATCCTGAAAAGATTCACAATCCCTGCAATGCTGATGGTCCGTACTATCGCACCAAATACATCTTCGATCTCTCCTAGGTGCACTAGGAGCACTCCTAGGTGCAGTAGGAGCACTAGAAGAAGTAGTAGGCACAGTCGAAGCAAACTGCTCCTTCAACTTTCCCACCAACTCCGCTTTGACTGACTCCAATGTCAAATCTGTTATGCCTTTGATTATGTCATCAAGAGAGGTAGGCACCGATGGAGCGGATGGTTTTGGTGCAGAAGGTGTAGGCATCGGTCGTGGAACATGAGGAATAGGTGGAGTGGAAACAGTAGGCACTGGCATAGGCCAAGAAACTGGCTGAGGAGGAGAAGAAATAATAGGGATAGAAGCAGGCATAGGAGCTAATGATGGTGTAGGTGTCATGGAACCATTCTATAGGCGAGTCTTCCATATCCTCCTCTTGATCAAAGTCGAGACTGCATCCTGAGCATCCTGCCAATCCGTTTTAAGACCCATAGGCTTCGTGCGATCCTCAAGAAGCTCACCCAATTCTTCTTGAAGAGCAGGATTAGCAGCTTGCAAGAAAAGCTCAACTTTTTCAACATCCAATGCTCTTTGTTCAATGGCATCAAGCTGACTATACCTTTCCTCAAATTCTCGAATCAACTCCGAAGCAGCTAGACCTTTGTTTGGCATGTAGACCCACTCTCGGAATGACCGCCGAGTAGCCATACCAAAGTCCTCAAGGAAGTATTCTTGTTTCAAGGCCTTCTTAAAATCTTGCCAATGTGTATTTTGAATAAAAAGATCAGTCACTTTTGCCCTCAAAACGGGTGTGACAAGACGAAGGAAGTACTTACTCATAAGTCCAGCAGGAACTCCAAAAAACCCCATCTTGATCTCACATGTCTTCAAATATGCTGAAACATTACGTCCGTCAAATAGCTTCTTCTCATTCTCAACTGCTTCAATAGCCTTAGTCGCGCTGTTTGCATTCTCCTGCTCCGAATAGAGTTGCCTTTGCTCAGACAACTGCTGTTGATGCAATTGTTGTTGCTACTGCATATACAATTGTGTTTGCTGATTTTGGAGCTGCATATACATGGACATATTCTGCAAAATCTGCTTTAGATCCTCTGTTGAAGTACTTGACGCAGCAGTCATTGATGGAGCTGAAGTAGACGCAGCTAGAGTTGTAGAAGAAGCTGAAATAGAGGCTGAAGTATCTCCCATCCTGAAATTTCTGCGACGCTTTCACGTCGGGTTCAGCAAAGATATCGAAGGGTTCGTGAAAGCAATATCGCATCCACAGAGGACTTTGAATAATTTCAGGATAGAAGGCCAATCAAGTGAATATTGTGTGTATGGTTCAGACTTCAAAATAAAGGGTGAAATCTTGTAAATTTAAGTATTTGTCCAGCTCATCTTATGAGATAATTGACAGCTGCAATTGAGGCTCCTATAACAGAAACACCAAGAAACAAGCCCGTTTTGTACCTATGATGGATGTCATGAATATTATAGAACCTCCGTTATTGCTCTCTTATCCACTGTACAGGCTATAAAGGATGTGGTTGAGAAGCTGAACATGGATGAATATAGGATCTGAATACATAGCTCAGAAGCTCCTAATTCACTCAAGAAGCCATGGCAATAACATTACAGAAATGCAGCAAAGTTCACTGTCAAAATCAGTAACACTTCTGGCTTTGTTGAACTTAGCAATCTCTAGTTCACTGGCACTTTCACTGCAGTTTTCACTGTCACTGCCACTATTGCTGTCAATGCTATAGTTGCCACTGTCAGTATCACTGAAATCACTCCACTTTCAAAGTAAACAATGATAAAGCATAGATATTGCACAAATTCTGAAATTATCTCTTTACACCAATCCCTGGAATTCTTTATTCAAGGCTTCAATGAATTTTGTGACAACATTAAGTTCACAATGTCCCGTGCAGCTTCAACCAACTCCTGGAACATCTCAGCAAATTCTGTTTCCTGGTTGTTTGATCTATCAATTGGAGTTCCATTAAAAAAAAACAGCAAGTCTTGCAGTCCTGGCCACAGCATGCAGACGCAACCTGGACCAGAGTAACTCTGTCTGGAACCACCCCTTCAATGTGCATTTGCTGAAAAAGCTAGAGGGCCTCATCAAACTCTTCAGTTTGAGCGCATACACCGATCATCATAGCCCATGTAAAGACGTTCCGTTCACGCATATCCACAAAAATGAACCTGGCATCCTCCACAGCCCCACAGCTTCCGTACATCTGAATGAGGAGGTTAGACAGATATACGTCCCCGTTGAACCTGGTGCTTCTGATATGCGTATGGACGCATCGGCCATCACCAAGGGCTTTCAGCTCCGTGCACTTGCGCAGGCACAACACATATACAGGGGAAGCGTCTTGAATCCTGCTACCTGTATGCAAGCTCTCCAATTGAGTGAGGTTGAGAAACGGATATGCCCCGGGGTGCTATCGAGGTTTCTTGAGCCCTTACGACTGATGAGGAGCTCTTCTTCTTGTGTGAGCTGTGCCACCAAGTGCAGAAGCTTTTGCAGAGTTGAGAAAGAGCAAAGTCATGGCAGGCGATGGAGATCAAGAGGCAATCCTGTGTTGATGGATGATGATGAAAACCACAGGAATAGAGCAAAGAAAAGGCAAGCTGCTATGCAAGAACAACTGTGTAATAAGGCTACAAACGCGACGGAAAGAAAACAACTTCTGGGGCCCCTGACTTGCAGGCTATGGAGATGAGAGCTCCTCGAGAAGCTACTCCAGAACACGTCGTGTGTGATGCGCCTTGCTCGGCAGGTTTCCCGTCAGCCTCCCCATCCTCAATTCGATCTCTGTCATTCCTGTCTGCCACAAAAATCAGATCTTCTGTGTTCTAATGTCGCTGACGAAGAGAGTGCAGACCCAGCTTATCCGTAATTTCAGCAGCATTCATTCCTCCTCTTTGTCGTCACGCTTTCGATCTTCGTCGCCTTCTAGAATGTCTTGATTATCGTCTGATTGTTTTCAGTCGTCCTCCTTAAGCTTCAACTTCGTCAGCTCTTCTTCATCTCGACCTCTCAATGCAGCACGGTCCAATCTCGTCTTCCACAGCAACACTCGCCTATACTTCGTTTTCCTCCGTCACAACTTCGACTTTCTCCTTCAGCTTCCTTTGCTCTCCATTTCTGTCTTCCCAGCCTCTGCGCCACAGTAATCTTCAAAAGCTTCTCCTTTCATTACATCCAAATCCCTTCGTTCCTCTCCCGTCCATTCTTTTTTTCATGCTTTTTTTTTCTTTCTCCTTTCTTTCTGTCCTTGATCTCCCGAATCTTCCTTGCCTTTTTTTGAATCTGCTTTTTCCCTCCCTTGTTTTTAGCCACCCTTTTCTTTCCCTTTCGACAGGATTAGTGGCCCTTTTCTTTAGCTCTTATGCTAGCACAAGCTTTCAAGATGCTAACAAAGGTGACACCGTCCGGAGGGACACCCTCCAGTTACATTCGCTCAAAACATTTAAGTGCTTGGCTACCATGTCCATATTGGCTATAGCCTACAATTAATACACTCCACAACACTACATTACGAAGTGGAAGCTTGTCAAACTCATCTTGTGCTTTTACAAGCAAGCCACATTTGCCATACATATCCACCAATGTACTTCGATTTGCATCTCTTGGAATTAGTTTAGTACTTCCTCACAAAGCCCATAATCGGCGTATCTTGAAATAAGTGTAGCCCATAAGATTGCATCTCGAGTTACCAATCTATCAAAAACTCCCTGTCGTCTTCAGCATAGAATGAAAGAGCAAACGTAACAACTAAGTATGTACAAAGTATCAAATCACACACACAACTTTTGGGTGGTTTTCACACCTCGAATGCGTAGCAATACGACAACGTCATTCACATACCACACATTATCGTCACACTTACACAATCGCAAGTGCAGTACTACGCGTTGAATTATGTTAACGTATGCGAATGCATCATTCACGTACCACACAATATCATCACACTTATATGAATCACACATTTATTTAATAAATATTTATTTATAGGGACCAAGTAAAGTATCTTATATTCATTAAGAAAAATACATGTGATGGTTGTTAGTGATGGTAGATACAAAATGTCGATAGCCAACAAGAACTCTCAATTGTTCCTTGGCTTTTTCTTCGATGGAGAGAAGGGGCCAACTTCTGATGAAAATATAAGTTCCTTCTTTGCTTCAAAAATGATGTGCTCCCCCTTTAGCTCTTTCTCCAAGAGAAGCGGATCCGACATTTTAGCGAGGTCGCCTGATGTCACAAGCACACACATAGCTCTACCCCGCGTTTGATCAAACGAATAAAGAAGCTTTGATGGCTTAATTAGCTTCTCTAAGCTAGATGTCATAGGTATCGCTCAAAAAGGTCCAAACTTGGTCAAAGATTGAATTTTCATATTTATTTCTTGCCCTCTTGGTGAGCACTTCTTATGGAAAACCACCAAATCTGTAACAAGGTTACCAATATACTCCTTAAGAGCTGAATCCTTGCGTTGGCGGTCTGCATGTCGAGCTCCTCCTTGCCTTGATGCAAAGTCATCTATATACAATATATCCTGAATGACAAAGTCAAATCAAACAATATATTGAGCGACTAACCTAGAGTTATCAAAAAGTGATGAAACTTGATGATAGGGTGCATCAGGTCCCCCGAAGTCCACCGGTGAGATCTTGGCCAAAAATGATGCCTGCCCCGCTGCCCTATTTGAAGTTTGGCGTCTGGGGCCACTTTCTAGCAAATCTTGGCAAAAAATGATGCCTGCAGCTGCCCTGTCTGAAGTCTAGCATCTGGGGCCACTTTTTGGCCAGAAACTGGCCCCAGATGACAAACTTCAAATAAGACAGTTGCAGGCATCATTTTTGGCCAAGATTTCATTGGTGGACTCCGAGGGACCCGACGCACCCTACCATCAAGTTTCATTGCATAAAAATATATGATAGTTAAAAATATCACCTTCTCCAGATCATCTTGTATCTTCATTTCCTCTTGTGTCAGGGAGGCACCTCTTTGGGCAGAGGGATCTACAAACTCCTTGGTAGGAAGCTGGGGCCTTGGCCCGAACAAATCATGCTGTAGTGCTTCAAATTCAACATCGGGCACAAGGTAATCTTCTTCAATCGAGGTTATATGCTCCTGTGCTGCTATGATGGCACTCACAGTATCTAAGCTTGTGCCACCATATCTTCCAATCTCTGCCATTGTTGGTTGCACATCCTTGTAATCATAATTGATCAGGTCTTCCATTGAATCCCTGACTAGGATAGAAAACAACTCTTCTTCCTTCATTTCGAAGTATTGCAGTACATCTGATAGAAGTAAGTATTGCACACCATTTAATTCAATGGATGTCAAGGAGGAAAGGTTGGGTTTGTGGACTTGTGGCTGTTCTGAAAAGATGGCACCATGAGAGCCAACCCTTGCTCTGTCACCACTCGATGTTCCTCTTCAACATTTATGAGCTCTTCAATCGGTTCTTCTCCGTTGTATGTGATAGAAACAACTTCTGGAGTTGTATCTTCATCACTCTCCTCCTCTAGGGGTGTATCCTAATGCAAGGAGGTAAATTGCCAATGCGCAATCACACTCCATGAGATCCAAAGGTGATGCACTTGGTGCACTTCCCATGGGAACAGTGCATACTCTATGCGAAGGATCCACATGGGCTAGACACCTACTCACCACTTTTTGGTGATTCTTCCCTACTTGAAATACCATGAGCTGTTCTAGAGGCACCCAAGTCATGTCGGATCCCTCAATGGAGTATGTGTATGTAGCAATGGTGCTCACAAAGTTTTCCAAAAACGGAAGGGGGGGATCCAGTGATGAGAGCATGCTTTCAAGGTTGAAGTTCTTACAGAAAACTTAGAATATCTCGTCACCCTGGTTGGCAAAGATAGTCTCGTGGATCCACTCATCAAAGTGTGCGTGAGCATTCATCGTAGCAAGTAGGAGGGATGTGGTGGATATAAAGAGATGAAGAGAGAAAGTGTAAAATGAAACAATGAAACAAGAACTAAACTAGTTCTACCTTAAAAACCTTAAGTTTTAAACCATTAAGGGTTGTTTGCATACGATATTTAGTTATGGCTTTACTTACATCTTTGTAAAGTTTACATGCATATGTAAATGTGTTGATGTGGAAAGTGTGTAACAAGTGTATGATTTTGCATAAATACCATAATTTTTAAATATTGCAAGTTTGTAAGCGACAATATTTTATTGGCCAAAAAAATCCAAAAATTTACAAGTGTTGGATATTACAACTTGTGGTGTTGGGATTTTTAGGGAGACTCTACAATTTCTAAAATATGTGGAGCCACACACTTTCCACCAGTAACAGTATCCTCAGCTCGGCTTCGAATTTTCCTACCATCTAGTTTAAAATAGAAGATAACATGTGGATTTTGCATTAACATTGTAATTTCCTGGTGCATTATACTCAAGGGCCAATCATCCTCCATTTGCAACACTTGGGGCTCGTGGCCCTCACAAATGACAGTAACATCCACAGGTGCACTTTCACGCATGTCTTGATCAAGGCACAACCATTTACCCTTGAGCATCCTCCATCTATGATACTTGAACACTAGGCATAAAGTTTGTCGTGCGACAAAGTACCTGTAATTGGAAAGAAAAGTTAGCCGATTCATCCCAAAGTAAGATAATAGTCAACTAAGAGAGAAAATTTTTACTTGAAAGCCATGTCCCTTGTTGTGACTCGACACTCCACTATGTCAAGACTGTGAGTTATTTTTTATGTCCAAGTTTTGCCTAGAATCCTTGTTACATAGCCCTTTGATGTATTTTTTATGACGTACATGCTTTTGGTACGTCTCAAACCCTTATATTTCTTGAATATGTGTGCAAAAATTGCAATTGGTATGAACCGGCTTAGATGTACATTCTTTGAGCCGGTGCTTGATTCATAGAATTCAATGTCTGCGGAAATTTTTGTGTTACACATGTGCAAAATGTTGCTACTACACAATGGCCATTCTATGCTATTGAGATTCGATATGTGCATATACTCAAGGGTTCCATATTCTCGACTCCCCTTGGGTAATATGTACTTGGAGTCATAGAAAAAAACAAGGTCCTCTACGAGTTGCTTAGCTGTACGCCCCTCAAAGAGCAATCTACCAATTTCGAGGTGGTAACACTTAAAAGAACCAGTGAAACTCTCAACATTTTGCCACTCACAGCAATCCGAAGGGTATACTTCTATAAATACAAGACAAGTTGTTACATAGGTATCATGAAAGTTCTCATTCTCAATGAGTTGCAAATACTTAATGTTTGCAATGTTTCGTTGAAAGGGCATAGTGGGCGCAATGTCTATTTGTTTTTGCATGAATACATGTTGTACAAACGCCTCTATTTCAAGGTGAGAATCAACTTTTCTTTGTCTGAGAGCTAAAATTTTACCCTTCGAGTGCTTTGATACATCTGCAATTGCAGATGCTTTTACCCTGAAAGTTCCCTTCATAATTGGATGCATATGTACCCAAGACAAGCAATGATACATATCAGTGATCCAATTCCCTTCTTCATCTTTTCTGTTACGTACTTCTATCAAGAGAATGCTTGTTCTTCTCTTAGGCATTATAATCTATGCATTAGATGTAAAGAAGTATGTATTAATCCCTAAATAATAAGAATTTTAAGTATGTCCAGTAATCACTAATGTTCCATACAATTCAACATGGCATTAAGAGATGTTTACAGTACTTTTGTAAACAGACATAAACATCAATATCGAAATGCATGTGGATATATACAGCAACACAAAGTATATATTTAATTTCAAGGCATCACTTTAATCATACCATTTACATGAAATATAATGAAAACAATAGCACAAGAATACTCAGAGAATTTCGCCAAAATAAATTTTATTATAATGAAGAGGAGTCTAATTTGACTCAATACATTGTATGAAATGTGGGTATTATAGAGTAGTTGTTACAAGGATAGCAGCCACATGGCATGCAAATCTTAATAGGCACATTGGATTGACACCTGAGATATTTTAAGACTCAACACATTGTGTGTTATATGGATGATATGATACAAGAGTTTCATGGATCATTGCCAATTGGCATGGAGATCCAAATGGACACATAGGACCAATAAAGCAGAGGATGTTTGAACCATCGACTTCCAGCAGATCCATATCATCCAACACAAAGGAATCACTCACCACATCAAAATAGTTGATGGAGAATTATATGCTTCACCTAAACCTTGTACAATACCTGCATGTACAAAAAAACACATGCATGAATCCCTTTTAGCAAAAATACTTGTATAAATCCCTTTTAGCAAAAAATATCTAGATAACTGCATGAATAGAAGCAATACAAAACAGTGCCAATTTACCTATAAGCTGATTTGCTGAAGATAAGATTGAATCATTGCTAATCAAAACCCATTGCAAATGATGGACATAAGAAAACATCAATTCCATCAAATGTAAAAGTCACTAATTAAATGAATAAATTTTGGCACCACAAAATATGGTAGATTTACCTGTAAATTGAGCTACTGAATCTCTGCTCTACCTTGTGTTAAGTGCTGCAACAACAATTGATCCTTAAGTTAGAACTAGCATCAAACCCTATTGTAAAGATAGTAGAAAAGAGATAATGCAGAGAGGAAGAAAGAGAGAGTTTGTGTGAGTACGCGGGAGAGAGAAATAAATGAGCACCTATCCAATCTTGCCCAAAAATTGATCTCTGCCAAAGACAATTTTGCAAGAGTTAGTATTTACATGAAGGTATACTGAAAAAGCAGTAGAAAAGAGGAAACATACACAGAGAAAGAGGGAGGGAGAGAGAGATAAGCACTTATGCAATGCCACCCAAAATGATCTCTGCAACAAAACAACAACAAGGGTTAGAACTAACATTGTGTTGTATTGAAAAGATATCAGCAAAAAAAAAACCAAACAGAGAGAGAGATTAACATCTTTGCCTCTTGCTCCAAATAAACTCTGCAAGAAAACAACAATTAGAACCAACATCAAATTCTATTGAAAACACAACATAAAAGAGAAACAACACATAGAGAGAGGGGGGAAAGAAAGGAGAGAGAGACGAGCACCTCTGTCTCTTGCCCCAAACAACCTCTGCAATAAAACAACAACAACAATAAGAAACGACATCAAACCCTATTGAAAAAATTAAAAAAAAAGAAAATGCAAAGAGTGATGGGCACGTATATTTTGCCCAAAATCTGGAGCTACATGGAGAAGAAAGTATAGAGGTAAACAAAATGCTCAAAACCCTAATTACTCTTAGCAGGGAGCTTCAATGGAGATGAAAATTCAGGAGTATAGAGAAGAGATGGAAAGTGGTATGTTGCTCAACTTTTGGGTCAAACTAATTTCGTGAGAGGAAAAAAATCGAAATTAAAAATTCTCTACAAAAAGGGGAAAAAATATGAGGCGAGAGAAACTAAATTTTTGTATACTATTCATTCTCCCTTTTTTTAATCCCCCACTACCCCTTTTTTTAATAGAAAATCAAAGATTTGAAGAGAGAAGATTCACCCTCCATGGATGTCAATATCTAGCCTTCCTATTGGACAATCCAAAAGCCCCACATCTTAAACTATATTATTTTTAAGGGCCCATTTGTGAGTTCATTTTTTTCCTAATGCATAACATATAGGCATAATGCCTCATAATACACACATAGGGAAGCACCTCTCGGCCAATTGCCTCGGCTCCATTGCGACTCTCCTACACCTTGGGGATTGGCCCCTCAATGTGTTGCTCCAACATATAAGACATAACACACAAACTCCACTCTTTTCAGCGCGATCCAGGAGATACCATGCTTTCTCACCAATGATTTCTCCGAAGAAATAAACGACTAACCTACGGCAAGGGGAATATCACCCTCTCAAGCGTAGGTCAACTATAATTCAAACAATTGCTATGCATGCCACGAATAGATACCATGTGTATGATCAATGCAATAGTGGGTGTCTCATCGCGCACAAACAGTTATGTTTCAAAATTAGCCTATGTGCTAGTACACAAACAGTCCTTCCATGAATTCCAACTAATATGTATATGCTTTGTTGCAAGAATCTAGTACCAAGGCAAACCTTGTGCTACTAGATCCCTAATTTCCAAATAGGCCATTTTCTAAATGCTATGCATAGAAAAAACAATCATAATTCATATTATTTCAGACCCGCCAACTGTTGTACCAAATCCTACTCCCCCTCACCGTTTAAGTTTTGCTTCGTTGCATAGGTGTATAGAGGTTGTTTTGTCATGGTTTAATGTATAAAAAGAAATAAGTCACTCACTATGACAAAAAGATAGGGAAAATTGAGGCGAAACCTCATGCTTTGCCACTACCATAGATCCACAACCACTTATATATTTTTCCATATTTTTCCAAGGCATGTTCCTATTTTTTTCCTATTTTATCTCAATTTTTTATATTTTTATCTATTTTTCCAATTAAAAATTGATATATTTTCAGAGCTATTACTCTTGATTCTTAGAACAACAGAAATATAGATTTTATTGGCATTTTATTCCATGTGTATTGGTTTATCCCACCCGAAAACACTAAAAAACCTCAATTTTCTCATAAAACCGTGTTTTCCAGCATTTTGACTTTATGTTTTCTAATTTTTCCATCATGGAAGCATTAAAAAAACAGTAATAAACATGCCTACTAATTTTCACTCAATAAGAACAACATTGACTCAATCAAATATAAAAAACAAGCAATTTTCCTTTGTAAAATGGAATTACCGATTTTTTTTCCTCTTTTTGCGGGTTTTAAAATTTGATGCGGGATTGCAAATCAGCCCTCATTCAATGCTCAGCCCACCTTCAAACAACAAACTCCATCCCTCCACCAATCCGAGGATCATCGGTCTTCAATAGATCTTCAATCTTCCTCATGGGCATTAATTGCCTCTTAAGGGGAGAGAAAGGGAGGAGAGAGAAAGACTAGATCTACATCTCCACAACCGAGCAGCCATTGGAGGAGTGGATTGGAGCGATGGAGAGCAAAGGTAGAAAGAAGAACATGCCCAAGATCAGTTGGGGGGTTGTTCTTTGCCCCCATAATCCATCTCTCCTCCATATGGATTCATGGTGCCTTCTTTCTTCTCTGCATGAAAAAATTAAGGCCCCCCCATCCCCCCACATTTTTTGATTTTTGGGGCTCCCCAAAGGGATCCCCTAAGGATCACACCCTTTGGACTCTCCTAAAGTCCTTTCCTACTTGGCATTTTGGCCTTTGGCCTTCCGAGCACTCCCTCTTCCACGTCCGGTACCCGAATCGTGGTCTGAAAAATCCTAGGCATCTGTCTTGAAGTCCTCCCCTACTAGGAATCTCCTCGGGTCTCATTTGTCGTGCCAAAAAATTATGAAAAATCCCTGATCTCTATCTAGTGGCTCATTTAAGCACTTTCCGGGCATTGCCGCTTAAAATCGTACTGATTGCCACCGCTGCCTTCGACGAAGTCTATTTTTTCCCTGAAATTCATAATTTTTGGCTACTTTTAAGCACTTCTCGGCATCAAAAGTCATCTATGCTTGGCAACCATGGGATAGGGCGACTTGGCTCATCGAATCCCATGAAGAGATTTGCACATAAGCACCACCAAAAGAGCATCAAGCTGATACAAAATAGATACACAACAAAACACATCACAACTTTCACTACCCCCTGTCAAAACCAAGGCATGAAATCCACGAGGAGTAGGTCTAGCATAGTCTAGCATAGTCTAGCAGAAAATCCACGAGGAGTAGGTCTAGCATAGTCTAGCAGAAAACCCAAGCTAGTCACTAATCGACTACTGCAACACAACCAAGCTAAAAAGAACAAGCAAAGAGGTCATCCTATGTGGTAGTCTAAACTACCTACCTAACTAAGGACAACGAAACCAGGAGCTCCTCCTAATAGACAAGGACTCCTATAGCCTGATCAAAATGTATTATCTTTTTAAGCACAATTTTTCCCTTTTAGCATCTGATTGTCCATACTCGGGCATGTAAAAAGGAGGGAGCTGAGCGTAGTGACCCAAGGAGAATAGGGCATTGGCCTCAGTTTCTATATCGGTACCCAAAAACCTACCAAGCCCTCGTGACGCGACACTTAATCCTTTTCTAACGCTCACTTTTATTTTCGCTCCAACCTTCTTTTATTTTCTTTGCTTTTCAACTAGTTGCCACCCCTAGGAAGACAAGGCATCAACCCCAGGTCTTCCTCGTCCTCCCCAGGAACCTACCAGGCCTGCGCAAAGGCGATAAACAACTACTCAAGGATTTTTCTTTCTTTTCTATTGTTATAGGGGTTAGAACCCCTTTTTACACACCTCTGTATATTCATATAGTTTCCTTTCTTTCAGATATTCAAGGTTTCTCTTTCTTCGCACATATTTGTTTTAGTAGGCTTTTCAAATTGTCTCACAACTAACAAAAACTCCTAGAACAACTGCCTAGTATGTCAGCAGAACAGGGCCACTAGAATGCCCTTCTAACACATGTGTTTTAATGCCTGACAAGGCCTTGGCAGGAGGCAATGACTACTCAGACCTCCCTCAAACATGCCTAACCTACACCTAGGACTTCATGCCTTGATTGCCGATCCCCAAAAAGAAAGTGAGGGACCCTTACATACACATGTATCATTAATTGCGTAAAGGGAAAGACTCAGAGAGGGGACGAAACCACCTGGAATGGCCACACGAAGCTTCTTTGTAGCAAAGGCTCCCTCCAGCGACTTCGTCAACCTGTATGCTGCAATCACTGAAACAGCAAACCATTAAACGCACCTACACCAAATGGACATAGGGCCCTCTTGGCCTAAAGAAGTAGCACATTACACTTCAAACTAATGGGCTCTCTTGGCTTAAGAAAATCAAATGTTAAAACCTGAAAGCAATTGGCCTCTTGGCCTAAAGAAATCAAGCAAACCAGCACATAAACATTCCTCCTTGGAATAAGCCAGATATACAAAAATATGCAAATTCCAATGGGAAAAATAGGGCTCTTAGCCCTAAAATAAATGCATCAAGTTATGACCCATACCTCTTGCATATATAGCAAGAGGCATACGCATAACATGTCATCTGATCAACCAATGGGTCCAAGATAATAGTGGTAGATGGGTCTCAGCCACTCTTCGCATTACCCATATCAACCATTGCCTGCCATATAATGCGTGGTCTAATAACATTCCCCACAAGCGACCAAGTCTCATCTCATTATCAATAACAACATCCGGACTAGGACCACAGTTGAAGAAGAGGTCCTCCTCATAAGCAAAATTTGCTAATGAATCCGCAAACTGATTCCAATAACGTGGAATCAGCTGAAGAGAGACGCTCTCAAATTCATCAAGTAGGATTATAATAGTTCAATGATACATACGAAGGAGGGTTATAATAGTTCAATGATAGATACAAAGGAGGGGATTCTGGACTGTATATGTCCCATTTAGTTGATTTAAGATCAGATGGGAATCCCCTTTTACTAACAACCGCCTAATTCCACCTTTCTTGGAAATATTCAGTCCCATAATCAAGGCTTTATACTCCGCCGTGTTGTTAGTGAATCCTACCCCGAGATAAGCAGCTAATTTCATTGTAACTTTACATTGGGGATCTTGGATAACTACTCCAACACTCCCTTTTCTATTAAAGCCCCTAGACACTCCATCAAAATATAACATGCACATCCACAATGGGTTTACAAAGCCAGTCATCAAGAACTCCTCTATTCGTAAGTATGATAGTCAAAATTCAACATATTGAGAGGATGAACCGACGGCTCCATCCCACCCTCGTCATCAAACTTAACAAGGATGCTTGTCAAGATTTGTAAGCAGTGATGGCAGAAAACTTTAATTTCCCAGACAAAGGCACCGTCTTCTTGCTCAATCACTTTGTATCCTTTGGTCCACCAAATAAGTTTCCCTTGATGATATCTTTGCTCTAGATATGGGTGCTCCAAATAAGGGATTAAACGCCCCATCAACCAATTTAAAGCTCTCTTTCAGGTCTCAAATTAACCACAGCATGGTCCTACAATGCATTTAGCGCGTTAGCATACTAAAAAATAATAAGGTTTAATCTTATTAAGATTAACTTTATTTTAAATCCTATGCCCTATAAATCAGCCAATAAAGTTGTGGACTTATTTTTATCTATCCTAACTATCTTGTAAGGGCCATCCCATCTAGGTTCCAACTTTCCTAGAAATAGCTCCCTACATGCATCGTAATATAGAACTAATTGGCCCTTTTTAAAAGTATATTTCTTCACTTTCAAATCATGCAACCCCTTCATCCGACATTTAGCTACCTCTTGGTGCAACAAACTCTAAAATTTGAGCTCCTCCAAGTGGGCTATAGTCATAAACCGCTCAAATAGGGCATCTTCATCACCCAGAGAATGATTGATTGCAAATCTAATGGTTGGCAACTCAATTTCTAAGGTCAAGACACACTCCTCCCCGTAAACTAATTTGAATAGGGTGTGGCCAGTGGCTCGTTTAAACGTCGTATTATACGCCCAAACTGCCACATATAATTTTGTATCCCAGTCCCGCTTCTTTCCAGAGACTATCTTGGATAGGATACCCATAAGCTGCTTATTGGTACTTTCAACTTGTCCATTTTCTTGCAGATTATAGGGGGTCATCTTCTTATGCTTGATTTTCCAAGCTTTAGTCAGACTTTTAATCACTTTATTTAAAGAGTGAGTTCCACGGTCCGATACTATTTTCTTTTGGCGAACCAAATCGGCAGATAATCTGCTCTAATAGAAAACTGGCAGTCTCTTTTGCATTGTCCTGCCTTGTCGCCCATACTTCTGACCACTTTGTAAAGTAGTCAGTGGCTACTATAATATATCTCTTCTAAGTAGTAGACGATGGGGTAATAGGACCCACAAAGTCGATGCCCCACTTCTCAAATGAAAGGGTAGCCATAATAGGCGTAAGTGGCCACTTCCTGTTCTCTCGACTATCATGTCTTTGACATGTATCGCAGATTCTCTTAACATATTCAAATGAATCCTGGAATATGGACGGCCACCAATAACTAGCTTGTAAAGTCTTCTGTGCCTTTAACCGCCCAGCAAAGTGCCCTCCACAAGCGGAGTCATGGCACTCTTTCAAAATAAAGGGAACCACGTCAGGCATCACACATCAGTGATAGATATCATCAACACCTTGCCAATATAGTATTCCTGTAATTAAGGAGAATTTCAATGCCTGTTGTTTAATTTTCCTCTTCTCCGATTTTGATAAAGTAGCTCCAATCTCTCCCGTAGAAAGATAGTGTGTTATAGCAGCATACAAGGAGGGAATAGATGTCGTATCAATCTTGAACAAAGTTTTCATGTCACTTCCTTCAGCCAAGACCACTTTTAACTCTTTGAAATCCACAAGGCATTCAAAAATGCCCAGAAGCTTCGGTGGCTTGCTCTTAATCTCGTAATTAAACTCTTGCAAAGTGATTAACCACTTTGTTAAACGATTCGACAGCTGTAACTTATTCAGCAACAATCGAAGCCCTTCCGCCTTCATATAAAAAACCACCGTCTCATAAAGAATGTAGTGCCTGAACTTTTTGGTCGCAAATACCATCGCAAGGCACAACTTCTCCATATAGATATAGTTAATTTCCGATACACCCAACTTTCGACTAGCAAAGGCTATCGGGTGGTACCACTTTTCCTCCCAGATTTGGGATAAGCAGCAGCTAATGCTATACATGGTAACTGCTGAAAATATATTGAAGATTTCACCCCTTTTGGAGCTTTTAAGATAGGCGCTTTGGCAAGCTCCTGCTTCACATCATCAAAGGATACTTTGCAAGCATCACTCCATGCAAACTGACAGTTAAAGGATAATATGTTCGTCAATGGCAACGTTCTTTCTGCTAGGGCATTTATAAACCTTCGATAATACCCTAGTGATGATAGAAAGCTATGCACTTCCTTTGGAGTACGTGGTGGCCTCATGGTGACTATGACCTTGATATTTTCAGGATCAGTCGCAATCCCTACGGAACTGACCACATGGCCTAACAAGAGCCCATAAGGGACTCCGAAGATGCACTTCTGTGGGTTAAGAGCTATGCAAAATTGTCTGCAATGCTCAAAACACTTATGTAAGATAATTAATTGTCTATCCCTTACGGTGGCTACCCCCAGATTGTCAATGAATACTTTCAATTCTTCGGGGAAAATGTCACCAAAGGTTTTGTTGGCTGTTCTCTGCCACGAACCTGGTGTATTACACAAACCAAATGCCATCACACGGTATGTGAAGGTATCGAAGATAGTAATAAACGTCGTTTTCAGCTTATCTTGCTCAGCAATCCCCATTTGGTTATACCCTGCAAAGCAGTCCATGAACGAATATATTTCCCTACCCACTAGTTGATCCAAAATTTGGTCAATAAAGGGAAACAGGTAGTAATCTTTAATAGTTTGCTTATTCAGCTCTCTAAAGTCTATACAAAGCCGGATTTGATTATTCTTCTTCTTTCCTGATCATTACTGGTGAACACCATTCTGTATGTTGAACAGGGAAGATCAAACCTGCTTTACACAACTTTTGTAGCTCCTGAAATAGTCCGTCCCTTAGTTCAAAAGGCATGCGCCTTACTTTCTAACGTACAAGATGGGTACCTTCCTTTACAGGAATAGTATGCACTGCTAGGCTGGGAGGAATGCCTCTAAGCTCATCAAAGCTCCAAGAAAAAATGTCACGAAACTCTCAAATTAAGGTCACATAGTCCTCTCTCTCTTCCGAATTGAGCATGGATCCTAATTTAATTGGCCACGAATCATTTAGCAGACCAAGATCCAGCTCAATAACGTCCGCGTCTCTTATCCTATCGTGTGGCTCTATCAGCTCATTCAAAGCTATTTGGTAAATGTCATCTGTAGTGGACCCTTCTTTAGATACATCACTTGATGACGTCTCACTACCAGATGAGTCATCTACCATTTCTAGTTCAGTAGAGGATAAAGGAGCTCTCTCACTTTGAGGAGACTCAGGGTAAGCATCCACTATTACATGATTGGTACCTCTACCTAGAATCACTAGACCAGCGGGTATATCAACCTGACAGTCTGTTCATAAGATCCACAGCCTACCTAGCAAAACTCGATAGCTAGGACATCCTACAAACCTTATCACCCTAAAGTCCAGATAGCATTCCATGCTTGCAACAGTGACATGGACTTTAGTGATGCAACCTTCCAGTTGTCTCAGACTATCATCCACCATCCTAAGAAGCATGGAGCCGTCTTTTTGAATTTTGAAACCTAGCCGCTCCATCAAGTCTGAACTTATGATATTGACGGAGGATCCATTGTCCACGATAGCATGCTCCACTAATATTCCATCCACATATGCTAGAACCCTCGGGCAGTGCTTTTCAGCATGATCAAACCAATCTTTGCCCACTCTAGCTATGCCCAAAGGCTCTTTAATATACCCAATACACAGGATTTTCTTGAATTCCTTGCATACTCCTGGGGATAATTTAATCAATTGCTAGAGATTTACGTCTGCTTTGACTTCACAAAGAGAACTTGCTAAGTCAAAGTCGTGGTAGTTTGCCAAAGTTCTCTTCTCTTGCCAAACCATCCTCTCCTTTGGTCTTGGGACCGGCTTTGGTGCCTCTTTTTTAACTTTTGCCTTCTTTCTTGGCAATCCTTTATCCTTCTTGGGATCTACTTTACTATCAATTGAGAGGTCCACCTTCTATGTCAGGGTTCGGAACTTGCTTCCCCCTAGCATCTTGCTTAGGGCTTCCCTCAATAGGTTTTGCATTATCTTTTTCACCCTCTTTAGCCTTATGGCCTCTTGTTACGGCTCGTAGGTTAGAGGTTTTAGCATCATTGATACGTACAGCCTCAATAAGGCTGACTTTACTGCCATGAGGTAACTCCTCTACAACAACCTTTTCTCTTTGCAGTATTTGTCTTGGTCCATCATCTTGCTGGGGATTATTCCCTTGTGCGCGATGGCTAACTGGACTTGTTTGTCTACTTCCTTGTTGGAGAGAACTTATTTTTCTCCAACAGGTAGTTGCTAAGTGGCCAGACTTTCTGCAAATATCACATTTGATATTCAGGCAATTCCTAGGGAAATGCTGGCCACCACACCACTTACAGCTGAATCTTGAGGGGCACCCTCTTCAAGGCGTTGACTCCCTATCAAATTCTACTGCTTCTTAAGGAAGTTGACATCCACAGCTATTTGTCGATACTGTTCAGAGATCATATCAGTATAGTGCTTCATCATGTCCTTAACTTCACCAAGGACATTAGAGCCACTCAACTCATAGCTGCGATCATCAATCTGTCGTCCCATCGGCCTAACTACTTAATTAGGGATTGGCCGTTGACCTACTAGGACAACATTCAAGTTTTTTGTTTGGCCTCCACTATTTTGCGGGGCCGTTTGACTAGCCATAGGCATAGTCATGCTAGGAGGAGCTAGTAACATAGGCAAATTCAGCATGATACTCCCTCTTCCATTCGCATTTGACATGGGGTTCCCTTGACTCCCATTGTTTAAGGCCAAATTATTGCCATTCCAATTTATCCTTGCTGCATAAGCTGCTTGTAAACAGGATTCTACTTCTTATGCTCGTCTAATAGCGGTGTCCACATCCGACAAAGTGACATTACTCAGGATATTAAAATCTGACCCATGCAAGAAATATTGCAGTTGGGCAGCCACTGGAATAGGAATAAAGGCTTGCAATTTGCGAAAAACCTCCTTTAAATTCTTAGCGTATGATCGGATGTCCTCATGTGGCTCTTGACATGTTATATTTAATACACGCATCCAATATTGTCCACCCCTCTCAGGGGCAAACTCCCTTCGAAAAGCTTCGAAGAATAAATTAGTGGTTGTTATGGTTCTAGCTTCTAGGCCATGATACCATATCAAAGCTCTTCCTTTGAGGGCTATATTAAAGAACATCATTAGATGTCCTTCATCCTAGATGCGACAGTTGAACATCAATTTTTGGAACTTATGAATGTGCAATTCCACATCCTCCTCCACTAACCCATTGAAAATAGATAGGGGGAAACCTAGACCTGGAAAATCTGCCATTCCAGCAGGTATGGCAATAGGTTGTGCCGCCATGGTAACAATCGGATTGGCTACTACTACGGGGGTTCAAATAACCCAAACTAGAGGTCCACTCGAAGTGGAAGGGCTGATTGGAGGGGAGGAAGAACTAGAGCTTTCTCTCCCTAATGGACTATGCACCGAGCTAGGGTTATTAGAACCCCGCCCTTGCAAAGCTATTGGGCTGCTCCTTTGTGGAGAGTATCTTCGATTTATTTCAGCCCGCTGTCTAGCTCGTTTAGCCCTCTCTTCCTTTTGGAACTCCGCTTGATGGTCTTGTGAGCCTAGCTCACTATTTTCTGGCATACACGAGAAGATAGGTCCTTATAAACTGAGGTACGAAAACCCTCACTTATAGGCAGCTCTCAACAGATGCACCACACTGATGGGACCTAAAATGGGTTGGCACTGGCTATGGCACTAGCCGGACCTCATGTACACAACAGACAACCCCACCACACGGCCTCGCGGGCTAGGATCGTCTAAAACTCACTTTGCACTAAATGATTATGAAGATTTTACATTTGTATCCAATATGTAGTCCAACGTTCACCTTCCCTTCTCCTTAGGGGGAGATCCCATAACATATAGGCATAATGCCTTATAATACATACATAGGGAAGCACCTCTCGGATGATTGTCGTGGCTCCACCACTGCGATTCTCCTACACCTCGAGGATTGGCCCCTCAATGCGTCGCTCCAACATATAAAACATAACGCACAAACTCCACTCTTTTCAGCGTGATCTAGGAGATACCATGTTTCCTCACCAATGATTTCTCCTAAGAAATAAACGACTAACCTATGGCAAGGGAAATCTCACCCTCTCAAGCATAGGTCAACTATAATTCAAACAATTACTATGCATGCCATGAATAGATACCATGTGTATGATCAATGCAATAGTGGACGTCTCACCGTGCACAAACAGTTATGTTTCGAAATCAGCCTATGTGCTAGTACGCAAATAGTCTTTCCATGAATTCCAACTAATATGTATATGCTTTGTTGCGAGAATCTAGCACCAAGGAAAACCTTGTGCTACTAGATCCCTAATTTCCAAATAGGCCATTTCCTAAATGCTATGCATAGGAAAAAAAATCAGAATTCATATCATTTCAGCCCGCCAACTATTGCACAAAATCCTACTCCCCCTCACCATTTAAGTTTTGCTTCGTTGCATAGGTGTATAGAGGTTGTTGTCATGGTTTAATGTATAAAAAGAAATAAGTCACGCACTATGACAAAAAGATAGGGAAAACTGAGGCGAAACCTCATACTTTGCCACTACCATACATCCACAACCACTTATATATTTTTCCATATTTTTTCAAGGCATATTCCTATTTTTTCCTTATTTTATCCTAATTTTCTCTATTTTTCCAATTAAAAATTGATATATTATTAGAGATATGGTTCTTGATTCTTAGAACAACAAAAATATAGATTTTATTGGCATTTTATCCCATGTGTATTGGTTTATCCCACCCGAAAACACAAAAAAAACTCATTTTTCTCATAAAAACCGTGTTTTATGGGTTTCTAAAAATTATTTCCAGCATTTTGACTTTATGTTTTCTTATTTTTCCATCATGGAAGCATAAAACAAACAGTAATAAACATGCCTACTAATTTTCACTCCATAAGAATAACATTGACTCAATCAAATGTCAAAAACAAGCAATTTTCCTTTGTAAAATGGAATTACCGATTTTTTTCTCTCTTTGAGGGTTTTAAAATTTGATGTGCAACTGCAAATCAACTCTCATTCAATACTCAACCCACCTCCGAACAGCAAACTCCATCCCTCCACCAATCCGAGAATGATCCGGTACCATGCCGGATAAGCGATCTTCAATAGATCTTCAATCTTCTTCATGGGCATGAATTGCCTCTTAAGGGGAGAGAGAGGGAGGAAAGAGAAAGACTAGATATGCATCTCCACAACCGGGCAACCATTGGAGGAGTGGAGTGGAGCGATGGAGAGCGAAGATAGAAAGATGAATAGGCCCAAGATCAGTTGGGGGGTTGTTCTTTGCCCCCAAAACCCATCTCTCCTCCATATGGATTTATTTTTGGGTCCCTAAGGGTCAAACCCTTTGGACTCTCCTAAAGTCCTTTCCCACTTGGCATTTTGGCCTTTGGCCTTCTGGGCACTCCCTCTTCCACGTTCGGTACCCGAATCATGGTCTGAAAAATCCTGGGCATCCGTCTTGAAGTCCTCCACTGTCAAGCATCCCCAGGGTCTCATCTGTCATGCCAAAAAATTATGAAAATTCCCTGAGCTCCATCTAGTGGCTCTTTTAAACACTTTTCGTGCATTACTGCTTAAAATCATACTGATTGCTACCGCCGCCTTCGACGAAGTCTATTTTTCCCTTGAAATTCGTAAATTTTGGCTATTTTTAAGCACTTCTCGGTATCAAAATTCATCTGTCAAAAGTGTCATGTGTGTTCTATGGACAAGTGACACTTTCATTTAATTGCCAGCTTGCATTGAGTGCAAGGACATGGGACATGTTAATTAAGATATGCCTCGTGATCTCTTGGACATCACGACAATCATTGTTTTCCATTTGGTCTATGTTATGGGAAACAATAGGTTTTTGTTCCCCTCATTGGCAATCTTCCTCCATTTTTATCTCTTCTCTTCTTTCTCTCTCTTTCCCTTTATTTATTTTCCTTCCTTCATCTCTCTTTGCCCATTTGGCTCCCTTCATCCTTCTTTGTTTCTCTCCCCATCCATCTCTCTCTCTCTCTCTCTCTCTCCCTCTCTCTCTCTCTCTCTAACTCTCTCTCTCTACGTTTTTTTCTCTCCCCCATCTTCCCTCCCACTCTCAGTTCTTCTCTCTTTTTCTTTCGCTCCTTTCTTCTCTCTATTTCTTTCTCTTTATCTCTCCACTCTTACTCAATCCATCTTGTTATAATTAAAATGAAAGATAGAAAATAACAAACTTATAAAACAAGGACATTGAAATACCCTCTCTCCCTACCTCTCTTTGTGTCTCCCTTTATTTTACTATCATTACATTCTCTCTAACTCTTTTGGTGTTTTCATTTTTCTCTTTCCCTCTCTCTCTCTATTTATTGTTCTCTTTATTTCTCCCTAGCTCCATCCCTTTTTCTCCCCCTTCCTCTCTCTCTTTCCTTTTCACTCTCCTTACCCCACCCTTTTCTTCCACCTCTTTCTTTATTCTCCATTTCTCTTTCTTTCCCTCCTCTCTTTCTATTTATTTTTTCTCTCTCTTTGTTTCTCTCTTCCCCTCGTTGTTTCTCTCACTTGTTCTCTTCTCTCCCTCCCTTCATTTCTCATTTCTCTCTTCCTCTCTCTCTTTGTTACCCTTCCCCCATTTCTCTCTCTCTCTCTCTCTCTTTCTTTGCCTTCCTTCATATACCGTTTCTCTTTTCCTCTCTCTCTCTCTCTCTCTCTCTCTCTCTCTCTCTCTCTCTCTCTCTCTCTCTCTCTCTTTGTTACCTTTTCTTTATTTCTCTCTATTGTTGTCTTTTTCTCTTCCTTCCTTCGTCTCCCTCTCTCCTTTCCTCTCTCCCTCTCTCTCTTTCAATGCATCTATTACAAACAAAAAGAAAAAAAGGAAAGAAACACTATGGCATACATGCCTCATATCGACGTTCAAAGTGACACAAATGTTCATTAAAAATTTTACCTCCATCGTCACTAAAAGTGTCAATATAAGCATCTCTACAAATTAGTTACAGAGGGCGTTGCTATATTTGCATCACAATTAGTGACACAAATAGCGATATTTTGTGACACTAATAGCAACAAATATAGTAAATTTGTGACACAAACAATGACGCTTATAGAGGGAAAAAAAAGTGTGGCAACATAGCCACCCATAGCACCATATGTCAAGATTGTGGGAGAGAAGGAAGGAGTCTCACTTGTAGCTTTCTTGCTTGCACAATGGAGGAATACACACAGAGGTGGAGATTGAAAAACTGTTTTTCTCTTCTTAGTTTGTGTAAGCCAAAAGAACTCAAGTACATAGAAATAGAAGAACCCTATATATGGGTCTCAAACCAAACTCAACTAACTAAGGTGGCATACTAACTAAGCCACGAACTAGAGTAAACAAGGATAGCTGTCATGTAGCTATTATTCATGGGCGGTGTACCAACCGCATCTGCAACAACTGACAAGTCGGTGACATAAATGCACAACGATCACCCTGGCATATCACGAGTGGAGCTCGATATCTCAACACTCCCCCTCGAGCTCAATCCCAATTCCTGCATACCAAGCAGATCTCTGAACTTGCGCAGCTTCTCTGCGCCCAATGCCTTCGTGAATATATCAGCTACCTGATCCTCTGTGCTGATATAAACTAGATCAATAAGACCTAGTAAAACCCTCTCCCGCACATAGTGATAATGCACCTCAATGTGCTTTGTTCTAGCATGATAGACTGGGTTATTTGCCAAGTGTATACTGCTCATGTTGTCACAATAAATGACAACTGGCCCATCTGTAGGCTGATGCATATCATAAAGTAGCTTATGTAGCCAAGCTACCTCACAAGCAGCCATTGCTGCACCCCTGTACTCAGCTTCTGTGCTGCTCAACAAGGCAACTGTAGGTTGTTTCTTGCTACTCCAAGTGACTGCAGCACTCCCAAAAGAGAACACATATCCACTGGTAGATCGTCTATCAGAAATACTACCAGCCCAATCAGCATCAGTGTATCCATGCAACTGTATCTGAACCCAGTCTCATAAAATAGTCCATACTGCAATGTGGACTTCACATACCTGAGTATGTGTCTAGCCGCATCTAAATGCGGTTTCCTTGGAGCCTGCATAAACTGACTGACTAATCCAACAACATAGCTCAAATCTGGCCTGGTAATAGTCATATAAATAAAACTTCCTACTATGCGTCTGTACATAGTAGGGTCTTCGAGAAGCTCACATGTATTTGCGCTCAACTTCACATTCTGCTCCAAAGGAACTGAAATAGGCTTACAGCCTGTCATCCCATATTTGGACAGCATGTCCAATCCATACTGCCTCTGCAAGAGCTGTATCCCACTTGGTGATCTAATCACCTCAATGCCCAAGAAATAACGCAGCTCTCCCAAATCCTTCATCTCAAACTTCTGCTTCAATAGCATTTTCACATGAAGGATATCTTCATCACTGTCACCTGTCATAATCAAATCATCAACATAAATGACAAGTAGCATAATACCTTTCTCTGTTTTTCTCACATAAAGTGAGAAATCTACCTTGGAAATCTGAAAGCCAATAGTGACAAGATACTATCCTATCTTGTCAGACCATGCTCTAGGTGCTTGCTTCAAGCCATACAAGGCTTTCTTCAACCTGCAAACAAACTCAGGATGAACAGCATGCACATAACCTGGTGGCTGCTCCATATAGACCTCTTCTTGCAAATCACCATGCAAGAAGGCATTCTTTACTTCCATCTGATGTAAAGACCATCCCTTTGATGCAGCCATAGCAATGACTGCTCTTACGGTTGCCATCCTTACAACCGGACTGAATGTTTCTCCATAGTCAATGCCATATGTTTGTGCATACCCCTTGACTACTAATCTTGCCTTGTATCTGTTCACAGAACCATCTGCATTATGCTTCACCTTATAAACCCACTTACAACCAATTGCATTCTTACCTTTAGGCAAAGGTACCAATTCCCATGTAGCATTTGCTTCCAAGGCATCCATTTCTTCATCCATGGCTTTCTCCCATTTTTATTTTCCCATGGCTTGCTCAAAAGAAGTGGGTTCTGGTTCCGGTACCACTTTGACCATATATGCATAGTGAATGGCTGTAAATCCATCATATTTCAGCCTATCCACAGGACACCTAACTCTGGTAGACCTGCACAAAGTAGGTTCACTCCCAGATGCTCTCAAAACATCCCTGGTCTTCCTTACTCCAGATGTAACAATAGAAGGAATACCCAACTCATCATCAATGCTTTGTTCTGAGCCACTGGATTCACCATCCACATAAGAGTGACCTGCATTCACATCAACCATAGGCTGATCTACCTTCTCTTTTCCTTTTTGTGATACCTGCATACCACTATCTGCATTGCTTTGAGAAGATTCTCCTGATCTCAATCTACTTGTCCATGGCGAAGAATGTGAACCCTTGCTAGAGGACGCTCCAGGTCCACTAATATCTTGTGACTGCTGCTGTGAATTCTGTGCAACATTACCATTTTGTGAATCTACATTATCAATCACATTTACTGGTTTATACTAGCTACTCATCTCATCAAAAACAACATCTTTGCTCATTGTAAACTTACGAGTAGAAGGGTTATAGCATCTATACCCTTTTTACTGCAGAGAATAACCAATAAAGATACACTTCTCAGCTTTTGGATCCAATTTGGATCTCAACTCATCTGGCACATGAACATAGGCAATGCAGCCAAAAATTTTCAAATGAGAAATATCTGGTTTCCTACCAGTATACCTCTCCTCTAGAGTCATGCCATGTATTGCTGCAGTGGGAGTCCTGTTCATTATGTAGACTGCTGTAGCAACTGCCTCAGCCCAATAAAAATCTAGCAAGTCTTTTTCGTTGAGCATGGCACGAGATACCTCTCCAATATGCCTATTTTTTCTTTCTGCAATTCCATTTTGTTGTGGGGTATGACTGCATGAATATTGCTGCTTTATGTCATTCTCCTTCAGGAACCTTGCAAACTCATTTGAGAGGTACTCTCCCCCTCCATTTGACCTTAGGCATTTTATTTGCAGGCCTGTTTCTTTTTCAACCATAGCTTTAAGAGTTTTGAAATGCCCAAAAACTTCACTTTTCTTTTTCATAAAATACACCCAAACTTTTCTGCTATAGTCATTAATAAAAGTGACAAAATAATGACAGCCTCCAAGAGATGCAGCTTTAGTAGTCCACACATCAGAGTGGATTAATTCCAATGGCTTCTTACTCTCTTGAACATGTCTAGGAAATGGTTTCCTTGCCTGTTTTCCAAACTGACAGGCTTCACATACCTTATGCATTTCTGCAACCTTGAATTTAGGCAATCCTGCAACAATATTTTGGGCCTACATTGATTTAAGTCGCTGTACATTAATATGACCAATGTGTTTATGCCAAATATCAATATCTGCAACTACATCAATCCCATGCGCAAACATTGCTGCACTCAATTCAGGCATGTCTACATCCAACGTAAACATTCTGCCCTTCTTCTTTCCTTTTGCTATCAAGCGACCTTTATTTTTCATATCCTCAACAAAGCATCCATGAGGATTAAATCTGACCTACAAGCCCTGCTCAACCATTTGACCAACAGAAACCAGATTCTTGGTGATATTCGGGACATGAAATACATCGGACAGGTATTTCTTTTTCCCATCCTGCATAGACAAAGGAATTTTTCCAATCTGCACAATAGGATGTGCAGTATCATCACCAGTCTCCACAAATCCTGGTTTTTCCATTTTCCTTGCATCCTCCATCCATTCTGCATGACCTGTCATGTGGTTTGATGCACCTGAGTCAACATACCATACATCGTTGCTTTCTTCTGCACTTGTCACAGAATTGTTCATGTGCTGCACCATAAACAAATGATCATTTCTATCATCACCCTGTCTACTAGAAGATTCATAATTTCCTTGTTGCAATTTCCCATTCATGATGTCATTCTGCTTTTTATAGTAGTCTTTAGCCATATGACCCATTTTACCATAGTAGTAGCATTCAACATTGCTGTTTGCATTTTGGCCTCTTTGCCATCCACCACGACGTCTTTGGCTCCCCCTGCCTCTAGAGTTACCACGTCCTCCTCCATAGGAAAGTTTTCTTGAGTTTGCTGCATATTCTGATTTCTACCACGGCCTCCAAATCGGCCTCCTCTACCTCTGCCTCTACCTCTTCCAGTATTTGAGTAGAAGACAGCTTCTTTTGAAGTTCCTCCTGAAGAGGATGCACCACCATTTCTCTACTCCTCAGAAATTAGAAGAGCAATCAACTCCTCAAAATCAGGAAATCTTTCACGGATGGAAATGGATGTTTGAAACTGTGCATAATCCTTTCCTAGACCATTCAAGGTCACGGAAACTAAATCATCATCTTCCACTAGCGACCCAATGGAAGCAAGTGCATCTGCGATCTTCTTCACCTTCATGTGGTAGTCATTGATGCTCATACTTTCTCTTTGCACATTGTGCAACTCTTGCTTGAGCTGAATTTTCCTGGCTTGCGTATTTGTGCTATACATTTTTGACAGAGTATCCCATGCCTCATTTGGCGCACTTGCATCTTGAATATGCACAATCATAGAGTCTGAAATGTTGATAGACAACCAATACATAACTTTCCTGGCTCTCTCATGCCAGGCTTTAAATGCTTGCATTTGCTGTTGATTGGGAACATCAGGAAGAACTGGTTCTTCTTCATTTCCTGCAACAAATTCCCAATATCCTTTTCCCATAAGGAAATTCGTCATTCTAAACTTCCATGCTTGAAGTTGTTCTTGTCAAGCTTTTCAGTTACAATCTGTGAAAGAGAATTAGACGCCATTACAAAACACTGCAAAAAATTCTGTCACTGCAAAAAACACAGCTTCACCCTCACAAGGGCAAATCTGCAAAACTGGCGAAAGTGGTATTTGACCACACAGTCACTTCCTACTGACGATTTTGCATAAACAGAAACCAAGGATGATTCTGTAACTCCCAATGTCTCTGCACACAAGCATACGATGCAATTTCTATAGTAACTTTTCACCGACCTGTAGAATAGTGGTCGCACAGCATAAAACTGGGTCTTTTCCTGAGTGCGTGCAGAAAACTTCCGCCTCCAAAACAGGCCCCGAAATGGCCTCAAATCAAAAAAACTGGGTCACCAAGGGCTAAATCCCTTTCCCGCAGCATATATTGCCCTCTTGTTTCACCGCGAAGGGCGTCTCAACCTGAGACAATGCACTCTTGCACTTTCCGGTTGTGCTACTGTAGAGATCTGCTCCCAAAACAGAAAATGAAAGCAACACTGCTCCTCTTACCAGAACACGGCGAACTTCGTTTGCTTTCTTGAGCTCCTTACCATGAACAAGGCTCTGATACCATGTCAAGATTGTGGGAGAGAAGGAAGGAGTCTCACTTGTAGCTTTCTTGCTTGCACAATGGAGGAATACACACAGAGGTGGAGGCTGAAAAACTGTTTTTCTCTTCTAGTTTGTGTAAGCCAAAAGAACTCAAGTACATAGAAATAGAAGAACCCTATATATGGGTCTCAAACCAAACTCAACTAACTAAGGTGGCATACTAACTAAGCCACGAAGTAGAGTAGACAAGGATAGCTGTCATGTAGCTATTATTCATGGGCGGTGTACCAACCGCATCTGCAAAACTGACAAGTCGGTGACATAAATGCACAACGGTCACCCTGGCATATCATGAGTGGAGCTTGATATCTCAACACCATATGCTATGTGATATTTTGCAAAGCAATTACATATTCGATATGCAATGGTTATCAAGATAGGCACAAAAACTACTTAAAACCGTAAGATTGATAACTCATAAAATTCATACAAGACTAGTGATAACAACTCGTGAAATTACATGGAACTATGGAGATGAGAGCCAAAAAAAACATGAAAATCTATATGTAAATATCACAAAGTGTGAATTTATACAAAGGATGATAAGTAAATAAAAAATGAGTGCTAGATGGGAGAGACCTAGGAAGATCACATGACCAAAAAAGAGGATGATGTGCACTCCGCGAATCCAAGCTCGTGCTATAAATCCTCACCATCTGAAAGCTCATCCCAACGCAAAGGAGCATCGAACGGACTCTGCGATATGAATAACTAGACAATTACTCTCATATACATAATGCATCATTAAAAAAACTAGTGACTACTGACAAGAAAGAGGATTGACTTTTATTGGGCTGTTGCATACATACAATCTATCGATAAGTGTAGTGAGACCGTGTCTCTCTGTATATCGAGTCTCCAAACCTATGGGATCCTGGTTTGTGATGCAGTGTTGCAAAGAAAATAAAATAGCATTGTTAAAAATACAATTGTTAGTACAAGTGAGATTCCAAATAAGAAAGCAAGAATAGCCAAAAGAAAACTTACAAAGTCCTCTAGATAAGTCATGTGGCCGCCACTCCCCAGATGAAGCATAATCCTTGTCTTCAATCGTACCCTCGCTACCTCCTGCTTTGTTATTGCCACCATCATCCCAGAGAATTTGTGGCCTTCTCCCTTATTCTTTGCCAATCCTCTATATATATCCACTCGGGATTTGAGGCACCACTCTTAATTTCCTTGCATGCATCTAATCATCTATGTGACATGTACACACACATACACTTCATCATCCATGCAAGGGAGAACTTCTATGCCACCCCTCATACAAGGATACCACTACATAGTCCTTGCTCCTCTCGGGTATATTCTTCCACTGGTCTAGAACGTTGTGTCTAAATACTTGTTGGCACAACTCCCTCATGCAAGGCATCACCTTCCTCTCCTCATCATTCATGATTATAGCACATGTCCTATCATCGAGGAGGTAGTCGTGTTCTACTTACTAGCATCAAATGACTCAGCATCCATGGGCATTAATGCATTGATCATTGCCTCAATCTTAGGTTCCAAGATTACAGAAAGGTTCGAAAGCCCCATTGTCTCCTCTGGTATTGAGGATGTTGTCTGCAGAGTGCCCTCCAAATGGTATATTGGCTCAAGCAATCCATCCATCGCATGCCCACAAACTTTTCTAATGGGCCACAATAGGTGCATTCCTTGGGCTGAAGCATCACTTCTATGTACAAATTTCATGGGCGCGTCTAATATTTTTATATATGATATTCAATTACTTTACAAATGTAAATCATGATTGATATACTATTTTTTACCATTCACTCAAAGTTTGAGATTGCCTAATCAATGATCTCCGATTGAAACTCACCAAAGTGTTGTGTGTGTTCTATTGACAAGTGACACTTTCATCCAATTGCCAGCTTGCATTGAGTGCAAGGACATGGGACATGTTGATTAAGATATATCTAGTAATCTTTGGGATATTATAACCATCATCGTTTTCCATTTGGTCTATATTATGGCAAACAATAGGTTTTTATTCCCCTCATTGGTGATCTTCCTCCATTTTAATCTCTATTCTTCTTTCTCTCCCTTTCCCTTTTTATTTTCCTCCATCTATCTCTCTTTGTCTATTTGTCTCCCTTCATCCTTCTTTGTTTCTCTCCTCACCCCTCTTTCTCTCTCTCTCTCTCTTTATCTTTTTTTATTTGCCTCCCTTCTTCCTTCTTTGTTTCTCTTTGTCCTCTCTCTCTCTCTCAATGTTTCTTTCTCTCACCCATCTTCCCTCCCACTCTCACTTCTTCTCTCTTTTTCTTTCCCTTTCTTCTTCTCTCTATTTCTTTCTTTTTTCCTCTCCACTCTCACTCAATGCATCTTGTCATAGGTAAAATGAAAGATAGAAAATAACAAACTTATAAAACAAGAATATTGAAAGACCCTCTCTCCCCACCTCTCTTTGTGTCTCCCTTAATTTTACTATCATTACATTCTTTTTAATTTTCTTGGTGTTTTTGTTTTTCTCTCTCCCTCTCTCTTTGAGTGGGTATCTGCATACCGGGCTACTACTAGGCAGAGCACATCTAGGGGCTCAGGAGGGGTGGCAGTTCTATTCCGTCAGGGGATACAGAGACATATCCAGTTAGTGAGACGAGATGAGAAGGCCAGTTACATATGGATCAGAGTGCAGATATCAGATGAGAGATGGATCTATATGGCAGTATGCTACTTTTCACCACGAGGGTCCAGATATGCTACTACGCAGGGTGATATTCAGGCCAGAGATTCCCCCTCCCCTTATTCACAGCTCTCAGGGTGTATTCTAGTTTGGGTGAGGTCTTCCTTATGGGGGACTTCAACGGGTGCACACAGAGCCGACAATGTGAGAGTTTTGATATGGAGTAGCCAGAGATCATGAGAGCATTAGACCTTGAGGAGTTGGGGATCAGTAGGGAGTCAGCAGATACTGGGCCAGACACCACAAGGTATGGAGGGCATTTACTTGAGCTTGGTAGTAGACATCATCTCGTTATTTATAACGGGATGGCACGATGGCCATATTCAGGAGGCCTTACATACTTCCCACATGGGGGGGCGAGAGTACTGTAGATTATCTGCTCGGACCGATCGATGGGATGCATACTATCGAGTCCTTCGGCCTTGGGAGACTTCCACTCGGTGCCGATCACACCTTTCTCAGTTTCTCACTCCTCACCTCATTACCATCACCACTTGCAGATATCATACCCCACATGCATACTACCATACACTTCACTCATGAGCTCTCACATATTTACTCACAGCATCTGGAGGAGCACATCACGTCACTTGATCCATACGCACCCCTTGATACACTGACCACTGATATCACACGCATTCTGCATGATTCTGCTACACTCAGTTTTCCACATCACACATACACGCACCCCCTCAGACCGGTACCATGCCACAGAACAGGTGGTATGATGATGAGTGCAGAGATCTACGTCGACAACTACGCGATTTGGAGGCCAGAGGAGAGATCACACACAGACAGGCGCAGAGACGTATGCACCGCTTGACCCGCCGTAAAAAGCGGGAATGGGAGGAGGAGAGATATTGGGATATATACCACCTTCTTATGAGCAGAGATTGTGCAGAGGCATGGAGGCAGATCAGAGAACCACGCTCACCCACACCGATACATGACCTTGCAGTATGGTATGGATACGCACAGAGTTTATATCATGTACCCGCACAGCCGCTGATACCCACACCATGTACACCGAGATCGGGTATTTCATCCTTTTTCACCACTAGTATGGTGAAACATGCTATCTCACGGTTACAGCATGGCCGCGCTCGAGACCAGTTTGATCTTCAGGCAGAGCATATTATATATGGCAGAGACACATTAGCTCCACTCATTGCTCACCTCTTCAATCGTGCATTGTCTGAGGGGTTCCCTGACTTGTGGACAGAGCACACCATTGTACCTATCCAGAAGTTAGGGGATCCTATGGATCCTAGCACATATAGGACCATCATGATTGGGCCAGTTTTGTCCAAACTTTATGGCACGGTGATGGAGGAGCAGCTCAGCATGCTAGCAGAGAGAGAGTGCATGCGCACACCCGGACAGGCAGGGTTCAGACGGGCATTTTCTACCATAGACCACATCTTCACTCTTCGTTGTTTGATCGACCAGACAGGAGTGAAGAAACAGAGATTGTATTGTTGCTTTGTGGATTTCCGCAAAGCCTTTGACACGGTTCCGAGAGAGAGGCTTTTTAGACGCCTACTTGATCTGGGGATGGATGATGACATGATGTGGGGTATTTATGCACTATATGAACGGGTTACTGGCAGAGTCAGATGTCCGGAGGTATATCAGATCCCCTTGTGAGCACCATTGGTGTGAAGGATGCCCACTCTCACCGACTCTATTTGGGCTCTACATTGATGAGATAGCAGAGTTTATTCAACAGCGAGCCGGTGGAGGTATAGATCTCAGTGGAGCCACAGTTCATATCTTACTATATGCAGATGACATTGTGTTGGTCTCAGACTCAGGTCAGGGATTACAGCAGCATTTATTAGCATTGGATGATTTTTGCATACAGAGAGGCATGACAGTGAACCTTGATAAAACCAAGGTTCTTATATTCCATACATCAGCTCAGATACGCAGACAGAGTATTTTGATGGCAGCAGGAGGGAGTATTGAGGTCATTGGATCATATGTATATTTGGGAGTCACCTTTACAGCAGCTTCAGGGACTTTCTCGATGACACAGGCAGCTCGTGACCGCCTCACTAGAGGATACTCAGCATTGGCTCTTATGGAGCGACAGTGTCATCAGGCACATTTCCAGGAGCCCCGCACCAAGGGGTGGCTCTTTGATACTCTAGTCACTCTAGCACTGATGTATGGAGCAGCTATATGGGGGCCAGGCCTTGCCGATTATATATGGACATTGATGGAGAGACCTCAGGTGATCATGATATCTAGATTGATTCGTAGCAACAAGGCCTCAGTCCCACATGACATTGTGCGAGCAGAGCTTGCCACACCGCCCATACTAGTCGAGGCATTATTTCAAACAGTCTGCTTCCTACACAGATTCCAGGATATGGACAGAGATCGCATTGCATATAGAGCATATATGGCATCTCAGGAGATGGCTCGAGCGAGGGATACCACATCATGGTATGCACAGACTAGAGCTTGGTTTGACAGACATGGGCTGGACATTGATAGACTCCCACCTCTTCTATATGATACTCAGGCTCCCATTACACCCTCTCCCTCTCTGAGAGGAACAGAGTCATCAGACAGGAGATATGGCATATTTATATACAGAGGACATGGGTCAGCCCTGCACAGCCACTGCCATCGAAGATGGCACATTATTATACACAGTTCTTAAGTATATCAGAGCAGGGATTCATAGAGATTCTGAGATATATGCAGATCTATATGTCACATCGATTGAGAGTTCTTATTGGACAGCTCAGGGTATCATCACATCAGCTTATGATTGAGAGTGGCAGAGCCAGTGGCATCCCACGGGAGGAGAGGATATGCCCCCTTTGCAGATCAGAGGTGGAGAGTGAGGAGCATTTTGTTCTTAGATGCCCGGCATACTCAGAGTTGAGATCTAGATACACATTGAGAAGCTCACTTTAGGGATGTATGAATGATATGGATCAGAGATCATTTGGCCGTTTTTTGGGAGAGGCATGGCACATTAGAGAGCAGAGCACACAGCAGGTCCCAGTTAGAGAGGGGCCCACCCAGACGACTAATACACAGTTCTTTTAGACAGACAGAGTGAGAGCTACTGTACCAGCCTCCAGCTAGACCTCCGGGCTCACACTACAGTAGGCTGAGGACCAGCGTACCCGACGCCGCACGAGGATCCGTGGGTTTCGGACCCCACAGCCACAGCGATAGGAGATCCGGAGGATTCTTGATCTACATCGACAGCAGACTGAGATCCGACAACACTCGACACATTGGATCTCAAATCTCCAGTTTGCTCTTTCTCCACTGCCCGCCGATGTACCACATCCTGCATCCAGGAGGGATCACCTGCTATTAGCAACTTCGACGACTGCTACTACACCCCAGGATAGTATATCTCCCTGCATCTATTACATATACACATCGCACCACTTTATCACAGCCGACAGTTGTTCCCCTATCACAGCCGACATTTGTTCCCCTTTTGTAGCCATTATCTGGAGTACCAGAGCTACATACGCACATACACATACACGACACTTATCACACTCACAGCACTGTATTTTCAGTTTCCAGTTTTTAGCTTTTCATTCAGCACTTTTATTTTGGATAGCTGGACCTCATCAGTTGTATCACAGTTTGTCTCATAGGCCAGTTTTGGTCTTTAGAAGACGTTAATATAACTTTCTTTCTTTGTTTCTCTCTCTCTCTCTCTCTCTCTCTCTTTGTGCATGTGATATATCATGCTTCTTCATATGGTTTTTCCCAAGAATGGCATGAGAATTGGATACAACCATTGTATAAGGGAGGAGATTGCAATTTTCTCACAAATTACCACATGATTATGGTCAATTCAACCATGGCAAAGCTATTCAACACTATCCTAGAAATTCAATTGAGTAAATGGGTAGAAATTAATAACAAATGTGCTTATGGACAAGCATTTTTTCACCCTCGTCATAACACCATAGACATTTGGTTACTTTATGTGTGATTATGGATGAGAGTCGGCTTGAGAGAGCAACCTTGTATTGCTGTTTTATGGATTTTAACAAGGCTTTTGACACCGTACCAAGAGTTGTATTATGGAAAAAAATGCAAGAATTAGAGATTCCAAATGATCTATGCATGGGAATTTATAGGATATATCAATGAGTGGTGTGCCACCTTAGAGGTTGCAATGGGCTGTCACAAGGAGCGATGATTAGCGGCAAGGAAAAGCAAGTATTATCGCTTTGAAAATGACTACAACTATATAGGTATACTAAATGCTCGAAAATACACTATATGATTTTTGATGCATATGTTCTATAGATAGAATTATATGGAGTAGAAGTGTGGGGGGGAGTATCTCCTCATCTGCATGGAATGACATTGAGAAGTTGCAAAAAGCTTTTATTCATAGGCATTTGGGTATCAAAAGCACCAGACCATATGTACCGGCCATCGGTTGATTGAGGGGTACATGCTATGATCCGAGTATTGAGATATGCCACCTGCTGAGTACATCAAATGGATGATAGTAGGCTCACCAAACGGGCATGGGATGCTAGCACATGCCTACAAAAAATGTGGAAAAGTAAAGTGCTTTCAACAAGATGGGTGTTGGATATGCAAAAATGGTTTAAAGAGTGTGGAGTGGATAGATATCTAGATATGGCATCTGAAGATATATGCATGGACACATTTCAATCAAACCTCTTATGAGAGTATCAAGAAAAACATCAAAGCAAGGGAGCAAATGGAAAATTTTCTTATTACAGTATGCATATCTATCCTTCATGTTGGGAATCCTACATGCAAGTAGAGGCACACATGTAGCCATACATAGCCAACCTGCTCTTAGTGGTATTTAGACAAAGTATTGCACAACTTTGAACTCGATCACACACTTTATTAATCGAGACAAGTGCATGGAGTGGACAAGCAAGAGAGATGAGGTTATGCAAGGTGTGTGGACTACAAAGTGTAGAATCAAAGGAGCACATGATTATGACCTACGGTTTGACTTTGATATCCCTTTACAGGGGCCACTTCACCAATTCTTGACCACTACTCCTATATTGAAGTTAGGGGCTCTTATCACCTGCATGTTACGCTTTTGGGAGAACCACACTGCATAGATCGCTCTTTCACCATAGTAGCTACCCCTTTCCTACCATTGGGGGGGGGGGGGGGAAAGAATCATTGTACTACTCTACTCTACTCCACTCCACTCCACTCCACTCCACTCCACTCCACTCCACTCCACTCCACTCTCTCTCTCTCTTTGTTACATTTCCTCTTTATCTCTCTCTTGTTCTCTCTTTCTCTTCCTTCCTTCTTCTCCATCCCTCCTTTCCTCTCTCTTCCTCTCTATCTTTCAATGCATCTCATTAGAAGCCTCATACTGACCTTCAAAGTAACAAAAATGTTCATTAAAAAATTTACCTCTGTCATCGGTAAAAGTATTGGTATAAGCATCTCTATAAATTGGTTGTAGAGGGTGTCGCTATATTTGCATCGCAATTAGTGACGCTAGCAGCGAAAAAAATAGCAATGTTTTGCGATGCTAATAGCAATACAAATAGCAAAGCTTTGCAACACTAATAGTTACACGTGCAGTAAATTTGTGACGCAAATAATGACGGTTATAAAGGAGCAAAAATTTTGTGCAGAGGGCACCAGCCCATAGCACCATATGCTATGTAATATTATGCAAATCAATTATATATTTGATACACAATTGTCATCAAGATGGGCACAAAAACTACTTAAAACCACAAGATTGATAACTCATAAAATTTGTACAAGACTAGTGATGACAACTCATGAAATTACATGGAACTATGGAGATGAGAGCCAAAACAAACATGAAAATCTATATGTAAATATTACAAAGTATGAATTTATACCTCGGGGGGGTCACTCGTGAATATATGTATATATAACGTTGTCGTAGAGTTCACGAAAGGGCTGCAGAACACGGGGTTCAAGGTACAGCAATGGAAGAGACTAACAAGAAGAACTCAAAAATTTGATGCCAAAGTTCACTATATTCCTTGTCAAATGAGTTACAAGAAGTTCATGTTCAGAATAATCTGAAGTTTCTAATAAACTTTTTACATTCAGGTGTATGATGACAGTTGCTTGATCAGCAGAGATTTTCAGAAGAGCAAGATAGTTGAAAGGTTATATGTGCTGGAACCTGCAATACAACTCTGTTTTTAGAGTATCAAGTATCCACCTCTGGAATTGTATAAGCATAAGAGTAGCTGTTCTTTAATTTCCAGCATGACCTGTTCTTCCAGAAATGATGTATGAATGTATCATAGCATGTATATGTGGAGGATTCAGACATTTCAGTTCAGCCACGCACCCTGTTCTTCAATTCAGCATATATTTTAGTGATCATCTCTTTCGTACATGAAAAGCAGTTATAACAGGCTGTTCATCCTTAAAGTTGTTTAGGAAAGACACAAGATTGACAGCTGGATGTGAGACAATGGCACAGAAAACTCCTGTAATGTAGCCACCAGCAAAGCTAACTGCAAGCTGTGTAGATTTTTGAGCACTCTTCTTTAGGAATAGGCACAACATTCTTATACAGCAGCAAAAAGCTCATCAAGTATTGGATTGTAGACAACTCCCACAGTTGGTATTGGCCCAATGGTTAAGCCAATTGATACACAAACAAATGGAAACCTGTGAACAATATTTGTAGTTCCATCCAAGGGATCAACAATCCACGTTGGTGCATCTGTGAGATCAAAACCCCCAGAAAGAGCTGTTGTCTCTTCTTCTATCAGCTCATGATCAGGGAACTTTCGAAAATTAGTTTTTCACAGGCCTTGTCAGTCTCTGTCACAAGATCAACTTGTCCTTTATGCTCGATTGTCTTCGCCTCATGAAAGTTGCTCAAGATGACCCATCCAGCTTGCTTGGCAGCATCGACAGCGACGAGGAAGAACTGCTGAAGATCGGCGGCAGTGCATTCGTGGACCACCATCGCGTCTCCTCCTCGTGCTGAGTAATTACAATTGATTACTCCCTGTCGCCATAGTCGAACACGTTGAGCTCCATGGGTTCATCAGAATTCTATCATAGGCATCCCACAGGTGGTGTTCTGTTGAATCCAGTTGTGTCGGCGTCACATGTCTTTCTTCAGCACGTTGATTTCACCTTCTTCTATGCCTTCATCATCGTTCCAGTATTCACCGATGTTTCTCCTGTTTGTCCTCAACTATTCGATAGTAGGCAATCCAGTTAAACAAATCCTCTCTGCTCAATGAATTGATGTCGCAAGGCAGGATTTTGCAGTGATCACATAAGGTGCAGATATGACAGAGAGCAACCACCCTTCCATAGAGCTGATGTTCTCCAGTTTTTCATTCGTCGTTTTCAACTTTTCCTTTGCTGTTCTCTGCTTCAGACATTCTTTCATGGGGTAGAGATGAATACAATGCTCCTCTTTCACTGCAAGCTGGCATTCCTCCTTGTCCTCACCTTCAACTCTCGTCCTCATCCATCTTCAGACTCCTCCGCCTTCGTATGCAAAGCACCTCCTTTAACATTGTCTTCTGATTCTTGCTTTCTTCCTGATTCGTGAATCTCCTTTGTCTTTTTCCTTTCGATCTCTCTTCTATTAGTTTTCCATGCAGTTAACTGCGTGCAAAATACGAGGAGAAAATAGGGCCTCTCAGCATCATTCTAGCCATCCAGAATCAAAACCATTCTTCCACTCGTCCTCTGTCACGTAATTTCCTTCCTTTTTCTTCACGGCGAGATTTCCCCCCAAAACAGCCTGCTTTTTTCCTTGCTTTTTCCCTCCAAAAGCGGTTTAAAACCCAAAAATAGGTTTCCCCTCTTCATCCTTGAATAACCTCTTACACCTTTAGCTTTGGCGATAGTCTTCAATTCTGCCAGTTTGCTCTTTGAGAGGTCCAAATGGGGATCAGTGCTGCATGGTTTTAGATCTGAAGATTCAGCACCAGCTTCATGACTCAACAACTTCTTGCTGTCTGATTTAGGACTTGTTTCTTTCTCTTCTTCCCATGCATTGCCACTTCTCTTTACGGTGTCTTTCATTTCTTTCTGTGGGCTAACCTTCAAGGCTCCTTTCACTACTTTTTCTGCAGCACCATCCACCTTTGAGCCTTTCTTTTAGGGTATCTTTGGAGTCATCAATTGCCCTATTAACAGACAGCTTTGTGATGGGTGATCTACGCACAAACTGCGACTTCGGCCTTGAAGATTGGATGGCAAAGTACTCCCTCGGTGCTTCACTAGCGCTTTGCTCGCTTCAGAACTTTTGAGAGACTTCCTTCAACTCTATGTCATGGGAACTTTTGAACTAAGATGATCGCTTCCACAAACCTTCCTTTGATTCCATAATTCCCTGCACTTTTCTTAGAGATCATCATTGAAATTATCAGCTTGATAATGTCCTTTGGCATCAGTTTTTCATATTTTTCTAACACACACACATCATGCATCCAAACAAAATCATACACATGCACTAAGGGAATATATACATTGGATGTGGATTATCGTAATGCATCACACACACAATGAATCACACGCAGAAAATAACACAAATGCATAACAAAAGAAATGGAGGTGTATACGACTCGGATGCGTAGCAGCGCGACATCCACCCCCTCTAAACCTGCGCATCCTCCGGATGTGCCAACTATCCAGGATCATTCAAGTCCACAAACCGATCGAGTCCATCTTCTGTTTCTAGTAGACCTGTTTCTCCATCAGCTTCATCATCTATATTCTCTGCTTCTTCTGCTTGTCTTTCTTCTACCTGCTCTTCTTCTGTCAACGCTTCAAGTGCATATTCTTCATCTTCTCTTCTCTTGAAAATCTTGACTCGTTTTCCAGCAATGGGCACCCTCAGTACTGTTCCATCTAATTCAGCCAACTCATAGGTACCATTGTCAAAAACCTGTTTCACCTCATACGGTCCAAACCATCTTTGAACCATTTTTCTCATGCTACTATGCTGATTCTCTAGACTACTGTCGTAGACTAGAACCCAATCTCCTTCTTTTATGGCTCTAGGCCTCAAGCGATGCCTTAAATCAAACCTGTCCTTGTTTTTGAGTCGGGCTGCCTTCAAACGATCAACGGCTAGCTGCACATCCTCTGTCCTTCTCTCTAGTTGACGAATCCGAAGAGCTAGAAGCTCTTCCCTTGATAAATTCTCATGCCACGGAAGAACACTCCAAGTGAGAGCACAAATTTCTGTAGGCATGACAGGTTTTTGCCCATACATCAACTCTGCAGGCATGTATCTAGTAGTCACACTATGTGTAGAGCGATCAGCCCAGAACACAAAGGTAGTAATCTCGGCCAATCCCCAATCCGACCTCTACAAGCTTTTGCCAATGCTTTAACTATCGGCGGATGTCCTCTTTCACTCTTGCCATTTCCCTCTGGATTATAGGCAGTAGTAAGAGCCAATTTAATCCCAAGCCGTGAGAAAAATTCTCTAGCTTCATCTGCATCTAGCTCTCCACGATCAGCTGTAATCTTGCCTATACATCCATACCTGCAAAATATTTCTTCCAACAAGAATTTACATACTGTAGTGGTGGTCTTTGTCCACAAAGATCTGCCTTCAACATAGTTTGTAAGATCCTCCCTAGCCAAGACAAGATATCTCATCTGCCAAAGTCCCACTGGCAAAGTAACCAAGTCTACCACCCACTTATAATGCATACATAGTGGATAAGTCGGATGCAACTCATCACGATGTCGCACTAAAGAGTAAAACTGGCAGTCCCTGCAAGTCTCCACAAAGTGAGAAACATCTTTATACATCCCTTTCCACCAGTATCTTTCTTTGATTTTCTCATAGGTAGCCCACACACCTCTATGTCCAGCCCATGAGCTCTCATGAAACTCTCGCATAATCTGTATCTACATCACTACATCACAAATTACTCTCAAGGGAAAGCCTCCTCTCTTCTTTGGATGCTTCCAAAGAAAACCATCTTTCAAGAAATACCCATAAGCCTTTCTTCTGATTTTCTTGAATTCATCATCTGTCCAATCAGCTCTTCGAGTCAATGAACTTAGATACTGTCCAATTTGCAGCCACTCGTCAACATAAAGTTCTTCAATAAAGGCTTCAACAGTAGATACATGACAATCATGAACAAGAACAGAAGCTGCAAGCTCTGTCTCATCATCTTCTGCAAGCATTGACTCCTCATCCTCATATCTCGCTCTAGATAGCATGTCAGCAACTGGATTATCTTTCCCTGCTATGTGTCGAAATTCTAGATTCAATGATTTGATATAGGCAATCCACCGAAGCATCGCTATATCTGGAGTCGAGCAACTAGTAATCATGCCAAGCAAAGGCAAACAATCTATTTCCACAACAACTGAAGCTCCAATAAAATACCCTTTGTCACACTTCAGTGCAGTGACTACTCCCCACAACTCTCTTTTAATCTGCGGATACCTCCTCTGTCGCTCATTAAGAACTTTAGCTCCAAAGCGGATTGCATATCTATTTCCATCAGCATTATCCTGTCCCACTGCCCAACCTATGCCAATAGGGCTAGTATCAACTGTCAACATGATCGGCCGTCCACACTGATAATCCGCCTTGCGAAGAGTAGGAGCTGACTGCAACAGTTTCTTGAGTTTACGCATGGCTTTCGAATGCTTCTCATCCCAATGAAATTTTTGCCCCTTTCGAAGCAGCTGATAGAGAACATCTGCTATATGAGCAAAATGAGGAATCCAAATCATGTAAAATACACAAGCTCCCACAAATCTCCGCACCTCTGAAGTAGTCGAGCAATACTCTGCAATCCTGTTTATGGCATCCACCTTTGCAGGTGAAGGCTTCCTGCCATAATATCCAACCATATGCCCAACTATGATGACTTCATTAACACCAAAGACAGATTTCAGCCCTGAAAGAGTCAAATTTACCTCCTCTAATCGTGTCAATATTTGCTCACAAGCAACCAAGTGGTCAGCCACAAACTGTCTACATCCACACAAATCAAGACTTTCATTCTTTTCTTCTTCTGCACAACCCTTAATAGGCACATCATCTAGAAAAGGCATGGTATACTGTGGAATATAGTCTCGTAGAACTCTATGCATAGCATTCATCATATGAGCAACTGAGTTTGTGGCACCTTGAGGCAAGGTACACATCCTCACAAGACCAATAGGTGTCCGCATAGTAGTAATATCCCTGCTTTCCAAGGCAAGCTGAAACTGATCATAACCTGAATACAAGTCACCTAGGGAATAGATGGCTCATCCTACAAAAGCCTCAGCAAATTCATCCACAACTGGACCTGTTCCCACATTCCTGATTGTCACTTTGTTCACGGGCTGCATATCCTGAATAAATCTCAAAGTACCATTCTTCTTTGGTACAGTAAACCACCTGTTAGAATAGGGTGCAGAAGAGGGTTCCAAAATCCCCATTTTAATCTTCTCATTCAACAACTCTATCAGCTTTGGCAAGTGTGCTTTAGGCACAGGTATAGGACGTATATTCCATGGTACATGAGGAACTGTGAAGATGACCATAGGTGCAACCAATTCGGGACTAATGCAGCCAATTTCATGTGGAAAGAAAGCAAATGCCTTACCATGACGTCCAAGCATCTCTCTAAAACATTCTTTTTCCACTGGAAGCAAGAAATCATCATTTCCAATCTTCAATTCTGCAAGAGTTTCAGCTGTAAATTTATGTCCAATATTTGCAAGATCTCTCAACATAGGCCGCCTCATAGCTTTTTCAATCTGCTCATCACTATCAGAAGGAAGCGGCCTTGCAACCGGCTTAACCTTCTTATCAACTGTTTTATATTTTGTGTCAACCTTGGCATCATTCAAGCACTCTTTTCTTTGCTGCAATTTCCGCAAATTTTTAGCAACTTTCAACTCTGTTGGCTGAAAAATTTCAGCCTTTCGCTCTATGGACTACATGGGTGTAGCCTGAAACTCTGTATGCAGAAACTTTTCTGCATTCAACTCTGTTGGCTGAATAAATTCAGACCTCTGTAGCTCTGTTAGCTGATCAAGATCAGGCATAAATTCAGTTTGCTGAGTTTTCTCAGCCTCTAACTCTGTTTGCAGCATAAAACCAGAAATTTCCTGAAACATATCCAAGGTTTGCACAGGTATGATCTTTGAACCCTTACATACATCAGTTTTCAGCATCACTCCCATCTCAAACAATGTATCTGCATAAGACATCCCTTCATACAATCCATCTACATGCTCTTCTGCTTGCAAAATACATGCATTCTTCAACTCTTTCTCCTTATGACCAATGCTGGCAGCTCTAGGCAAATCTAAAATTTTCTGATAACTCACTGAACTATCTGAAGAAAAACCAACAAAATTATTGGAGAAAGACTAGCTGCCAGGAGGCGAGATCTTCTCTTTTCTCCGCTCCGTACCACTGGCTCTCGCAAGACAGCGGTACCTAATGAAAATCCAACTCCTTCGCAGGTAGTGGTGCCTCACGCAAGGAGTCCCTGTTTCTCGGATGATTTACCCAACAGTCATAAACTGAACAGCTCGCATACCATCTTTACTGCGTATCCGTGCATAAGTTGACCCGTCATCCATCACTTTCGTTTCCATTCTTGCTTCTGTTAATGAAAGGCTGTCCAAGAATAATCGGATAAGAGCATGAATCCTAAACAAAGCAATGATAATCCTCTTCAACATTACCAATAGAAATTCTGATACTCGGACAAGCAGCATACATATCACCAGAAGTATTATTGGCGGCTCTCATGCGCCAGCCATGCTCTGCATCCATAGGCCACTTGCCACTCTCATAAACACCTCGAGCAATAAGATTAATCTCAGAACCATGATCAACTAAAGCGACCAATGGAATTTGTTTCTCTCCAATCCTTACCACTGTTTCAGTGGTTGCTCTAGCCCAATGACTTCGTGAAAAATGGCTGCGAGGAATGAGAATAGGGGTATCATCATCTTCATACTGCATAGGCTAAACTATTTTCTCCAATTGCGGATTAACAGAAGCATTCTCAACCATCACTGCATCATCATGCTCTTCCCCAAGAGCTCCATGCCACAATCCCTGTAAAGCAGGTCCTTCCATCGCATGTCGTTTCCTCCGCAAAAGATCTTGCATCTGATCCTGTATTTCTCTTCTAGCAATCCCAAGAGCTTCTCCAACAGTAAAAGTGACTTCACTATTCAAAATTCTTTCATGAAAAATCTTACTCATATCCGTCTGCATATCAAGATCTGACAAGAGCTTGAATCCTGGCTCCTTTCTTGGTTGCCTCTTTTCTTTCATCTGCTTGTCTCCCATAGGTTGTTCAGGACCTGTTTGAGCTGGAGAACTTGACATAGGTGGAGCTGTATCAGGTGGTGAAATAAAGTCACCCCCTCTAGTCTTTTTGGAGGTGCTGGGACCCTCCTCATCTCTTCTTCTCTTTTCCTCAACCATGGCATCTAAACCTTGTGTTTTAGCCATATAAGCAAAAATAGAATACCTGTCAACAGGAGAATCCCATCCTATTTCTCCTCGGATGCTGGAGCCCACACAAGTCATAGTAGATGCCTGAACTTTCCCTCTTCTTGCTATTTCCAAGGCAGAGGACCATAAAGCAGAGTCTCCATCAGATTTTTGCTCAAGCTGGACTCCATAAGCTGAAGCATCTCCTCTAACACTCACATAAGCTGATCGCGCAGCCATATCATCAACAAGCTTCTTCATGCCTCCCTTACCGAAGTTCGTGTCAAGAGGAGCACCAGTCTCTGTCAGCCATATCTTTCCATCTTGTCCCCAGAACACTACATTCTTCTTACGCGCTTCCTGAAAAGCATCACAATCTCTGCAGTGTTGGTGCTCTGTACTATCGCACCAAATACATCGTCTCCCTTTTCTTTGACCAGCTGGAAAAGCAGTCGCTGGAGCAGGTGCTACAGCAGGTAGTACTGACATAAGTTGCTCCTTTAACTTACCAACTTCAGCTTTGACTGCTTCAATCGTCAAATCTGCCAAGCCTTTAATAACATCATCTACAGATAAGGGCACTGGAGCAGCAGGAACTGGTGGATTCACAGCAGGAGGAGTAGGCTTAGGCAAAGAAGTTGCAGCAGGGGTAGAAGAAGAAGTCTCCAAGGATTTTTCAGGAACTGATCCTGTATTACGATGCAATCGTACTCTCCTGCACTGCTTCTTAACAAGAGCATTCATAGCATCAATGACATGTCTCCACTCGGTCTTTAAACCTGAATCAGTAGCTTGATCTTCCAAAAGATCATCCAACTTTTCCTGTAAATCAGCATCTGCAGCTTGTAAAAATAACTCCACTTTCTGCATCTCCAAATCTTGCTGCTCAGTCCCATCCAACTGATCATAGCGGCTCTCAAATTATCGCAGAAGAGCGGTAACAGAAAGTCCCTTATTAGGCATAGAAACCCATGCTAAGAAATTCTTGCGATTCATAAGACCAGTATCCTCCAGGAAATATTCATCTTTTAATGCCTTTTTAAATTCTGCCCAACCTGCATGTGTTTCTTGAATTTCTGAAATTCGGACTTCAAGAGCACGCACCACGATCCGCAAGAAGTAGCGGCTCCAAACATCTTGAGAAACCCCAAAAAACTTCATCTTTTCTTCATACAAATGCAGGTAAGTTGACACTTGCTGGCCATTAAACTGCTTCATCTCCTATTGGACAGCTTTCAAGGCATCCATAGCATCACTGTCACGTTTCGCGTGAGCTTGCTACTGCATATAAATGGTAAATGACTGAAACATGTTCTTCATGACATTATCATCTGTCATCTCTTCTTGCGAGTCTCCCATCTTGCTGAAAAGTGACGCAACACTTTCACGTCGGGTTCACCAGAAATGTCGTAGAGTTCACGCAAGGGCTGTAGAACACGGGGTTCAAGGTACAGCAATGGAAGAGACTAACAAGAAGAACTCAAAAATTTGATGCCAAAGTTCACTATATTCCTTGTCAAATGAGTTACAAGAAGTTCATGTTCAGAATAATCTGAAGTTTCTCATAAACTGTTTACATTCAGGTGTATGATGACAGTTGCTTGATCAACAGAGATTTTCAGAAGAGCAAGATAGCTGAAAGGTTATATGTGCTGGAACCTACAATACAACTCTGTTTTTAGAGTATCAAGTATCCACCTCTGGAATTGTATAAGCATAAGAGTAGCTGTTCTTTAATTGCCAGCATGACCTGTTCTTCCAGAAATGATGTATGAATGTATCATAGCATGTATATGTGGAGGATTCAGACATTTCAGTTCAGCCACGCACCCTGTTCTTCAATTCAGCATATATTTCAGTGATCATCTCTTTCGTACATGAAAAGCAGTTATAACAGGCTGTTCATCCTTAAAGTTGTTTAGGAAAGACACAAGATTGACAGCTGGATGTGAGACAATGGCACAGAAAACTCCTGTAATGTAGCCACCAGCAAAGCTAACTGCAAGCTGTGTAGATTTTTGAGCACTCTTCTTTAGGAATAGGCACAACATTCTTATACAGCAGCAAAAAGCTCATCAAGTATTGGATTGTAGACAACTCCCACAGTTGGTATTGGCCCTCGAAAATTAGTTTTTCACAGGCCTTGTCAGTCTCTGTCACAAGATCAACTTGTCCTTTATCTGGATTGTCTTCGCCTCATGAAAGTTGCTCGAGATGACCCATCCAGCTTGCTTGGCAGCATCGACAGCGACGAGCAAGAACTGCTGAAGGTCGGCGGCAGTGCATTCGCGGACCACCATCGCGTCTCCTCCTCGCGCTGAGTACCTACAATTGATTACTCCCTGTCGCCATAGTCGAACACGTTGAGCTCCATGGGTTCATCAGAATTCTGTCATAGGCATCCCACAGGCGGTGTTCTGTTGAATCCAGTTGTGTCGGCGTCACATGTCTTTCTTCAGCACGTTGATTTCACCTTCTTCTATGCCTTCATCATCGTTCCAGTATTCACCGATGTTTCCCCTGTTTGTCCTCAACTATTCGATAGTAGGCAATCCAGTTAAACAAATCCTCTCTGCTCAACGAATTGATGTCGAAAGGCAGGATTTTGCAGTGATCACATAAGGTGCAGATATGACATAGAGCAACCACCCTTCCATAGAGCTGATGTTCTCCAGTTTTTCATTCGTCGTTTTCAACTTTTCCTTTGCCATTCTTTGCTTCAGACATTCTTTCATGGGGTAGAGATGAATACAATGCTCCTCTTTCACTGCAGGCTGGCATTCCTCCTTGTCGTCACCTTCAACTCTCGTCCTCATCCATCTTCAGACTCCTCCGCCTTCGTATGCAAAGCACCTCCTTTAACATTGTCTTCTGATTCTTGCTTTCTTCCTGATTCGTGAATCTCCTTCGTCTTTTTCCTTTCGATCTCCACTTCTTCTGTTATTAGTTTTCCATGCAGTTAACTGCGTGCAAAATACGAGGAGAAAATAGGGCCTCTCAGCATCATTCTAGCCATCCAGAATCAAAACCATTCTTCCACTCGTCCTCTGTCATGTAATTTCCTTCCTTTTTCTTCACGGCGAGATTCCCCCCCAAAACAGCCTGCTTTTTTCCTTGCTTTTTCCCTCCAAAAGCGGTTTAAAACCCAAAAATAGGTTTCCCCTCTTCATCCTTGAATAACCTCTTACACCTTTAGCTTTGGCGATAGTCTTCAATTCTGCCAGTTTGCTCTTTGAGAGGTCCAAATGGGGATCAGTGCTGCATGGTTTTAGATCTGAAGATTCAGCACCAGCTTCATGACTCAACAACTTCTTGCTGTCTGATTTAGGACTTGTTTCTTTCTCTTCTTCCCATGCATTGCCACTTCTCTTTACGGTGTCTTTCATTTCTTTCTGTGGGCTAACCTTCAAGGCTCCTTTCACTACTTTTTCTGCAGCACCATCCACCTTTGAGCCTTTCTTTTAGGGTATCTTTGGAGTCATCAATTGCCCTATTAACAGACAGCTTTGTGATGGGTGATCTACGCACAAACTGCGACTTCGGCCTTGAAGATTGGATGGCAAAGTACTCCCTCGGTGCTTCACTAGCGCTTTGCTCGCTTCAGAACGTTTGAGAGACTTCCTTCAACTCTATGTCATGGGAACTTTTGAACTAAGATGATCGCTTCCACAAACCTTCCTTTGATTCCATAATTCCCTGCACTTTTCTTAGAGATCATCATTGAAATTATCAGCTTGATAATGTCCTTTGGCATCAGTTTTTCATATTTTTCTAACACACACACATCATGCATCCAAACAAAATCATACACATGCACTAAGGGAATATATACATTGGATGCGGATTATCGTAATGCATCACACACACAATGAATCACACGCAGAAAATAACACAAATGCACAACAAAAGAAATGGAGGTGTATACGACTCGGATGCGCAGCAGCACGACAACGTGAGTTCAAAATAAGGGGTTTTTAAAACACCATTTTTATACATTTTTTACATATAGAAGGGTGTCATATAAAGGGGTTACTTTTACAGATTGAATAGAAAAGGGTTGGGTTTTATTCAATAAAAATTCATAGATTAGGATATTTATAAATAGGCCATGAACGCACGTTAGATAGAGGATATATATATAGTGAACCCCCTGAGATTTATACAAAGAATAATAAGTACATAAAAAATGAATGCTATATGGGAGATGGGAGAGACCTACACAAATCATAGGAACAATAAAGAGGGTGATGTGCACTCCACAAATCTAAGCTCGTGTTATAAATCCTCGCCATCTGAAAGCTCATCCGGACACAAAGGAGCATCAAACGGACTCTACAATATGAATAACTAAACAATTACTCCCTTATACATAATACATCATTAAAAAAACTAGTGACTATTGACAAGAAAGAGGATTGACTTACTAGACCACCGTACACGTACAATCTATTGATAAGTGTAGTGAGACCGTGTCTCTCTGTATATCGAGTCTCCAAACCTATGGGATCACGGTTTGTGATGGAGTGCTACAAAGAAAATAGAATAGCATTATTAAAAGCACGATTGTTAGTACAAGTGACATTCCAAATAAGAATGTAAGAATAACCAAAATAAAACTTACAAAGTTCTTTAGATAAGTCATGTGGTCACCACTGCCCAGATTATGTACGACCCCTATCTCCAATCGTACCCTCGTTGCCTCCTACTTTACTACTACCAACATCGTCCTAGAGAATCTATGACCTCCTCCCTCAGTCTTTGCTAATCTGTAGCCACTCGGGATTTGAGGCACCACTCTTAATTTCCTTGCATGCATCTGATCATTTGTGTGACATTTATACATGCATACACTACATCATCCACGCAGTAGAGAACTTCTCTACCACCCCTCATGCAAGGATGCCACTACAAAGTCCTTGCTCCCCTTGTGTATATTCTTCCAGTGGTCTAGAACCTTGTGCCTAAATACTTGTTGCCACAACTCCCTCATGCAAGACATCACCCTTCTCCCCTCATCATTCATGATTGTAGCACATGTCCAATATCTAGGAGGTAGCTGTATCCTATTAGGATATGTCTAAGGTATGGTCTCTTCCATCTTTGCAGCCACTCTCCTAGGCATAACCAGGAGACCCATGTAGTATATTTGGCATGTCTACAAGGGTATTATCCCTTGGAGTAGCACCAATAGGGGACAATTGAGTAAAACCTAGAGTCATGGGAGTAGATGTCCCTATAGGCATGACAAATCCTAGAGACAATAAGTATCCAGCAGATTGATGAGACAGAGACACTATATCAGTGCCTCCACAACACCCACTTGAGCCACCCTCTTTGGGCCCGATATGAGAGTGAGGAGTAGCAACCCTCTTTTGGCTATGGGCTCACAACATCCACATCTTCGCAGCATCCCCCAAAACCACTCCCTCCATTCGAGGCCAAAGAGTATCGACCTCACAGAATGACCTAATGACGTGCATGAAAACTCCTAGTCCGTTGTCCTCTAAATTATAAAATCTAATTAGAGACATACATATGAATATCTCCTGCAACTCCTCAATCGGTCATCCCTTGAATCATCTTGCTCTTTGAGTATCGTCAGAGGTAACTTGCACAGATAGAAAACGATGTTAGCATAATCAATATAAAGATTTAGGTAAAGCATGATAATATAACTCTAAAAAAAATACTATCAATTAAAATGCATATACTAAAGTAACCTTAAAAGTGAATCATCAATGAAGGAGTAAGCATATGCAAATACAACTCAGCCTATGGTCCCATGTTAATCTCCTGGCGGTACAGCTTGGCATACACTGGAAGGTTTATAGATAGGTCACCATAGAAAAGAGGAGTCCACTTCATTCTCAAAAAATTATTGGCCTCTTGTCTCTTCGTCTACATTACACATGCATGCCTCTCCTACATGCTCCAAGCCCTCTTCACCCTACAATATCAACTCCTTCACCTACATACTCTCCTTGTCTCTGTTGGGAACATTGCTTTCATCATACACTAGCACACTGCGAGAAGTTGACGGCACAGCATACCACCATTGAGGTTGTCGAGGATTTGGATAGAAGACTACCTAATCAGTATGACATATAAGAGTGAATCAACATTCGGGATTATTTCCTATCATCTCAAAATCAAAAAAGAGGTCATGCATGTGTTCACAATGACCCGGCAAGACAAATGTATTGCGCAGATCCATCCATCTTTTCTTGGAATCTATTTCTAGAAATCTAGATGGACCTCGCTGAATGGTTACCCTAGCTCCTTCCAATACCAGTTTAAACCAATATTTGTCGAATATGATCATGGAGAAACTACAATAATCCACTGAGATAACACTTTGCAAGTTTCCAAAATACTCCATCTCATCTACCATGGTTTTCAGATCCGTGGCCTGCATCAACTCTCTTACTTAAACTTTTTCATGACACCATAATCCATTGTGGAAGCACATTTTGTTGATGCGCTCAACATGGAAATGTCAACCACATGATCAGGTTGCACTATAGATTTTTTTCTATATATTGAAATAACTAGATTAGTTGTTGCACATGAAATCTAGATATGATAGCAAATAAAGTATGCAGTCACCTTTGGACTACATCCCCTCAATAATTCCCACTTCTCGGTAGAGACCTCTACCCCTTCGCAAGAAGTTGCAATCAAAGCTCCATGTAATCACTACATAGATATAGACCATGGAATCTCCTCCATGCCCTCAGGGTATCAAATCAGTTGATGGCATGCATTGTGTTGAAATTCAGATCACACTTCTTCTCCATCTTTTCTAGCATGTTCATATCTAGCGAGCCACTTCTCCATGGATGCATGCTGCAATATACAAAAATAAATAACTTTCTCTTCCATGGTAATATCTATCATTTTTTCTCATTTGTTTCCAAACACCACATCTCCGATCAGTCTATTATCATCCTTCAATGACCATAGCATATTGTTGTTTTTGAATCCATTGTTGATAGCCACTTTGAAATAAGCACTAATGCCTCAACCTTCAACCATGCTACCTTCCGACTAAGCTCGTTTTAACACAAAGCCCTTCAATGTTTTCATGAAGCACTCCAAGAAGAACATCCATCGCGTATGGATAGGTCCCATAATCTCCACTTCATCTAGAAGATGCACTAGGAGGTGAGTTTGTATCATGAGCATGCTTGTGGACAAGTACCTCTAAAAGAGACAAGCTGTCTCCACCGCTCCCTGCCTTGCGAATTCAATAGAGGATATCTTGATCTCCTTTTGTAAGATCCATTACACTAACCTCGACAACTTGTAAATCACTTCCCGTGTTTCTATAGTGAGGCACCTTGTTATCACGATCGACAGTACAAACTATCACAAATGAAAAAGCATTAGAATATCAAGTAGAAACTAAATAGCGAAATATTGAGGCTACTTACAATCAATATAAATGCAAACTTGAAATATCTTATATTAATCATGCGATTTTAGCATCATACCTATTAGGGTGTGGATAGACATGATAATTTGCTTCACGATGCACTCTTGTTTAGTGAATAGGACCCAAGGAGCGTGAGGTAGTTGCAAGAGACCATTAGTGTGCTTGACTGTGGCCAAAGTGCCTCCATCTTACATCCCTTCCTCAAATCCATTCATGCCCCTATAGTGTTTCTCTTTTCTTGTGATATGGTCCCATAATAAATTGCCCACATTCTTGAAAATATGCATCAGATCCAAAAAATGGTTGATTTGTAAGAGGATCCAATACGACAACTTATAGAAAACCAAGAATCGTGGCATTCCACTTGGATGTGACTCCTTCTGGACCATTTTTAATTGGTACCAGCTTTGGGCATTTATTCGTGTTGGAGATCATCCAAGAAAACCTTCCCTCAGTTCATGATCCTCCAAAAAAAAGTGGTGTGTCCTTGATATACCATCTTCTTCATGTTTGTGACCTTTGAGAGTCTAACTATGGCCCACACAATGGACAAAAAAGCGGTGTGTCCTTGATATACCATCTTCTTCATGTTTGTGACCTTCGAGAGTCTAACTATGGCCCACACAATGGACATGCATGATAACTTGAGGTAACTAGAACTATTGCACCACCCCTATCTAGTCAACACAAAGTTGAATTAGCTATGTTAGATATGAGAAACTTGAATGAGCCCACTTACCTGAGCACTCCCCGAATCCTTGGAAAGTCATGCATGGGTCCACATGAGAAGGCTCGTATATTAGTGAACCATCATCCATCATGCTTGCTCATGTCTTCCACAGTGATCCCCTCCTCCCACAAAATCTTGAGCTCATCAAATAATGGATGGAGGTAGACGTCCATGTTCTTGGCTTTGTAGTGCCCAGAAACAAGCAAGCTAAGAATCATGTGTCATTTCTTCGTAGAAAGCCATGGCGGGATGTTGTAGTTAAGAAGATCTACATGCCACACATTGTAAGAAGTTGAGCGGAGACCAAATGGATTCACACCATCCATAGCAAGACTAAGCTGAAGATTCTTAGGCTCTCGTGCAAAGCTTGGAAAGGTGGAGTCAATGTGGCTCCATGCTGCACATGAATATGCTTATATTCATTGGACTCCATCTGTGGATATATTGCGCACATGCCACGCTCTCAAGCTCACTATTCTCGATGTATGAAACATGTGACGTACACAAGATATAAGTGAAAAGTATCTAAGAACCTTCTAAGAGATAGTTTACCCTTGCAAGTCCTGTCGATACATGTGAGCACCACACTTTGGACATGTCTCCATAGTCCCGTAGTCCCCTCGAAACAGCACACAATTGTTGGCATGTGCATGGATAATGTTATAGTCCATGCCAAGCTTTCATAATACCAATCATGCATCATCACATAACTTAGGTATCATGTTTTCAGGTGGTAATATATGATACTTTAGCAACGTAAAAGAAAATCAGAAGATGCCTTGAAGAGTAAAGAAGTATTTTTTATTTTATAATAAGTCAAAAAAATCAACAAAGCGCAGAATGTACCTAAACAACTTTGTTACATTCGCATCGCTCCACTTGTACTTTACCTACACACTTAGGATCGCAAGCATTGTCTTCAAGCAAGATACTCGGCACCTATCATATAATAGTATAGATGCTTCTTCTCTCAATGGATCAGATGATTCAGCATCCATAGGCATTAAAGCATCGATCATTGCCTCCATCTTAGATTCCAAGATTGCAACAAGGTTCGAAAGGCCCATTGTCCCCTCTGGTATCAAGGGTGTCATCTACGGCGTGCCCTCCAATTGGTGTATTAGCTTAGGAAATCCATCCATAGCACGCCCACAAACTTTTCTATTGGGCCACAATAGGTGCATTCCTTGGGATGAAGTATTACCTCTATGTACAAATTTCATGGGCACATCTAATATTTTTATATATGATATTCAATTACTTTGCGAATGTAAAGCATGAATGATACACAATTTTTTTACAATTTGCTCAAAGTTTGAGATTGCCTAGTCAATGATCTTCGATTGAAACTCACCAAAGTGTCATGTGTGTTCTATGGACAAGTGACACTTTTGTCTGATTGCCAGCTTGCATTGAGTGCAAGGACACGGGACATGTTGATTAAGATATGCCTCGTGATCTCTTGGATATCATGACCATCATCGTTTTCCATTTGGTCTATGCTATAGCAAACAATAGGTTTTTTTTTTCCCTCATTCGTGATCTTCCTCCATTGTAATCTCCACTTCTTTTTCTCTCTCTTTCCCTTTATTTATCTCCCTACATCCATCTCTCTTTGTCCATTTGGCTCCCTTCATCCTTCTTTGTTTCACTCCTCACCCCTCTTTCTCTTTTTTTATTTGCCTCCCTTCTTCCTTCTTTTATTCTCTCTATCCCTCCCCTAATTTAGCGATGCTATTTGCAACGCAAATAATGACATTGCTATTTTGCATCGCAAACTGACATCACTATGTCCCCATTTCCTTGTAGTGAATGCAATCATTATCTTAATCCTCCTACTCTTTGTTTCCCTAGCATTGGACGCACTAGTATCTTAATTGTCACCTATTTCATTTTCTTCTGGATTGGGAGTATCATCACATACCTCAATTGGAGTAATATCAATCCTTTTGTCTTGCTCAACATTTCTCTTCGTAAGTTTTTTTTCTTCTTCACCCAACTTGATGTTGAGGAACCCATTCTTTTGACCATGCCTGCAATAAATCTTGTTGAGCCATAGAAGCACATTTTAGACACAAATTCTTAAACACATATGATATAAATCCCTTTGAGCCATACAAACACATTAAAACTTTGTATCTAGCATTGTTTCTCTCTTAGCATTGTCTCATGATATTTGAGGTAAGTAGGAATTTGTATTCTAAACATATAGCTATAAAAGATGGGCTTCATGGCTTTTTGTATTTCCTAATGATTTGTTGACATTTGAGGGTTTGATGTATCATTAAAATGACCTCAACAAATACAAGGCCCTTCTATTTTGATACTATAGATATGTTTGACTTAGCCTACTAGAATTGTGAACTTGGGGCCATCCACAAAAGGCAATTGATTCTTCAAATAAAGAACCTATATCTAACCTTGCCCATAAACCTCTTTTTTTAAAATAGCTATATATTACTAGAAGTAGTCTCATTAGATAAACACTATCTAATGCTATTAAAGATAGTATTAGAAAAATAAAACAGGATTAGAATATTCATTCTTCCATCTATGTTTAGTAGTAGTGTAGAGAGGAGCCCATCAGAATCAAGGTTAATATCATACAAGTCAAATTATAGAAATGAGATCAATCTAATATACTTCTTTTCCAAGGCATAGTTATTTGCCTTCAATAGGAAAAATAGGAAATGAGGATTTGCCACTGTAATTGACCTTGTTGAGTTGATGGAAAAGGTTCACTAATATATATATATATATCCCTTCTCAAGAAAACCATGGAACAAAAAAGACACCTTCGTTGGTTTTGCCATTGAAATAGACCAGAAATGCCTACCTGATCTACACCGCACGAATGGTCTCTCTCTCCCTGCCTCATTTTATCAGTGAAATATTGTTTATATTCTTTGAAAATAGAAAAACTGATGATGGTCTCTCTCTCTCTAGCAGCCTGGTTTCATCGGCAAAACAATGAGCACGAACGATAATGCGCTCTCTCTCTCTCTCTCTCTCTCTCTCTCTCTCTGGATATGGCCGTGAGCAGGGGGACATGAGTAGGGGGCATTAGGGTTTTGTCGGTGAAGCGATGCCTTTTCACCAGTAAAATAGTGCTCAATCCTCATCGTCTTGTTTATTGTGGCCGTTGAATTCACACTTCGGTCGTAAGGCTTCCTTCATTCGTTTGCATTCGTTCATTCATTTGGCTAGTTACAATCATTTGTTTGTTTGTTACTGGTGCGCAGATCAAATGTTGTACGCTCGCATAGTGAATGTTGAAAGGTCCCCAAGAACAAAAGAACTCTACTTTTTGCACAAAACTCAAGGTAAAAAGCATGCACGACATGAACAAGAGACCAATTGGGTGCAATCTCCCCCCATGCCTTGTGTGAGCGCTCCACAAAGTCTGTATTTTATGTATTAATCATCTTCAAGCTCAAATAATAGCCCAAATTATAAAATAGCAAGCTTTTAGCTTTTGAGTTTTCTTTAGCACAAAATAGAAATAAAGCTAATGGGTGGTGCCCAAAGAGTCAGGCATACCCAATACAATATCCAAGTACAAATAACATAATCGTGCGCCCATGCGCATACAAAATAATAAATAAATATCCAACGCCTCAATAAATAGGTGCGACAAAATATAGGTGCCATGCCTAAGGTATGCGCCCATCAAAATATAAGTGATAAATCGAATACTCGCTATCCTCCAATGCTTTCCTCCGCCACTGCTGCTATCTCTACACATCAACTGAAGCATTCACAATCGTTAGTAAAATAATACAATTAAACCAACAAAAGTGAATACCTAGCAGTCTTCAGCTACATAAATAAATCAACTGGTTAGAAATCAATCCTAACCTTAATTTATTATGAGTGCGCACTCTAAACTCATAAACATTTATTAATTTAATATGCATTTTGTGGAATCACCCACTATGGAATCACCCATGTACACACTAAATTAATGAAACGCCCAAAAAGGATAGGCGTCCCCATCAACTTCTCGCACAAAGAATCCACTTTGTGTATGAGCCCCGGTCATCAAAGTTTATAGAATCAACCGTAAAACCTCACGGAAACCATGGTGGCACGGAATCCACCGTGAAATATGCCTCCTGGCATCATACCCCCGGGGTGGGATAGCAATTGACCTCAATTGTTATTAGCTCAATGTGGAGCTAACAGAGTGGGGAAAGCATTTAAGTCTCTAGCGTGCATCCATTGGGCTTCTTCTACATGATGGTTCTTAAATTTGACTAGATATCTAGAATATCTTTGGCCAGTTCTAGTGGTCATAAAGTCAGTGTCTATGATAGCTTCAGGTTCAAGTATTTCAGTCTCTTCCTCTAACAAAGGTGGGTTTTCATAAACAGGGTGTACATGTAACTGGCCTCTAAAGGGTCGTAATAAACTAATGTGAAATGTGTTGTGAATTTTCCAGTGAGGTGGTAATTCTAACTTGAATGCATTGTCATTAATTTTGTGAATGATCTTAAATGGTCCATAGAATCTAGGGGCTAATTTCACAACTGGGTGTCTATCTACACTTTGTAATCTATGTTTTTCTATTCTCAACCAAACATAGTCATCAACTTTGAAATTCATTGCTTGTCTTTTCTTATTGGCTTGCTTGGTATATGATTGCTGGGCTTTGGCAATCATGTTTTTAACCTCATCAAAAATAGTAGCGTGCATACTAGCAATATCATCAGCACTTTGAATTCTATTTGATAAAGATGCAACAGGTGTAGACAATCTATAATCATAAATCACTTCAAACGGTGCTTTCTTTGTAGATGTGTGTGGTGTATTGTTATATGCAAACTGTAATAAATGCAAATGTGTATCCCATGTCTATGGTTTAGAAATAGTGTAAGCACGTAAAAGATCTAAAATAGTACTATTAGTGGCTTCTGTTTGTCCGTTAGTTTCAGGATGAAATGCAGATGAGAAATTAATTTTTGTTCCTAGGTTAGCAAACAAAGTAATCCAAAAGTTGTTACAAAATCTAGAATCACGATCAGAAATAATAACTTTTGGTAATCCATGGTTAGTGAAAACAGTTTTCAAAAACAATTGTGCTATCTGTGATGCTGTTAAAGTTTTCTTACATGGAATGAAATATGCTTGTTTACTAAACCTATCTACTACTGTCCAAATCATATCATGATTAGCTTTAGTATTAGGTAAACCAATAATGAAATCCATAGAAATTTGTTCCCATGGTCTCGATGGAATAGATAAAGGCATAAGTAATCCATACTGTTTACCATGATGTCTCTTAACTCTTTGACAAATCAAACATTCAGAAACAAAGTTAGATACATCAGTGTCCATATGCGGCCAATAAAAATCTTCAATTAATGTACGTAAAGTAGATATAATACGTCTATGACCTTGATATGGAGGACAATGAATCTTATTCAAAACAAAAGATCTGAATGGAACTGTAACACATAATCTCTTTTCATAAAACATGAATCCATCATTATAAGACAGTGAATCAATAGGAATCCAGTTATTTTGAACTAATTTATTCCAATCAGCATGACAAGTAATGTCTTGATGATAAGTATCTTTTATAGGAGTTAGAGAATCAAATGATATAACAGAAATATTATGAATGGCAGGTCTTCTACTTAATGCATCGGCCACTACATTTTCTTTACCGGGTTGATATTGAATAATCAGATGAAAACTCTGAATAAAGGCTGCCCATTTGATATGTCGATCAGATATTTGGGGTTGGCTACGTAAATGTCTAATACTTTGTTGATCGGTCTTAATCATAAATTCAGAACCCATTAAATAGTGTTTCCATTGTCTTAAAGCTTGTACTATAGCTAATAATTCTTTATCATATGTGGAATATTTAAGTTCGGAGGGTTTCAGTTTACAACTAGAATAGGCTATGGGATGATTGTCCTGCATAAGTACGGCTCCTATTCCAGATCCGCTAGCATCAGTCACAACTAAAAAGAATGGTCTATTAAAATCACGTAGTTGTAAAACAGGAGCATGGGTTAATGCATGTTTCAATAAGTCAAAGGATTTATGTTGATTATCGAACCAATGATAAACAATACATTTCTTCAAAAGTTTAGTCAATGGAAAAGCAAGTAATGAAAAATTACACACAAATTTCCTGTAGAAACTAGCAAGACCTAGGAATGATCGTAACTCATGCACATTTTTAGGTATAGGCCAGTTCAATATTGCTTCTATTTTCTTAGGGTCAACCTTAATACCTTCAGATGATACAATATGACCTAAATATTCAATTTCTGTTTTAAAGAACTCACTCTTTTCCGGATTGGCATACAATTGATTATCTTTTAATAACTGGAAAACCAAGGACAAATGTTCATAATGTTCTTTCTCATTTTGACTCAATACCAAAATATCATCAAAGAATACAATAACACAATGCTGATATTTCAAAAATATACGGTTCATCATTCTACTAAATGTAGCAGGTGCATTAGTCAATCCGAAAGGCATTACTAAAAATTCATAATGACCAAATTGTGTCCTAAATGCAGTCTTGAATATGTCTGACTTATCTAATCTCACCTGATGATAACCAGATTTAAGGTCTATTTTACTAAATATGGCAGAACCTTGCAGTTTATCCATAAGGTCATCGACTCTAGGAATTGGATACTTATTCTTTACTGTGATCTTATTAAAAGCACGATAGTCAATGCATATATGATAGGTATTATTTTTCTTCTTTACTAACAAAATAGGTGCACCAAATGGAGAACTACTAGGTCTAATCAATCCTCTATTTAGTAATTCCTCAACTTGATTTTGAATTTCTTTTTGCTCTATCTGGTTGTGCCTATATGGTGCTTTGCAAGGTGGTTGTGTACAAGGAATCAAATCTATTTTATGATCTTCTGGACGTGAAGGAGGTAAACCAGGTGGTAGATCTTCTGCAAAACAGTCTTTAAAGTGTGCAAGAAACTCTTTATGCCTAGGGTGCATATGATTTTCTTTAACTTGTAGTTCATTCACCCAAATGAGATAAGATTTACTACTTTTTCATAATGCACGTTTTGCTTGAGTATGCGAAAGCAGTGGAAAAGCATTAGATGCATGCATACCATACAATGTAATATGTTTTCCTTGAAATTGAATATTAATCGAATGTGTGGAATAATCTATATCAGGGTTATGCTGATGACGCCAAGGCATACCTAAAATAATATCACTGGACTGTAATGGTACAACTAGAAAATTTCTTCTTTCAGTGTATTCACCAATTTGAATTTCTAAATCATGCACTTCCTGTGTTCCATTATACCTAGTGCCTAAGAATGTTGCTTTAATGCGATAATGCGTAGGAACAATTTGTAACTTCAATTCTTTCACTAACTTTGCAGAAATAAAATCATGAGTACTACCATCATCATGCAAAATAATCTTTTCCTTTCCATGCGGAGTTGGCATACCTGGTAAAGTATCCGAAGGAGTAATAATGTCATCTTCATCTTCCGTGAAATCAGGCATTTCTTCATGTTCGTCATCTTCCATTGCTCCAAGGTAGCTGATATGGACAGGTAGCTTCTTCGAATGGCAATTGGCTGCTAGATGTCCAGGTTGGTGGCATTTATAACACACTATAGACTTGGCTTTGGTTACATTGTTTGCAATGGCAGGAAGTCTAGGGATATTAGGATTTGACGGTGGAATAGGCTTAGGGTTTTGATTGGTATTGGATTGTAAAGCAAGTGGCTTTGCCCAAGATTTATGAAAAGATGATGAAGGAAAATAACCTTGATTAAATCTTCTAAAATTTGAGTTGAATTGCTTAGATCCATAGTTACCATTGGTTTGGAATTGCTATGGACGCTTGTCTCTTCCTCGCAGCTTGTCTTTAGTGTCATGAGCTAATGAAATTGCATCTTCAAGAGTTGCAGACTTGAACATATTAACTTCAGCATAGTAATGCCCAAGTAATCCAGACATATACTTGCGCTTGTGTGTCGCTTCAGGTACGTCTTCAAGCATGTGTAACTGAAGTAATGAATTCCAAAAGCGCTCAGTGTACTGAGGAATAGGCTCACGATCTCATTGCTGAAGAAGGTCCCATTGCTTTATGGCTTTTTCATGGAATTGTGGAGGAAGGAAATTCTGCATAGACTTCTTCTTGAAATTCTCCCAGGTAGTGGGACAATCTATACTCTTACGAACCACGGTTCACCAAAGAGATACTCTATCCACTAAATGATTAGTGACACACTTGATTTTATCTTTTTCTGCATATGTTTCCTCATGAAAGTAGTCATCAAACTGACTAATGAATGCAAGAACAGTTTTTCCCTCTCGAGTGCCATTGAAAGTACGGAATTTGAAATTTCTTTTACTTATCTTTGTTTCCTTGCGGATGGATTGAGCTTCGAGAGTCGCGTCGATGGTACGTCGAATAAGGTCTTCAGATTGAGGTTCCTCTTTGTCGGTAGTCGATCTTTGTAAATTTGCCAATTGAACTTGCAATGCTTGCCTAGCTCGTCGTTCTTTATCCAACTGCATCATAATTAAGTCCAGCTTTTGCTCCATCGTAGGTTCAGGAAGATTGCCTTCAGCCATTAAATCATCCATATGTGATTCCGTCATCCTGCAAAACTTCAAAAAACCTCACACTCTCAAAATCCAATTAGTGGGATGAGCGTAGCTCAAGATCGGGTGTACAAGGCTTATATATTTTTGTGTGTGGCTTTCATAATCTTTGTCTTTGGCTATTGCGGGATTTGTAAGCTTTGAAAAATCTACGTTTTAATCTTCTGTGCGTGCTGAAAATGGTTCAGCAAACCTGCGTATACGAATAGTACCTTCCAATGAACAACTTTGCAGTTTGGAGTTTCTGCGCAGGAACAGCCCTTCTATGAGTTTTGAACAGAAGTCAGTTCTGACTTCAGGTGACTTGTCTGACTTGTAGAGTTGCAGACTTATGTGACTTACAGAGTACCAAGACTTGCAGAACTTGGTTGATTTATCAGACTTGCAGGATTTAGACTTTGTAGACTTGCAGTACTTTGCAGAGTTTGTGAAGCTGAATATGATTTAGAACTTAAGTAACTAAGCTTTTAAGCTTAGTAATAAAAAACGTCGAATCGTGGGGAGGGGGGGCCGTTTTTTCAGCTGCCGAAAATTCCGCGGACATATTCTGAGGCGCCGAATTGAAATTTTTTGAAGCTTAAAGCTTCTTTAAGCTTTGTAAGCTTTAGTTTTTAAGCTTTTAGGTCTATGGAAATTGAGACTTATCTCTGTAACTCCACGACTTGTATAAGAGGATGTAGGAGTGGTCCTCCGCTGTGCAGGCTAGTCCTTTGCGATCTGAAGATGGAAATAGAGGTTCTTGATCACCAGGAATCCAACCGTATCGACCGTTCGCGATAAGATTGATCGTAGAGCTCGATCGTTCCAGGAGCTCCGCCTTCGCACAAGATGGATAGCGATTAGAAGCTATTGATCTCAGCTTCGCTCTGATACCCCTGGTGTGCAGATCGGATGCTCTACGCTCGCCTAGTGAATGCCGGAAGGTCCCCAAGAACAAAAGAACTCTACTTTTTGCACAAAACTCAAGGTAAAAAGCATGCACGACATGAACAAGAGACCAATTGGGTGCAATCTCCCCCCATGCCTTATGTGAGCGCTCCACAAAGCATATATTTTATGTATTAATCATCTTCAAGCTCAAATAATAGCCCAAATTACAAAATAGCAAGCTTTTAGCTTTTGAGTTTGCTTTAGCACAAAATAGAAATAAAGGTAATGGGCGGTGCCCAAAGAGTCAGGCATACCCAATACAATGTCCAAGTACAAATAACATAATCGTGCGACCATGCACATACAAAATAATAAATAAATATCCAACGCCTCAATAAATAGGCGCGACAAAATATAAGCGCCATACCTAAGGTATGCACCCATCAAAATATAAGTGATAAATCGAATACTCGCTATCCTCCAATGCTTTCCTCCGCCACTGCTACTATCTCTACACATCAACTGAAGCATTCACAATCGTTAGTAAAATAATACAATTAAACCGACAAAAGTGAATACCTAGCAGTCTTCAGCTACATAAATAAATTAACTGGTAAGAAATCAATCCTAACCTTAATTTATTACGAGTGCGCACTCTAAACTCATAAACGTTTATGAATTTAATATGCATTTTGCGGAATCACCCGCTATGGAATCACCCATGTACACACTAAATTAATGAAACGCCCGAAAAGGATAGGCGTCCCCATCAACTTCTTGCACAAAGAATCCACTTTTTGCATGAGCCCCGGTCACAAAGTTTATGAAATCCACCGTAAAACCTCACGGAATTCACTGTGGCATGGAATCCACCGTGAAATATGCCTCCTGGCATCAGTTACACTTCATTGGTAAGGCGTGTTACAAACTGTGGATCTATCATAATAAATGATTTTTGTTAGCCGCTCCTTATATGAGGTTGAGGTATTTGATTCCATGTATGTTGTAAGAATACCAAGTAGCTGTAAAATATTACACATCGTAGCGAACAGAATCTGAGAAAGAGATAGAGAGTACACAACAGATAAGAGGAGAATCAGTAAATTCTTTAACTCCAAAAAACTGATAGAAAGATGGCTTTGTCCACCTGTGCGCTTCCACTGTGTGAAGCTTAGATGGCGATCTAGACAGAAGATAGATGAAGAGCTTAATGCTAGCTGGAACAACAACTCTGACTGGGTGAAAGATGAGTGATTGATAGGATGTGAAGGGGTTTAGCTTTTATAGCCTGCAAAGGCCGTTAGGTTGGTGTGACCGACCTACCATATAAGCCTCCACTAGTCGGCCAGGGAATATTCCCTTCCAGCCAGGGCCGCTTCCGCAACTCCCGGACCCCACAATAGGGGCCCCTTTTAACTCTCTTACCCTGCAACTCGATGCAATGTGCCTCGAGTTGCTACCAACTTAACCACTCCATCTAACCCAAAGATTAGACCCACAATGGTCACCTTTTTGCCATCCGGTCACATAGACCTCATCTAATATACAAGTCAGGACTCAACCAATGTCCAGGCTCACATTTGGCTTCTCCTCATAATGGGGGCCTTACAACATTGAGCACCATGGATCATTGGTAGTAGCTAATGAGGGTGGGGCATTGATCATATCTAACACCCCCCCTCAATGTCCACCCATAGGTGAACTATCTCCTCGGCCCAATGCCGAGTCTCTGAAGATGAACTTGAAACAGATCCTTCGTAAGTGCTTTGGTGAAGATATGTGCTCCATTCTCCTCTGTTGGACAGTAGACTAGTTCCACTATCCCATCCTCCATCAAATCACGCACATAGTGATACTAGATCTCTATATGTTTGGTGCGTGCATGAAACACTGGATTTTTGGCAATGGCCATGCAACTCTGATTGTCACTTCTCAGCACAGTTGGTTCTTCACCTTGCACTCCCATATGCCATAGAATCCTTCTCAACCATACTGCTTCACATGCAGCAAAACAAGCTGCCTTGTACTCTGCTTCGGTAGAAGAAAATGCCACTGTTGGCTGCTTCTTACTAATCCAAGAGAAAATTCATGAACCCAAAGAGAAACAATAACCAGAAACTGGCTTCTTGGAATCACTATCTCCTGTCCAATCTGAGTCACAATTCCCCACAAGAGAAGTTCCGAAACTGTATGTGATACCATAGTCAAGAGTTTTCTTCAAGTATCTGAGCACCCGCATCCCAGCCTTCCAATGACTCTCATGAGGTTTGTTTGAGAACCTGCTCAAAACACCAACATCAAAACTTATATCTGGTCTGGTGTTACACAAGTAGATCAACCTCCTATACCTCCCAAAGTTTGCTAGTGCTGATGTATCCTCAACGGATAACTTTGCATTCACCTCCATAGGTGTAGCTATCTCCTTGCACTCGGTCATGCCAAATGCTTTCAAGATCTCCCATGCATACTTCTTCTGAGAGATGAAGATCTTTCTTGGCTCTTATCAGACTTCAATCCCTAAACAATAGTGCAGCAAGCCCAAGTCTGTCATTTCAAACTCAGAACTCAAAGCCTTTCGAGTTTGGTTGATCATATCTTCATAGTCACCTGTAATAAGAAGGTCGTCCACATATAGGACAATCACCACAGACTTTTTACCATCCCTGTAAACATACAAGTTAGCATCTGAGGCACATCTTTTGAAGTTTAGGTTTAAAAAGAACTTATCTATCCACTGGTACCATGCTCTGGGGGCTTATTTCAGCCCATATAATGCCTTCTTCAGCTTACACACTTTGTTCTTAGAATGGGGGGCCTCAAACCCTAGTGGCTGAGCCATGTACACCTCCTCCTTGAGGTTACCATTTAAGAATGCTGACTTAACATCCATTGGTTCACTGGCCACTTCTTGTAGGTAGCCACTGCAAGTACCGTGTGAATAGTGGTCATTCTGGCAGTTGGGGCAAATGACTCTTGAAAATCAAACCCTTCAACTTGTGAAAATCCTTGGGCAACCAGTCTAGCTTTGTACTTTTCTAAGGTACCATCAGCCTTGTACTTTACCTTCCAGATCCACTTGGTACCAATAACCTTCCGCTTTGCTGGTCGATCCACTAGCTCCCAAGTGTCATTCTTCATTATGCTGTCATACTCCGCCTGTATAGCAACCTCCCATGATGGATCTGCAAGTGCTTCTTCTAAGTCGGTTGGCTCCTTTACTTCTCTCATAATCTCAACCATCAAGGCCATATTGACTATGTGAGCAGAAGCCCTCCTTTGCTCCTCTATTCTCTGAGACCTCCTTGGTCCATCTGCCTTCTCCTCAACAGATGCAGGCATAGGATTATTGTGGTCATAGAGCTGCTTCACCCAGCGCGGCAATGGATTTTCCGCTGGGGTGATGTCAGGTTGGTGAACTTTTTCCTCATCATCTGAAGATGATGCTTCCTCCTCCTTAAGGATAGGGATAGCTCTCGATGCATGTTCATAGTGGACTACTTCTTCGCTTGATGTTAAAGTGGAAGAACTTGCCTTCTCCTCCTCCACTGTATGCGGCTCCACCTTGAATACCACATCACGGCTCACGATGATCTTCTTTGCCTCTTGGTCATATAATTTGTAAGCCTTCTGCTCATCACTATAACCCAAGAAGATACATTTTCTGCTTGTTGGTTTTAACTTGTTTCTCTTCTCATCTGGAACATGTGCATAACATTCACATCCAAAAATTCTGAAATGTGAGATAGATGGTTTCTTACCAGTGTAAGCCTCATGAGGTATTTTTCCCTTGAGAGCCTTTGGGTAGCTCCAATTTAGAATGTAGACTGCAGTATTAACAGCTTCAGCCCAAAAATGGTTAGGCAATCCCTTGCCCTTTAGCATGCATCTTGCCATCTCCACAATGGTGTGATTCCTACGTTCGACAACACCGTTCTGTTGAGGTGTGTGAGGCGTTGTCAATTGACGCTTGATCCCTTTGATCTTGCAAAAGCCTTCAAACTTCTTTAAGTTGAGCTGACCACCACCATCTGTTCTAAATTTCTTCACACTTTTTCCTGTTTCATTCTCAACAAGTTTTAGCCATTCTTTAAATTTACCAAAAGCTTGAGCCTCATCACGAAGGAAGTACACCCACATCTTCCTACTGTAGTCGTCGACAATCAACATAAAATAAAATTCCCCCCAAGGCCTGTGTAGGCGTCTTACCACACAAGTCAGTATGCACCAACTCTAGAGGAGCATGTGCTCTATTCTTGCTTTCTTGTGGAAATACCTTTCTCTGTTACTTGCCCATCATACAAGCTTCACATGGTTCCCTCAATTCAGTTATTGTAGGTAGGTGAGCAACCATATCTTGCTTTTGCATCTCCTTCAACACTGCAAATCCGATGTGTCCAAACCTTTCATGCCAAAGCTTACTTGTGCCCACTCCAGCGGTTATTGTAAGAGCATTTAGCTCATACAGGTTGTTCCTTCTTTCTCCTTTGCCAACAATTGTGCCATCACTATCAAGAATTTCTGCACCTGTCTTCTTGAACCTCACTTCATGACCAAGATCAGTTATGGCAGCAAACTGGTAAGAGATTTCTCTTGATTTCAGGAACATACAACACATTTGAAAGCTTTTTGGCTTTACCATTTGCAGCAACAAAAGAAATAGTATCTGTGCCCGTAGCAGGGCATTTAGTATCATTTCCAACCGTCACAGTGATGGATTCTTGTAGAGGCTGCATAGAACTGTATAGACATTTCTTGTTGGTCATGTGACGGTTGGTCATGTGACGGCGGGAGGCCCCACTATCCAACACCCATGAGTCAGTGGTAGATTCTTCTTGCGCCGAGGAGCACACTTCCTCAATGGTCGCCATGAATAATTCCAGCTCTGCTTCAGCCGTATTGGCTGTCTCTTTCCCTTTACTTTTAACGGTACCATTCTTTTCATCTGCCTTCTTGACACGACAATCTGCAATTGCATGTCCTTTCTTCTTGTAGTAGAAGCACTCTCCTTGAAACTTCTTCTTTCCACCCTTCTTTTTGTCACCATCATTTTTTTATGGAGGAACCACCTTTGCCTTTTGTATTGGCAGAGAATGCAGCATCTTCATTGTTGCTTCCTTCTCGGGCTTTCAACCTCAACTCCTCCTTCATTAATAATGCACAAAACTCCTCAAAAGTCAAAGCTTGAGGCCTCACCTGAGTATTAAGGGTAGTTACTAGTCCATCAAACTTTTGTGGACAAATCTGGACACCTCCGAGCTAGCTCTTCGCTAGTCTTTTGTATCCCAGCGCCAGCCATCTGGTCGCGCAGATTCTTAATCCGAGTGATGAATGCTTCAACCGTCTCTTATTCAGCAAACTTCTCCGCTGCTAGTTGATTCTCCAAGTTTTGAATCCTTGTTTGGTTTCGTGTTTCATACTGACTCCTTAGTACATTCCAAGCCTCTGATGCTTTGGTTGTATGCTGAATCAAAGTCAGAACACTGTCAGAACAGCTTGTAACTAAGGCACACAATGCATCTGAATTCCTTCGTTTCCAAGCTCGTAGAAGATCTGCATTTGGAGGAATCATCACACTAGGATTTGATGGGTCGGGGATAGGCTGTGGTTCTGCGTCAGTCCCCAGCACAGTCTCCAGAAGCTCATAAGAATCAAGGATAGTTGTAATTTTGAACTTCCACAAGGTGTAGTTTGTACCATCTAACTTGCCTTCGATGAAGGTTGGTGGACGAATCCTCAGTGTTTGAATAGCCGGTACAGCAACACCACCTCCTGCACCGCTTCTTGATGCGCTAGAACTGCTTCCGAAAGTCAATATAGTTTCTCTTTGTTGTTGAAGCCTTTGTCTCTTGCACACTCTCTGATCTCTAGAGTCCCCTGGGCTCTGATACCATGTAAAATATTACACAGCACAGCAAACAGAATCTGAGAAAGAGATAGAGAGTACACAACAGATAAGAGGAGAATCAGTGAATTCTTTAACTCCAAACAACTGAGACAAAGATGGCTCTGTCCACCCGTGCACTTCCACTGTGTGAAGCTTAGATGGCGATCTAGACAGAAGATAGATGAAGAGCTTAATGCTAGCTGGAACAACAACTCTGATTGGGTGAAAGATGAGTGATCGATGGCTGTGAAGGGATTTAGCTTTTATAGCCTGCAAAGGCTGTTAGGTTGGCCTGACCGACCTACCATATAAGCCTCCACTAATCGGCCAGGGAATATTCCCTTTACCATCGGGCTGGGGGCGCTGCCCTCGAAACCCCGCCAGGGGGGCCAGTGGCCCCCCTGGGACCCCCCAGCCAGGGGCTGCTTCCGCAGCCCCCAAACCCCACAATAGGGACCCCTTTTAACTCTCTTATCCCGCAACTCGATGCAATGCACCTCGAGTTGCTACAAGCTTAACCACTCCATCTAACCCAAAGATTAGACCCACAATGGTCACCTTTTTGCCATCCGGTCACATAGACCTCATTTGATATACAAGTTAAGACTCAACCAATGTCCGGGCTCATATTTGGCTTCTCTTCATAATGGGGGCCTTACAACATTCAACACCATAGATTATTGGTAGCACCTAATGAGGGTGGGGCATTGATCATATCTAACAGTAGCTGCTACCAAAGCGCAGATTGGTAGAATGTTAGTGAAGCATTCTCGTACTGGGCAACTACCTCAAGACACTCATGTTAGCATAGGAGGGGAGAGCCCCATGGAGGTCTACGTTATCACACTCAAAGATGGTGGCGGAGATGGACATGGTGCAGTTACAAGTAAAGGCTCGCTCATGCTAGTACTCGAGATTCTTGCAGATGCGTGAGGCCAGGTTGCTTGATGCAGACGAGACTACAGCCTTGAGAGCCAGCTGCTGGGGGACCATGGCGCCGCTCAATGCACGTCATGCGGCCACGTGTCTACAGTCACCGCTGCATGAGTATTGGACAATGACACTGTCGGCTATCGCCACATCAGCCCGGCGCATGAGACCGTGCCTCAGGTCCCGGACGAGCTCCCCTACCAGATTTGTTCGTTTGTCCACATCCATGTATCTCATTTGTGTTCGTTCATTTGTTAGGTTTGGTGGTCCGCGTTCACGTTCGTTTGTTCACTTGTTAGGTTTGGTAGTCCGCGTTCACATTCATTTGTTCGTTAGGTTTGATAGTCCGTGTTCACATTCGTTCGTTTGTTAGGTTTGTTTGGTTAGTCCGCATCCATTTGTTAAGTTTGTTACGTTGAATTGTCTCGTTAGGTTTGTTACATGCACATCCATGTAAATATGCATGGAGTGTCTCAATACGTGCTTTGAATCTTGACATAGGAGAGAAAGCATACGAAAAGAGGCCTATTGATTGGATCCAATATCTTGATTGCATTTCTTAGTTTTGTCGGTGAAACTAGAATAATTAGTTTGGGTAAGGTTTAACTAATAGGGCATGGTTTCATTAATTGGGCATTGAGGAGCGATCCATCACAAAGAGAGAGAGAGAGAGAGAGAGATATATATATATATATAGAGGAGTGATTTTGACGATGGTACTTTCAATAGCGAAAAAATGATAGAGAGATGTCACTGAGATGATTACCAATATGATGAGATACTTTAAGAGGTGAAAATATTGATGCTACTTTATCTGTGTGGCAAAAGAGTAATATAGAGAGAGAAAGAGAGGTGATAAAAATGTTTACGAATAGAAAGAGGTTATTGTTATAAATAGTGCCAATGTGTCAAAATCTTGTAGGATTCTTCTAAGTGGGAGCTATTTAATTCTGATGTTCTTGAAGCTATTTAAAATTACTGTCATCTCACATCATTAATTGGACCATCAATGCAAATATTGATCATATGCAAAACAACATAGATTATGATAAAGGAGAAAACCAAAACTAGCTTGAGCTGGCTAGCTTTCACTAAGGGATAGAGACAACACTGCTAATGGATGGACAAAAACTCAAGAGAGTGGAGTGTACATTAGATAATGGTTATGTCATTGTCTCTAGAGAGAAAGTTGTTCCAATGTTTGGACTTATCAAATAAGAGACGTGTCAATGTGTATCAAATGTCTAATCCACAATCTAGTGACCTATCTTTTGAGTTACCTTGCACAATGGCAGTTAGTATAAATCGCATCTACTATTTGGATACTCAGTTTGGAAGGACCTTTGTTGTGAATGGTATAACAAGTGATGCAAGTATTGCTTCACCCTCGCCTAATTTTAGCCAAATCCACTAGTAGTATTTTAACATTGTTAAGGCACCTTCCAGACAAGTGCTTCTTGAAACAAACATTTGCAATGGTAAAGGAGATTATACGAGTGGAGAAGTTACCAAAGAGATATGATGGTAATATCTTATTTAAACTTCCCTATGTGGAACCTACATCACGGTTGGTGGGCCTAGAAAATAAATTTGATGGGCACATATGGACTACTGCTATAACTAGCAAATATTTCTACATTTGCTAAAGTTGTCAGGCAAAGAAAATGTGTAGGCTATTTATAATGTGTAAATCCTCTCTATTCGGGATTCTTGAGAATAGACTAAAGAAATGAGTTGCATTGGCAAGGTTGTTTGACCAAAGTTTATGAATCAAACTCGACCATTCAATCTTGTAGGAGCTTGAATTTTTTCTTTTGCAATGTCCCTCCAATATGTATTTTGACTTGTCCATGCAAACTATTGCTATGTTTTCCCTTTGGAGAAGAAAACAAGAGAATCATAAGAGGAGTCATTCATTTGGGGTATCATTTACACCCTATTGGAAAAGGTTTTTCCAACCTAGCCATGAAGGGTATTAAGGATAAGGTCCAATAGTATGTGCAACAAGATAGGCAAGGATGTTGAAAGTCCTTACAAAAGACACGATGGAGTCAATTCTATCAAGTACATCTACTTGAGCCACAAAACTATTTGAGGAATACCCAGGTGAGCTACTTTGTCAGTTGAAACCTACTCTTGATACAATAAAAATATCACAATGGAGAAAGAAAGTCCATGGAGATGTTGGGTTGGGAAAACCATTGATGGTATGATGATTTGCTTCAGCTTTTTAAAAAGAAGTTCCTATGACTACTTCCAAAGCATGGTCTTTCTTGGGTAGCTTGAGTTTTGATCTTTTTAGAGATGCCATATCTTCAAGATATCAACCCAAGGCCTTATAAGTAGTATTGACCAAGTAAACAAAATGTATCCAGGGAGAGAGCTTTCCATGTGTTGGGTGTGTTTTGATCATTAGGGGAGCTTTGAGGTCTCGAAAATGCCCTGTAAGCAATCCTAGAGAGAGAAAATATTTTAGAAAATAAACTGTCAAGATTGTGGGAGAGAAGGAAGGAGTCTCACTTGAAGCTTTCTTGCTTGCACAATGGGGGAATACACACAAGGGTGGAGGCTGAAAACAGTTTTCCTCTTCTTAGTTGTCTTTGGTTTGAGACCCATATATAGGGTTCTTCTATTTCTTTGTAAGTGAGTTCTTTTTCTGCATACCAAGCAGATCTCTGAACTTGCGCAGCTTCTCTGCGCCCAATGCCTTCGTGAATATGTCAGCTACCTGATCCTCTGTGCTGATATAAACTAGATCAATAAGACCTAGTAAAACCCTCTCCCGCACATAGTGATAATGCACCTCAATGTGCTTTGTTCTAGCATGATAGACTGGGTTATTTGCCAAGTGTATACTGCTCATGTTGTCACAATAAATGACAACTGGCCCATCTGTAGGCTGATGCATATCATAAAGCAGCTTATGTAGCCAAGCTACCTCACAAGCAGCCATTGCTGCACCCCTGTACTCAGCCTCTGTGCTGCTCAACAAGGCAACTGTAGGTTGTTTCTTGCTACTCCAAGTGACTGCAGCACTCCCAAAAGAGAACACATATCCACTGGTAGATCGTCTATCAGAAAGACTACCAGCCCAATCAGCATCAGTGTATCCATGCAACTGTATCTGAACCCAGTCTCATAAAATAGTACATACTGCAATGTGGACTTCACATACCTGAGTATGTGTCTAGCCGCATCTAAATGCGGTTTCCTTGGAGCCTGCATAAACTGACTGACTAATCCAACAACATAGCTCAAATCTGGCCTGGTAATAGTCATATAAATAAAACTTCCTACTATGCGTCTGTACATAGTAGGGTCTTCGAGAAGCTCACATGTATCTGCGCTCAACTTCACATTCTGCTCCAAAGGAACTGAAATAGGCTTACAGCCTGTCATCCCATATTTGGACAGCATGTCCAATCCATACTGCCTCTGCAAGAGCTGTATCCCACTTGGTGATCTAATCACCTCAATGCCCAAGAAATAACGCAGCTCTCCCAAATCCTTCATCTCAAACTTCTGCTTCAATAGCATTTTCACATGAAGGATATCTTCATCACTGTCACCTGTCATAATCAAATCATCAACATAAATGACAAGTAGCATAATACCTTTCTCTATTTTTCTCACATAAAGTGAGAAATCTACCTTGGAAATCTGAAAGCCAATAGTGACAAGATACTATCCTATCTTGTCAGACCATGCTCTAGGTGCTTGCTTCAAGCCATACAAGGCTTTCTTCAACCTGCAAACAAACTCAGGATGAACAGCATGCACATAACCTGGTGGCTGCTCCATATAGACCTCTTCTTGCAAATCACCATGCAAGAAGGCATTCTTTACTTCCATCTGATGTAAAGACCATCCCTTTGATGCAGCCATAGCAATGACTGCTCTTACGGTTGCCATCCTTACAACCGGACTGAATGTTTCTCCATAGTCAATGCCATATGTTTGTGCATACCCCTTGACTACTAATCTTGCCTTGTATCTGTTCACAGAACCATCTGCATTATGCTTCACCTTATAAACCCACTTACAACCAATTGCATTCTTACCTTTAGGCAAAGGTACCAATTCCCATGTAGCATTTGCTTCCAAGGCATCCATTTCTTCATCCATGGCTTTCTCCCATTTTTCTTTTTCCATGGCTTCCTCAAAAGAAGTGGGTTCTGGTTCCTGTATCACTTTCACCATATATGCATAATGAATGGCTGTAAATCCATCATATTTCAGCCTATCCACAGGATACCTAGCTCTGGTAGACCTGCACAAAGTAGGTTCACTCCCAGGTGCTCTCAAAACATCCCTGGTCTTCCTTACTCCAGGTGTAACAATAGAAGGAATACCCAACTCATCATCAATGCTCTGTTCTGAGCCACTCGATTCACCATCCACATAAGAGTGACCTGCATTCACATCAAACATGGGCTGATCAACCTTCTCTTTTCCTTTTCGTGATACCTGCATACCACTATCTGCATTGCTTTGAGAAGATTCTCCTGATCTCAATCTGCCTGTCCATGGCGAAGAATGTGAACCACTGCTAGAGGATGCTCCAGGTCCACTAATATTTTGTGACTGCTGCTGTGAATTCTGTGCAGCATTACCATTTTGTGCATCTACATCATCAATCACATTTACTGGTTTATACCAGCTACTCATCTCATCAAAAACAACATCTCTGCTCACTGTAAACTTACGAGTAGAAGGGTTATAGCATCTATACCCTTTTTGCTGCAGAGAGTAACCAATAAAGATGCACTTCTCAGCTTTTGGATCCAACTTGGATCTCAGCTCATCTGGTACATGTACATAGGCAATGCAACCAAAAATTTTCAAATGAGAAATATCTGGTTTCCTACCAGTATACCTCTCCTCTGGAGTCATTCCATGTATTGCTGCAGTGGGAGTCATGTTCATTATGTAGACTGCTGTAGCAACTGCTTCAGCCCAATAAAAATCTGGCAAGTCTTTTTCATTGAGCATGGCACGAGATACCTCTCCAATATGCCTGTTTTTCCTTTCTGCAATTCCATTTTGTTGTGGGGTATGACTGCATGAATATTGCTACTTTATGCCATGGTCCTGCAGGAACCTTGCAAACTCATTTGAGAGGTACTCTCCCCCTCCATCTGACCTTAGGCATTTTATCTGCAGGCCTGTTTCTTTTTCAACCATAGCTTTAAGAGTTTTGAAATGCCCAAAAACTTCACTTTTCTTTTTCATAAAATACACCCAAACTTTTCTGCTATAGTCATCAATAAAAGTGACAAAATAATGATAGCCTCCAAGAGATGCAGCTTTAGTAGTCCACACATCAGAGTGGATTAAGTCCAATGGCTTCTCACTCTCTTGAACATGTCTAGGAAATGGTTTCCTTGCCTGTTTTCCAAACTGACAGGCTTCACATATCTTATGCATTTCTGCAACCTTGAATTTGGGCAATCCTGCAACAATATTTTGGGCCTGCATTGATTTAAGTTGCTGTACATTAACATGACCAATGCGTTTATGCCAGATATCAATATCTGCAACTACACCGGTCCCATGTGCAAACATTGCTGCACTCAATTCAGACATGTCTGCATCCAATGTAAACATTCTGCCCTTCTTCTTTCCTTTTGCTATCAAGCGACCTTTATTTTTCATATCCTCAACAAAGCATCCATGAGGATTAAATCTGACCTGCAAGCCCTGCTCATCCATATATGTCAAGATTGTGGGAGAGAAGGAAGGAGTCTCACTTGTAGCTTTCTTGCTTGCACAATGGAGGAATACACACAGAGGTGGAGATTGAAAAACTGTTTTTCTCTTCTTAGTTTGTGTAAGCCAAAAGAACTCAAGTACATAGAAATAGAAGAACCCTATATATGGGTCTCAAACCAAACTCAACTAACTAAGGTGGCATACTAACTAAGCCACGAACTAGAGTAAACAAGGATAGCTGTCATGTAGCTATTATTCATGGGCGGTGTACCAACCGCATCTGCAACAACTAACAAGTCGGTGACATAAATGCACAACGATCACCCTGGCATATCACGAGTGGAGCTCGATATCTCAACACTCCCCCTCGAGCTCAATCCCAATTCCTGCATACCAAGCAGATCTCTGAACTTGCGCAGCTTCTCTGCGCCCAATGCCTTCGTGAATATGTCAGCTACCTGATCCTCTGTGCTGATATAAACTAGATCAATAAGACCTAGTAAAACCCTCTCCCGCACATAGTGATAATGCACCTCAATGTGCTTTGTTCTAGCATGATAGACTGGGTTATTTGCCAAGTGTATACTGCTCATGTTGTCACAATAAATGACAACTGGCCCATCTGTAGGCTGATGCATATCATAAAGCAGCTTATGTAGCCAAGCTACCTCACAAGCAGCCATTGCTGCACCCCTGTACTCAGCCTCTGTGCTGCTCAACAAGGCAACTGTAGGTTGTTTCTTGCTACTCCAAGTGACTGCAGCACTCCCAAAAGAGAACACATATCCACTGGTAGATCGTCTATCAGAAAGACTACCAGCCCAATCAGCATCAGTGTATCCATGCAACTGTATCTGAACCCAGTCTCATAAAATAGTACATACTGCAATGTGGACTTCACATACCTGAGTATGTGTCTAGCCGCATCTAAATGCGGTTTCCTTGGAGCCTGCATAAACTGACTGACTAATCCAACAACATAGCTCAAATCTGGCCTGGTAATAGTCATATAAATAAAACTTCCTACTATGCGTCTGTACATAGTAGGGTCTTCGAGAAGCTCACATGTATCTGCGCTCAACTTCACATTCTGCTCCAAAGGAACTGAAATAGGCTTACAGCCTGTCATCCCATATTTGGACAGCATGTCCAATCCATACTGCCTCTGCAAGAGCTGTATCCCACTTGGTGATCTAATCACCTCAATGCCCAAGAAATAACGCAGCTCTCCCAAATCCTTCATCTCAAACTTCTGCTTCAATAGCATTTTCACATGAAGGATATCTTCATCACTGTCACCTGTCATAATCAAATCATCAACATAAATGACAAGTAGCATAATACCTTTCTCTATTTTTCTCACATAAAGTGAGAAATCTACCTTGGAAATCTGAAAGCCAATAGTGACAAGATACTATCCTATCTTGTCAGACCATGCTCTAGGTGCTTGCTTCAAGCCATACAAGGCTTTCTTCAACCTGCAAACAAACTCAGGATGAACAGCATGCACATAACCTGGTGGCTGCTCCATATAGACCTCTTCTTGCAAATCACCATGCAAGAAGGCATTCTTTACTTCCATCTGATGTAAAGACCATCCCTTTGATGCAGCCATAGCAATGACTGCTCTTACGGTTGCCATCCTTACAACCGGACTGAATGTTTCTCCATAGTCAATGCCATATGTTTGTGCATACCCCTTGACTACTAATCTTGCCTTGTATCTGTTCACAGAACCATCTGCATTATGCTTCACCTTATAAACCCACTTACAACCAATTGCATTCTTACCTTTAGGCAAAGGTACCAATTCCCATGTAGCATTTGCTTCCAAGGCATCCATTTCTTCATCCATGGCTTTCTCCCATTTTTCTTTTTCCATGGCTTCCTCAAAAGAAGTGGGTTCTGGTTCCTGTATCACTTTCACCATATATGCATAATGAATGGCTGTAAATCCATCATATTTCAGCCTATCCACAGGATACCTAGCTCTGGTAGACCTGCGCAAAGTAGGTTCACTCCCAGGTGCTCTCAAAACATCCCTGGTCTTCCTTACTCCAGGTGTAACAATAGAAGGAATACCCAACTCATCATCAATGCTCTGTTCTGAGCCACTCGATTCACCATCCACATAAGAGTGACCTGCATTCACATCAAACATGGGCTGATCAACCTTCTCTTTTCCTTTTCGTGATACCTGCATACCACTATCTGCATTGCTTTGAGAAGATTCTCCTGATCTCAATCTGCCTGTCCATGGCGAAGAATGTGAACCACTGCTAGAGGATGCTCCAGGTCCACTAATATTTTGTGACTGCTGCTGTGAATTCTGTGCAGCATTACCATTTTGTGCATCTACATCATCAATCACATTTACTGGTTTATACCAGCTACTCATCTCATCAAAAACAACATCTCTGCTCACTGTAAACTTACGAGTAGAAGGGTTATAGTATCTATACCCTTTTTGCTGCAGAGAGTAACCAATAAAGATGCACTTCTCAGCTTTTGGATCCAACTTGGATCTCAGCTCATCTGGTACATGTACATAGGCAATGCAACCAAAAATTTTCAAATGAGAAATATCTGGTTTCCTACCAGTATACCTCTCCTCTGGAGTCATTCCATGTATTGCTGCAGTGGGAGTCATGTTCATTATGTAGACTGCTGTAGCAACTGCTTCAGCCCAATAAAAATCTGGCAAGTCTTTTTCATTGAGCATGGCACGAGATACCTCTCCAATATGCCTGTTTTTCCTTTCTGCAATTCCATTTTGTTGTGGGGTATGACTGTATGAATATTGCTACTTTATGCCATGGTCCTGCAGGAACCTTGCAAACTCATTTGAGAGGTACTCTCCCCCTCCATCTGACCTTAGGCATTTTATCTGCAGGCCTGTTTCTTTTTCAACCATAGCTTTAAGAGTTTTGAAATGCCCAAAAACTTCACTTTTCTTTTTCATAAAATACACCCAAACTTTTCTGCTATAGTCATCAATAAAAGTGACAAAATAATGATAGCCTCCAAGAGATGCAGCTTTAGTAGTCCACACATCAGAGTGGATTAAGTCCAATGGCTTCTCACTCTCTTGAACATGTCTAGGAAATGGTTTCCTTGCCTGTTTTCCAAACTGACAGGCTTCACATATCTTATGCATTTCTGCAACCTTGAATTTGGGCAATCCTGCAACAATATTTTGGGCCTGCATTGATTTAAGTTGCTGTACATTAACATGACCAATGCGTTTATGCCAGATATCAATATCTGCAACTACACCGGTCCCATGTGCAAACATTGCTGCACTCAATTCAGACATGTCTGCATCCAATGTAAACATTCTGCCCTTCTTCTTTCCTTTTGCTATCAAGCGACCTTTATTTTTCATATCCTCAACAAAGCATCCATGAGGATTAAATCTGACCTGCAAGCCCTGCTCAACCATTTGACCAACAGAAACCAGATTCTTGGTGATGTTTGGGACATGAAATACATCAGACAGGTATTTCTTCTTCCCATCCTGCATAGACAAAGGAATTTTTTCAATCTGCACAATAGGATGTGCAGTATCATCACCAGTCTCCACAAATCCTGGTTTTTCCATTTTCCTTGCATCCTCCATCCATTCTGCATGACCTGTCATGTGGTTTGATGCACCTGAGTCAACATACCATACATCATTGCTTTCTTCTGCACTTGTCACAGAATTATTCATGTGCTGCACCATAAACAAATGCTCATTTCTGTCATCACCCTGTCTACTAGAAGATGCATAATTCCCTTGTTGCAGTTTTCCATTCATGATGTCATTCTGCTTTTTATAGCAGTCTTTAGCCATATGACCCATTTTACCACAGTAGTAGCATTCAACATTACTGTTTGCATTTTGGCCTCTTTGCCATCTACCACGACCTCTTTGGCTCCCCCTGCCTCTAGAGTTACCATGTCCTCCTCCATAGGACTGGTTTTCTTGAGTTTGCTGCATATTCTGATTTCTGCCACGGCCTCCAAATCGGCCTCCTCTACCTCTGCCTCTATCTCTTCCAGCATTTGAGTAGAAGACAGCTTCTTTTGAAGTTCCTCCTGAAGAAGATGCACCACCATTTCTCTGCTCCTCAGAAATTAGAAGAGCAATCAACTCCTCAAAATCAGGAAATCTTTCACGAACTGAAATGGATGTCCAAAACTGTGCATAATCCTTTCCTAGACCATTCAAGGTCACAGAAACTAAATCATCATCTTCCACTGGCAACCCAATGGAAGCAAGTGCATCTGCAATCTTCTTCACCTTCATGTGGTAGTCATTGATGCTCATACTTTCTCTTTGCACATTATGCAACTCTTGCTTGAGCTGCATTTTCCTAGCTTGCGTATTTGTGCTATACATTTTTGACAAAGTATCCCATGCCTCCTTTGGCGTACTTGCATCTTGAATATGCACAATCATAGAGTCTGAAATGCTGATAGACAGCCAATACATAACTTTCCTGGCTCTCTCATGCCATGCTTTAAATACCTGCATTTGCTGTTGATTGGGAACATCAGGAAGAACTGGTTCTTCTTCATTTCCTGCAACAAATTCCCAATATCCTTTTCCCATAAGGAAATTCGTCATTCTAAACTTCCATGCTTGGAAGTTGTTCTTGTCAAGCTTTTCAGTGACAATCTGTGAAAGAGAATCAGATGCCATTACAGAACACTGCAAAAAATTCTGTCACTGCAAAAAACACAGCTTCACCCTCACAAGGGAAAATCTGCAAAACTGGCGAAAGTGGTATTTGACCACACAGTCACTTCCTAGTGACGATTTTGCATCAACAGGCAACAGGGATGATTCTGTAACTCCCAATGTCTCTGCGCACAAGCATACGATGCAATTTCTACAGTAACTTTTCACCGACCTGTAGAACAGTGGCTGCACAGCATAAAACAGGGCCTTTTCCTGAGTGCGTGCAGAAAACTTCCGCCTCCAAAACAGGCCCCGAAATGCCCTCACCGCGAAGGGTGTCTCAACCTGAGACAATGCACTCTTGCAATTTCCGACTGTGCTGCCTGCAGAGATCTGCTTCCAAAACAGAAAATGAAAGCAACACTGCTCCTCTTATCAGAACACCGCGAGCTTGGCTTACTTTCTTGAGCTCCTTACCACGAACAAGGCTCTGATACCATGTCAAGATTGTGGGAGAGAAGGAAGGAGTCTCACTTGAAGCTTTCTTGCTTGCACAATGGGGGAATACACACAAGGGTGGAGGCTGAAAACAGTTTTCCTCTTCTTAGTTGTGTAAGCCAAAAAGAACTCACTTACAAAGAAATAGAAGAACCCTATATATGGGTCTCAAACCAAAGACAACTAACTACGGTGGCATACTAACTGAGCCACGAACTAGAGTAGATAAGGATAGCTATCATGTAGCTATTATTCATGGGCGGTGTACCAACCGCGTCTGCAACTGAAAGTCAGTGACATAAATACACAACGGTCACCCTGGCGTATCACGAGTGGAGCTCGATATCTCAACATAAACTTGTTTTTTTATTTTTAAAAACTTTTATATTTTGATAAGTAAATAAATAAAAAATTGTTGATAAGTCATTGTCGCGATATTCTCGTAGTCACATCAAACCTAGAAATCTAGGCCGCCATAAAGGTGACAAAGATTGTTATAATCAATATCTTACTCATCCTCATTAAAGTGAAAACTAATATTCAATTTGAATTTTGTTTGATATTTGATTACATCCCTCCATTCTCACTCTCTTCTTTCTTTCCCGTCCTTACTAGTTTCTTCTTCGTTTTCCTTTTTATTTCTAATTCACATACTTTTTCAATCCAATCTTCTAATCACATCCTTAGCTATGGATCAGCCATCCAATGATCTATGTAGATCCAGTAAAAGGCCTCTCTATCATCTTCATATTGAGTTGGATAGTGAGTATGAACCGATAACGAGGAGAACAAAACCCATTACCGTTACAGAGTCTACAAAACATATGCTCAGGTTTGAAGGAAAGAAGAATCTTGATCTTTGGTTAGATGGCAGGCTATATCCCAAAGATCCTAGAAAAAATAGCACTCTACCTTTCTATAATAGCTCTTCATTGTTGAGGTTCATTTTGGTGATGGTTATAATGGGTTTCTAGGCTATACACTTAACTTGGTTGCAGAAAAGGATGTTCTCAAATTAGAGAACCATCTTTTATCAAAATATAACAATGAGTTACTACAAAAGCTAGAAGGCTATCAACAAAGGATTCATTTGTTGGAGAAATGCATCAAATCTTATCAACGAAAGCAAACTATTTTAGGACTTCGAAATCGACAAAGGGCTCTTAGAAATATTGAGAGTCTCAGATGAGGAGGCGGTGGTTATAGTCAAAGAATCCAAGTAGCAAGGTACATTTTTGTTCCAATTTAAAAATATAAAATATAACTTTGTTTATAATTAATTGTATTGATTTGTGATGTTGATTTTGTTTAGGTCTATTCTTCAACTGAATGCAAGTGAAAGAGATTCTTTCAAAGCATCTCAGTTTTATTATCATCTTCTTCCTTTAGTAGTTCCAAAATATATTTAGGAAAAGAAGAAATTTAAAAAGGCAAAGAAACAATGCTTGGAGTCATTTATAAAGGATCTCTCTTTGGATACTGAGTTAGTACAGAAGACACTAGATAATATAGGTATCAGTCGAGATGCTTATATACAACTTTTCTAGCTTTTACAGTTAAATATGAAGCAAGGACAAGTATATAATTGCATACTTCTAAGGCCATCTGTGATTAGAACTATTAGACAAAGAGTGAATAACAAGGTAATGGAGATTTTGGGTGAGCCTTTCCATATTAAGGCTAGCCAAGAGCAAGAAAAAGGAAGTTGTATTCAATGAATTTAACAATATTTTCCTTGACTTGCCCACCCTACATTGCCTGATGATTAGATTCTACGACTTGTCACTAGAAGAGGCACAAGGAATGGCTAGATTTGTGGTTAAACTTGATAAAAGTGAGATTCTAAAATGTACAAAACTAGAGAGGGTCTCTATTACCTTGATGAATAGAGCACTTTCATCAGATCATTACAATTGCTCAATGTCATTCTGTGTTCAATTGGAACACAACATCTGGTGGCTAGGAGCATTCAAAGTAGATATAGAGGATTTTGATATATTGTAGTGGATTTTTCATCGAACACCAATACCTGATGTTATTAAGAGACAACAAGTAGGAGAAAAGCTATTTGTTGAAGGATTTGGGAACTATAAGATTGAGTGGCACATAGCTGGTGACTTAAAGACACTTAAATGTATGTACAATGTATCAAAGGGAGCCAACTCTAGATCTCCTTGCCTATATTACATGTCCCCATCCAGAGAGTTGAACTCAAGCAATTGGAATAGACCTCCCTCTAGGCATAACAAGGATCCATAGTTTAAGCCAGTCCTAGATATTCCCTTAGTGAATGCCCATATCTATACACTTCATGCGCTTTGTAGGATAATTGAAAATCTCGTTCATATTTATATAGGATTTTCATGGAAGCTGAAGCCATTATCAGCTAGAACAGATGCTATAGCAAATATTGAAAAAGTCTTATCTGCAACAATTGGTTTGCATGGTGGTAATGTTGTTATTGAACCACATCTTCAAAGGTCTAAGGATGGCAATTGTGTCTCCAAAAAGACATCTCTTAGTGGAGTGAAGGCTAGCAGGTTCTTAGACTTTCATGGGAGACTTGGTAAGATAAACTCTAGGAATGGTGGCTCAACTATTAGATACAATCAATGAAAGTGCCTACATAATGCAATTAAGGATCATGTTGATAATGGATAAGCTCGGAATAGAAAAGCCAATGTTTGGGAAACACTAGATAAAGTATTCTTTTATTGTGATAAAAAGAGTGGAATGATGATGATCTCAAAGACTTCAAAAACCAATTGAACCTTTTTAAAAAGGCAATGATAGAAGCTCAAGGTAATCAACACTTTACTCACTATATGGTAAGAAGTTTGCATATGTATGTCTCTTTATTGTCTGACTCATATAGGGTTTTCCAATTGAATTTCCTTATTTGTTAACTATGCAGTATATTTTATAAAACCATGCTCCATATTTTATCAAGAAATATGGATCTCTATCTATTTGGTCAACCCAAGGTATGGAAAAATCACATTATCAAGCAACAACAAAATACTTTAAACACACGATATGGAGGTGGAAGATACAAAGCAAACACTTTATTAGAGTTCTTTCAATGGTTCTACAGACAAATTTAAAACAAATTCAACCTCAAAGACACAATCACATCATGTAATACATCATCTTTAGCAAGGATTATATCCACTATTACCCAAAGAAGAAAAGAGGGATATTTAAACTCTTGTGCAAAGCAAAGATATTCTGAATGGTTACAAACTAGACAAAGATATGGAAAAAGATGAATTTCAAGAAACCCTTAACATCTTTTAGTCTGACTCTATTGCAAAAGAGTCTTTAGTTTCAAGGAATTCATTGGGTCCTCTAAGGGGATCTTTTGTTTCATCCCACTCGATGAGACCTCTACATTTTAGGAACTCTTGTTTCCTATAGCCTGGAAGGAGCTTCAAATTCTTGGCATCTTCTACATGGGAGAGCAAATAAGAGACAAGAACTCCAAAGTATCCTACCCTAGATCTACAATATCTAGGCATGAAGCTAAAAAATCTTACAACTTCTTCCTTCTCCACTAAAATTATCTTATCTGAACCTCTATTGAAAGCTTGGGATCCAATTACCTTGGAGATAGCTTTTAAAGCCATTATTGGTAAGCTTGGACAGCTTGACAACCTGCTATGATAAATTGCAACTGTCTGATTATTTAAGCTTCCAATATAGTGACCAAGGCGGCCTTTGACTTTTGCCAAGCTTCAATGGCCTTGAGCCCTTGGCTCTTCCAAGAAAGTTGTCTGCATCTTCAATTTCTATCTGCACAATGAACCACAATAGTATAGCATGTCAGTAGATAAACATTCAACATGCTCTAATATAAATCATAATGGATATCTTAGAATTTTCTTTCATACCTTAGGGTTTTCATCTTCTTCAAAAAGACTATTATCATATAGATTTATTGAACTTTTTGGTTTCTCGTCTAATGGAGACTTCAGTTTCTCTTCATACCCCATGTTATCGATACCAAGTCTCTATTGAATTTGCAAGTACTCTTCCTCTCAAGGCTTCCCCCCCTTTTCATATTCCATGATCTGATTAATACAAGAATGCAAGGCTACATAACTGCCTTGAAAATTCTCTTGCTCAACATCAAGAGTTGCTAGCAATTTCTCTTCATAACCTGTAAAATTATTATCATTTAGATCCCATGCAACAAGGATTGCCAAGCAGTAATCTTCTCTAAGATCAAAAAGGCGTTGAATATCATTTAGCAACACATATCTCTTTTTGTTGATGAGATAACTAGGAAATGTTGGGACACATTCAACAGGACCTGTTTCAATCTTTGCACTCAACTCTATCTTCTTTTCTTCCACTTTTGTAATGTTCTCACTTTTAAACAAAGCAACATCAAATCCCTCTACTAATTGGTTCTCAATATCCTCCTGAAACATTTCACCCTTCTCTTCAACTTCTTTGTCTTTGCATGTAATATCCTCCATCTTCTTCTCTTGTATTGTATCTGAAGAACAACTATCCATATATTGAAGATATACAAGAAATCCAACATCCTTCTGTACAAGAAGACATTGTTGCCTATTTTGATTAAAAGGGCAATCCACTTTCCACTTCTTGAATTCCTCATCAATAAGGCTAAACCTTGTTTGCAAAGTTGTTTTAGAAGCATTACAAGCTTCCATTACATCGCTATAATGGACAAATCCCTCAATCTCTAGGCCTTCCATATGTTTATCGTAAAACACCTAAAATTCCTTCAGTTTATCTTCAAGATCCTTCAAAAGCTCTTGCAAGTCAAAGGGAACATTGAGCATATCTCTGATGTAAATAAATCTAGATGAATTTCTAGTTGCATGAAGAAAATCAAACAGCTTTTCATCACAGGTGACCTCCAAATCCTCCTCCTCCATTCCCTCTAATGAAAACTTCCTTTTAGTCGTCATGATTACTCACAAAAGAAAATCCAAAAAACAAAAATAAGGGTCATAATATACAAATCCACATTTGCTCATATGCAGTAGACTAAAGAAAGATTGCTAAGAAAATTAAGGAAACACAATATGAAAGAAATAAATTAAAATTTTATGCAGCAGAGAAAGCATGAAATTCCGAGTCTCATTGATCAAACTTTGTTTAACATTTTCGACTCATGAAATGCAAAAACAATGATTCAGACTGCCTCACAGTTCACAAAACCACATTTCACACGTCACTTATAAAAAAAACTTGACGAATTTGCGTTTCATAGATCCGGAAAATTTAAACAAAACAATGCTTCAAGAACATCAAAACCCCATCATTTTACATGTTTATCAAACCAATATTGCTAGAAAAATAAAGTAAAACCAATATAGAATTTCTAAGTCCCTGATGTATCTTTCTCCTTTTAAACCAACTAACATCTTCAATGCCTCAAAATTCAAGGTTGCAAATAAAAATATTGAGAAAAGTGTGATACTTGATATTTGCAAGCCTTGCTCTTGAGAATAAATGGTTTCTTGTAAGCATATGCTTGGTTTGGCTTGTGATTATTGTGATTACAAGATAAAAAGCTTGTTGAAGACAAGACGAGATAGATGAAAGAAATAATAACCAAGACCCCAACCTAAGTGTTCATATATATATGCCAACGGTCACCGCACATTTGATCAAAAAGTATATTGCACTAATTCGAAGGATGTGCGCTTAAAATGCAAAAGAAAAAGAAAAAAACTTAAAATCGGAGCTATAAAAGCGCTATCATGCCAAAAAAGTAAGTGGCATGTGGCACAACTTCCTAGGCAAAACAATCTTCCGTCGCTAGGTTTCTCTTGTCCACATGAGACCTCCTCGTGTTTCATACGACTAAGGCCTACAAGTTTTTGTTGTAACGTGGGTGCTAGGTTTCTTTTGTCCATTAAAGCCATAATCACGTTTCATGCTTTTAACTTGATGCAGGTTATAGAACTTTGAATCTCTTTTAAGTTTCATAAATTATAGAACTTCAAGCTTTAAGTAAATAACTAAGTTGAAATGAAAGAATCTCTTTTAATCTTTCAAATGCATGTGTGTCTATTGGAAAAACATATACTACAAAGTCGAAATTTAAAAACATTATCAATCAATAAGGATCAAGATGTTTAGGGTAAATAAATTTTCCCAAAAAGTAGTCTAAGGGATGAGTTGATTCTCGTAGAATAGACGAGCTGAACACGACTAGGATTGCGATGTTTGTCATGTGATGTATGAAACACAAACGGTGTTATGTTCTTTTTTTCGTGGGGCATTTTTGGGGATTCTCATGTTTCAGTGCTAGGTTTCTCTTGTCCACATGAGACCTCCTCGTGTTTCATACGACTAAGGCCTACAAGTTTTTGTTGTAACGTGGGTGCTAGGTTTCTTTTGTCCATTAAAGCCATAATCACATTTCATGCTTTTAATTTGATGCAGGTTATAGAACTTTGAATCTCTTTTAAGTTTAATAAATTATAGAACTTCAAGCTTTAAGTAAATAACTAAGTTGAAATGAAAGAATCTCTTTTAATCTTTCAAATGCATGTGTGTCTATTGGAAAAACATATACTGCAAAGTTGAAATTTTAAAAACATTATCAATCAAGAAGGATCAAGATGTTTAGGGTAAATAATTTTCCCCAAAAAGTAGTCTAAGGGATGAGTTGATTCTCGTAGAATAGACAAGCTGAACACAACTAGGATTGCGATGTTTGTCATGTGATGTATGAAACACAAACGGTGTTATGTTCTTTTTTTCGAGTAAGGCCATATCGTGTTTCATCCGACTTGAGCCTCCATTTTCCCCCTTGTGTCGTATGAAACGTGATATGGTGTTGAGTTCCCTCTCTCTTCATACGCCCTTGTGCTGTATGAAACGCGATGTGATGTTGAGTTCCCTCTATCTTCAAGGCCTACTCGTGTTTCATATGTCTTCGTACTGGTTTATTGAGATTGTATTTAGACTTTGTGATTACTGTTTGCTTGTTGCTTCGTGATTGTAGATATATTGATATGAGAGATTATATTTCCTAATTTGTTAGTATTATTTGGCTTTTTGGATGTTCCAGATGGCTAGAACTAAGTCCACTACAAGGAAGTAGAAAGTTGATCCTAGAGGTCTTGCTTCAAAGATACATTAGTCCTCCAAGCCTTCCAAACTTTCAAGTAAATCAAAGCCAAGAAGAAGGTTCTCACAGCATATGAGGTGCCTTAAGGAGATTAGAAGTGCAATGAAGGCTCTGAATAATGCAATTCCAAATGTGTCTTTTCAGAGGCTTGTCAGAGAAATCTGTGACAAGCATAGTCTACAGAGTTTTAGATGGACTAGGGCATGTCTCAACTGTATTCAAGAGGCTACAGAGGATTTTTTAATTGAGTTTTTCCAAGATTCTTATATCTGTGCGGCTCATGCATATAGGCTTACGCTCATGGATAAAGACATGATTATTCTTAGGAGATTGAGATACAGGTTTTCAAAGGTCCTTGAGCCAGTTCCTCTTTCTGATGTTAAGGCTTTCAATATTTTAAATGTGCGTCCATATAGAAAGAAGAAAAATGATACTGGTTTGAGGGTTAAAGATGTTACGCATGAAAATGACACAAGACAACATGAGAAAGAGGAAAATTCCAGAGTAGATCAGGGAGATGAATGGAGGAAGTTTAAAAGAAAGAAGGAAGAAGAAAATGAAGCAGAAAAACTCCCATCTTTTGAAGAGGACTTATTTACCCTTCTTGAAAGGGCTGATCCTAAGGGCTTCAATGTTTCTTGCTTTTACTTGCTGATATTAACAAGAGATCTGATATGATATTTTTGGACTCTGATTGTGTTCAAATTCTCCAAAATAAAGTGACAGAAGTAAATGGCTCGATTCTTCTTGTTGGGATGAGGTATAGTTTATCAAAATTTGTTTAAACTCATCATATTTTTCTAGCAATAGACTTTCATGTTGATGCTTACTATCTCCATTCCTTTGCTAGGTGTATAATGCATGAGCTCCCCTTCGATATACAACAAAAGATTGAGGTTCTTGATTCATCCATCTCATACTATATGAGGAGTGAGCTTGATGCAAGTGCCTTTGACCATTGATTCAATTCAATTGACTTTGAATCTTTGGAGCTTCTTCTAATTCCATACAATGAAAAGTAAGTAATTTGATATTTTTAAAGATTTTATTAGATCTTATTTTGTTTGATTATTGAAATATTTTTGTTTTCAGTTCTCATTGGAGCCTAATTGGAATAGACTGTGTGGAGAGGCAATGTTTCCTCATTAATTTTATAAAAGGAAGTCATGGAAATGCCAAGTTATAAGTTATATAATCTAGGGTCTCCTTGATATTTTGATCTTTTTATTGTAGGTAATCTAAATATTTTGATCTTTCTTTTGTAATAACTATAAATTTTATTGCCTTTTTGGTACACAGTTTGAAAAAGATTGATTGAAGTACTAGAGAAAAGATCTCCCATGCCTTCTGAGTTACTTGCAACAATGCAATATAGACAAGTTGCGGTAAGTTCTTGATTAATATGGTTGGAATATACTAAGAAAATTTATTCTAAAAACTACCATAAACAAGTTACTCTTGTTGATTACAGTGTCCTCATGAGGATGATAGTTACTCTTGTGACTAGAGAGTAATTATAAATGCCATAAGATTGGTTTAGTTTATTTATCTCACGGGGGATTCACTAGTAGTAATAAGGAGGCGTCATCTGTGTGCAAGAAATATATGAAAATACCCCTTATCTACCCCTATTTATGGAACCTTACCTTATAAAATGTACATACCTTCCCTTAAAAAACCCCCCTCCCTTACACTCACGTGGTGGTACCATGTGGTAAACCCTAGTGGACCCCCCCGAGATTTATCTCAATGATGATAAACTTATAAAGGTAATGTGAAACATACTAAACTTTAAGATAGAGTTTTATTGCAAAATAGTCCATTGTAAAAAATCAAAATGACTAAAAATATGTTTTTACAAATGTATGAAAGTTTACAAGGGATTGCTATACAAGTGAGCACATTTGGAATGTAAGAGCAAAGCTCTTGAAGTACATACTGACCAATTGTATACAATTGACAAGTAAGGGCTTGGACATTGAAGGAGAGGAGGTGCATGTAGCTACAGTAGGTGAAGCTATGCCTTCAACAAACCAAAGTATCAAAGATAGGCAAAAGGACTCCTAGAAAGGATGTTCCTTCTAAAAAAAAGTAGCTTTTGCCTCAGATTGTAAGCCCTTGTGTATAAGTCATGGAGATGGCTGACAAAAATTTGTACATGTATTTTATATTGATAGTAAAGAGATATTTTCTTCAATATCATTGCATTGTATATAATTCTTCTCTCTCCTGGTTGATATCTGTAAAAAAAAAAGTTACAAATGTTTATTAATCAGGAAATGAAATCAAATATACACCTAAATGAATATAATATGAAATAAAAAGTTTCTCGTTTGTTATTAAGTTGGAACACAAATGAGTATGGTAGTTCAATATCTTCATTCTATAAATCCATCCTCACTTGATGTAGTATACATGATGATCTAACCTTTAGGATTGCAATAATGTCCTCATTGTACTAAACATCAAGATCCACTATAGGAACTTTGCTAAAATTATGAAGATTTTGGTCTAAAAACCAGACTACCGCCAACATAATGCCATCTACTGTAATAAAAGCTAATGATGAAATTTTGAGTAGCAATCATATATTTACAAGATATAGAGTCTTGATCTATCTTACATATAATTTTCCCTTCTGTCGTAGTGTCCCATCCCTCATCAACAAATTGCATAACATGATCATGTGTTAGTCTCTTCATTGAAAGCATAGCCTTTGATTTTCTTATCTCAGCATTAGAAAAGAAGTCAGCAAATATATTAATAGGCATGAACAAAGTAACTTTTCTTAGCCTACTTGAGATACTATGTCTTAATGCTCTCTATATCTCAGAAAATATTTTACATCTATAGCCCTCACTAGTAGCTGTACTTGGCAAAGACCACTCAAAGCTTGAAAAATCTGGCAAAGGAAGGGAGGATATTGATCCCCATTGGCTATGCTTCATGGGAAAAATATAAGAATGGTCATAGAAGAATATTCCATTCTCTCTGCAAGCTCTTTCTTCTTTCTACCTTTATACATCTATTCTCCAATCAAGCCATGCACCACATCAATCAATCAACAATAGACTTAACCGGTTTCCATTCCTCAAGATTAGAGGAATAGACATCTACAAGACAAATGAACAAATGTTATAATGGAAAACCTTAAACCAAGTTCAAGAAAAGTGATGCTAGGAGGCATATTCCACGGTGGATTCTGTGAGATTTTGCGGTGGATTTTATAAAATTATATTTATTTGTTGGGGCTTGTACACAAGGTGGATTCTTTGTGCAAAAGTTGATAGGTATGCCTATCCTTTTTGGGCATCATGTTAATTTAATGTGCAAGTGGGTGATTCCGTAAATACATATTTAAATTAATGGACATTTATGAGTTTAGAGTGCGCATTCGTATTAATTTAAGGTTAGGACAGAGTTCCAACCTATTTATTTATTTTGTAGTTGAAGACTGCTAGGTATTCACTTTTGTCGGTTTAATTTTATTATTTTCTAACAATTATGAATACTTTAGTTGATGTGTAGAGCAGGCGGCGCTGGTGCTGGGAAGCACTAGGCGATAGCGTGTATTCAAGTTATTTAGAAGAAATTACCATTTTTAATGGGTGCGTGTCTTAGGCGTGGCATCAATATTTATTTTGGCATGCTTATTTATTGAAATGTTTGACATATATTTATTATTTTGTATGTGTATGGGTGCACAATTTAAATATTCAATATCGTCATTGTATTTGGGCACATCCCCACTCTTGGGGCATCCAACCGCTTTATTCTTTATTTGGAAAAAAGTAAAGACAAAAGCTAAAGCATGCTAATTGTAAATTTGGCCTATTTTTGAGCTTAGAGATGAATAAAATATTAAATACAAGCTTTGTGGAGTGCTCACACAAGGCATGGGGAGAGATTGTATCCAATTGGTCTTTTTGCTTCATGTCGTATAAGTCTATTTTCTTTGACGGATGATTTTTGATGCGAAGAAGTGCTTAAAAATAGCAAATTTTTTTGAATTTCAGGGAAAAAATAGACTTCGTCGAAGGCGGTGGTTGCAATTAGTACGATTTTAAGCGGTAATGCTTGAAAGTGCTTAAAAGACCTAGTGGACGACAGTTGGTGAATTTTCATAAATTTTTGGCATGTCAGACGAGACCCTAGGAGATGCCCAACAGTGCGAAACTTCAAGGTGGACTGCCAAGTTTTTTCACACTTCGAATCGGGTATCGGACATAGAAATGGGAGTGCTCGGGAGACCAAGGCCAAAGGGCAAGTGGGAAAGGACTTAAGAGAGCCCAAAATATGTGCCTTTTGGGGGCTCCCAAAAAATCAAAAATGTGGGGGAGGGGGGGACGTCCATTTTTTTTGGCGCAGGCAGAAGAAGGCGCCATTATTCTATTTGGTGGAGGAGGGGGGCTATGGCACTTACAAACAACCCCCCCTTCTGATTACATGGTTGATTCTCCTAGTGTCTTTGCTCTCCATCGCCACCTTCGGCTTCAAAGATGGCTACCCGGTTGTGGAGATGCAGTTTCAGTCTTTCTCTCTCCTCTTTCTCTCTTCTACATAGAGATACTTCATGTAGCAAGAATCAGGAAGAGAACTGGGAGAAGGATGCTTGTCCGGGGGGCACTGGATTGTTCCAAGAGGTTGAGGAGGCTGAAGGCTGAAGATATATGCTGAAATCCATGGCTGATTGGTCGTTTTAAAAACCCGAAACACACAGAAAGGTAGTATGCTCTATTTTATGAAAGAATTTTGCTTGTTTTTTATCATTCATGGTCTAAATGGTGTGCGCATGAGCTGAAATTTTATTTGAAAGTTCCTTGCATTATGTTTGAGGGTTGCAATCACTGTTATGTAGAACCCGTATTGATTTGCAGTAATTATAAATTTTCAAAACCCAAAAAATACTAATTTTGATGGAAATTAATAGTTTCTTTGATTTTGAGTGGAAAAAAATGAGTGGACATGGAATAAAATTTGAAAAATTACTGAGTTTTAGTTCCAATGATCAGTCATAAGAAATAAACCAGAAAATACCTATTTTCTATTTAAAAAATAAGAAAAATAGAGAAAATTGGAAAAAAATGGGTTTCTTACGTTTAAAAAAAAATGAAAAAATGAGATCTATGTATGTGAATGTCTAATAGGGCTGAAGCATTATGTTAAGCCTCAGTTTAGCCCTTGTTCTTTGTGTTAAAGTGTGTATTTATTGCTTTTATATACAAAAAATGACATTAAAAAACCTCTACACCTATGCACTGCAGCAAAATTAAAACGATGAGGTGAAGGATGATGTTATACAATAGTTTAAGCGGTGAAATAATAAAAAGTTTGATTATTCTCTTTATGCATAACATTTAGGATGCGGTTTATTTAAAAATAATGGATCTAGCATTACGAGGTTCACCTTGGTGCTAAGTACCTGCAACAAAGCACTGCGAATTAGCAGAAATTCATTAAAAGGGCTGTTTTGCACAACACATAGGCTGATTTCAAACCATAATTGGTTGTGCACAATAAGGCATCCACCATTGCATGAATCATACACATGGTATCTATTCCTGGCATACATAGCAATTGGTTGAAGCATAAATGACCCACGCTGGAGAGAGAGTAAGGCACCCAAGCTATAGGTCTAGACTGTGGGTCCAAGGGGGCAAGTAAATGAGGAGTGGTACATTCCTGGAATGATATAATATTGGTACCAAGAGTGGAGTTTGTTTCATATGTGTTATATGTATTAGCGACTCATCGAGGGGCCAATCCCCAAGGTGTAGGAGGGTTGCAATGGGGCCACGGCAATCAGCCGAGGGGTGCCTCCTATGTTGTTCTACGTGGTGAATTACACCAAAATGTGTAGGGTCTCCCTTTGAGGAGTCTGAGAAGGTTAAGGGTTGGACTACAAAACACGATATAAAACACAAAATATACATACGATGGCAGGGCAATGTGTCCTATAGACGCTCCTGACCGTGAGGCAGTGGGGTTGTCTTATGCATGTCAGAGGTCTGGCTAGTGCTATAGCTAGTGCCGGCCCATTTTAGGTCCCATCACTCTTGGATTTTGAGCAAAAAGTAGAGTTCTTTGTTCTTGGGGATCTTCCAACGCTCGCTACGTACGCATACAACATCCGATTTGTACATCAGTGGTATCAAAGCGAAGCTAAGATTGAGGGCTTCCGATCGCTTACCATCTCGCGCAAAGGCAAAGCTCCTGGAATGAATAGGCTCTACAGTCAGTCTCACAACAATCCGTCAATACTAGCGCATTCCTGGCGGTGAAGAACCCCCTGCTATGCAATCGGATCGCGAAGAACCATTCTCTACTGATGGAAGATCCTTTGTTAGTCTCTTAGTAAAACAGAGAATAGATGAGAATTTTATTAAGTTTGAGTTTAAGCTTTAACAAAAGCTTAAAATAAGCCTAAGCTCCACTAATTCGATGAATGGCGGTGGCAGGATGTGCTAAACGATGCCGAATTCAGCGCCGACGTCCTCTTGTCTTGGTTGTGTTGATTCAGAAAAAAAAACGTTTTAATTAAGCTTTAAAAGATAAAGCTTAAAACTCTTTAAGCTTTTAAGCTTAAACTTTCAAAACTCCAATTTCTCCCATAGCAAGAGTTCACGCACAACAACTCCCAAACCAGTTTTTAACCTCTCTGCAAGCCCCTGTTCACACCTGCGTTGCGACAGAGACGAATTCCAGTAATCAGAGAATCACACGCGCACTATATGGAAGACGTATCCGCTTGGAAGAAGGCCGACATCAATTTCTGTAACTGTGAATAAGAAAGATTGCTAAAAAGGCACTATAAAAAAAAAGCAAGCCTTGTAAACCCGACCTTGAGCTACGCTCATCCCGTTAACAGGATTTCGAGTGTGTGAGGTTGTTTAAAATTTTGTAGGATGACCGATCAAAATATGGAAGATTTTATGGCCGAATGTGATTTACCGAAACCAACGATGGAGCAAAAACTGGACCTAATTATGATGCAGCTTCAAGAGGAATGAAGAGCACAACAAACTTTGCAAGCTCAATTGACCAGTCTTCAACAATCTAGTGCCGATCAAGATGGACCGCAACCTGAAGATATTATACGACGTATGATTGATGCGACACTTGAAGCACAATCTATTCGAAAACAAGCCAAGATAAGTAAAAGAATTTTCAAATTTTGTACTTTCAATGGGTTACGCAATGGAAATACTATACTTGCTTTTATTAGTCAATGTGATGATTATTTTCATGAAGAATAGTATGTCGAAAAAGGCAAAATTAAGTGTGTCACTAATCATTTAGTGGACAGAGCATCGCTATGGTGGACTATTGTCCGTAAAAGCATTGATTGTCCTATTACTTGGGAGACTTTCTAAAAGAAATTTTTGCAGAATTTTCTTCCACCCCAATTCCACGAAAAAGCAATCAAACATTGGGATCTTCTGCAAGAAAGAGATCACGAGCCTATTTCACAATATATCAAGCGTTTTTGGAATGCTTTATTGCAACTTCGAATGCTTGAAGATGTACCTAAGGCGACCCATAAGTGCAAGTCTATGTCTGGTTTGCTTGGTCACTTCTATGCGGAAATGAACATGTTCAAGCCAACGACTCTCGAGGATGCGATTTTCCTTGGCCCATGATGCTGAAGACAAAATTCGAGGACGAGAGAAGTGACCACAACAATTCTCAAACAATGGTAACTTCGGTACAAAGCAATTCAATCCTAACTTTCAAAGATTCAATAAAAATTGGTTTGTTCCATCTTCATTCCGTAAATCTTGGACACAACCACTTGCTTTACCATCAAACACAAATCCAAATCCTAAGCCGTCTCTTTAGCCGAATCCCAACATTCCTAAACTTCCCACTATTACCAATAATGTTTCTAAAGCCAAATCCATAGTCTATTATAAATGCCATCAACCTGGACATCTAGTGGTGAATTCTCAATCCAAAAAGACAACTGTTCACATCAACTATTTGGGAGCAACTGAAGATGAATATGAAGAAATGCCATATTTTATGGAAGATGATGACGATAACGACACTACTTCAGATACTTTACCAGGTATACCAAATCCTCATTTTTTATTAACGATGAAATATATTGTGCATGGTAAAGAAAAGATTGTTTTACATGATGATGGGAGCACACACGATTTTATTTCTCCCAAGTTGGTCAAAGAATTGAATTTACATACTATTTCCACTCATTATCGCATCAAGGCTGCATTCTTAGGCACTAGATACAATGGAACACAAGAAATGCATGACTTAGAAATTAAAATTGGTGATTATGTTGAACGTAGAAATTTCTTAGTTATGCCTTTGCAATCTAGTGATATTATCTTAGGAATGCCTTGGCGTCATCAGTATAATCCCAATATAGATTATTCCATGCATTTAATGAAGATTCATTCTCATGGAAAACAAATCACATTGCATGGTATGCACACTTTTGATAATTTTCCATTGCTTAGTCATACATAGGCTAAACAACGTGCATTAAGACAAGGTAGCAAATCCTACTTAATCTGGGTGAATGAAATTGAAGTTAAGGAAAATAAGATGCATCCTAGGCACATACAAATTTTTTCACAATTTAAAGACTATTTTGCTACTGACTTACCACCTGGTTTACCACCCACACGTCCTGAAGATCATAAAATAGACTTAATTCCATGTTCTCAACCACTATGTAAAGCACCTTATCGATATAATCAAATTGAACAGAAAGAAATTCAAACTCAAGTTGAAGAATTGTTAACCTAAGGACTCATTAGGCCCATTAGTTCTCCATTTGGTACACCTGTCCTATTAGTTAAAAAGAAAAACAACACCTATAGGATGTGCATTGATTATCCTGCCCTAAATAAGATCACTATCAATAATAGATATCAGATCCCTAGGGTAGATGATCTCATGGATAAACTACAAGGGACTGCAATATTTAGCAAAATAGATCTTAAATCTGGATACCATCAAGTACGACCGACACATCTGACATTTTCAAAACTGCATTTAGAACTCAATTTGGACATATCTATTCCTTGTTAGGCCATTTGGTTTAACTAATGCACCAATCACATTTATTCATATGATAAATCACATATTTTTGAAGCATCAGCATTGTGTCATTGTTTTCTTTGATGACACATTGTTTCTCAGTAAGAATGAGAACAAGCATTATGAACATTTATATTTGGTTTTCAAATTATTGAAAGAGCATCAATTATATGCAAACCCTGAAAAGAGTGAATTTTTCCAAACTCACATTGAATACTTAGGATATATTGTTTCATCTGAAGGTATTAAAGGTGACCTTAAAAAGATAGAAGCAATTTTGAATTGGCCGATACCTAAAAATGTGCATGAATTACGTTCTTTCCTAGGTCTTGCTAGCTTTTATAAAAAAAATTGTCAGAAATTTTTCATTGCTTGCATTAATTTTGACAAAATTATTAAAGAAATGTATTGTGTATCATTGGTCTGAAAATAAAAAAAAAGTCTTTTAAGTTACTGAAACATGCCTTAACACATGCGCCTATATTGCAACTCCATAACTGTAATAGACCATTTTTCCTAGTAGTCATTGACGCTAGTGGATCTGGATCTCTAGTTGTAAGCTTGAACCCTCTAAAATTAAGTATTCTACCTATGATAAGGAATTGCTAGTTGTAGTACAAGCTTTACGTCAATGGAAACACTATCTAATGGGATCTGAATTCATGATTAAAACTGACCAACAAAGTATAAAACATCTCCTTAGTCAGCCACAAATCTTTGACCGAGATATTAAATGGGCTGCTTTTATTCAAAGTTTTCATCCACTTATCCAATATCAAACCGAAAAAGAAAATGTTGTTGCCGATGCCTTGAGTAGAAGACCAACTATTTATAATATCTCTGTGATATCTTTTGATTTATCCCTATGAAAGATACCTATGAACAAGAATCTAGTTTTCAAGCTGATTGAAATAAATTAATTTCTAATAACTGGGTTCCAATTTATTCATTGTCTTATGCTGATGGATTTATGTTTTATGAGAAAAGGTTATGTGTAACTGTTCCATTTAGATCATTTGTGTTGCATGAAATTCATTGTCCCCCATATCAAGGCCATAGAGGTATTATTTGTCAAGATTTTGGGAGAGAAGGAAGGAGTCTCACTTGTAGCTTTCTTGCTTGCACAATGGGGGAATACACACAGAGGTGGAGGCTGAAAACAATTTTTCTCTTCTTAGTTGTGTAAGCCAAAAGAACTCTCATACAAAGAAATAGAAGAACCCTATATATGGGTCTCAAAACCAAACTCAACTAACTAAGGTGGCATACTAACTGAGCCACGAACTAGAGTAGATAAGGATAGCTATCATGTAGCTATTATTCATGGGCGGTGTACCAACCGCATCTACAACTGACAAGTCGGTGACATAAATGCACAACGGTCACCCTGGCATATCACGAGTGGAGCTCGATATCTCAACACTCCCCCTCGAGCTCAATCCCAATTCCTGCACACCAAGCAGGTCTCTGAACTTGCGCAGCTTCTCTGCGCCCAATGCCTTCGTAAATATGTCTGCTACCTGATCCTCTATGCTGACATAAACTAGATCAATAAGACCTAGTAAAACCCTCTCCCGCACATAGTGATAATGCACCTCAATGTGCTTTATTCTAGCATGATAGACTGGGTTATTTGCCAAGTGTATACTGCTCATGTTGTCACAATAAATGACAACTGGCCCATCTGTAGGCTAATGCATATCATAAAGTAGCTTATGCAACCAAGCTACCTCACATGCAGCCATTGCTGCACCCCTATACTCAGCCTCTGTGCTCAACAAGGCAACTGTAGGTTGTTTCTTGCTGCTCCAAGTGACTGCAGCACTCCCAAAAGAGAACACATATCCACTGGTAGATCGTCTATCAGAAATACTACCAGCCCAATCAGCATCAGTGTATCCATGCAACTGTATCTGAACCCCAGTCTCATAAAACAGTCCATATTGCAATGTGGACTTCACATACCTGAGTATGTGTCTAGCCGCATCCAAATGCGGTTTCCTTGGAGCCTGCATAAACTGACTTACCAATCCAACAGCATAGCTCAAATCTGGCCTGGTAATAGTCATATAAATCAAACTTCCTACTATGCATCTGTACATAGTAGGGTCTTCCAGAAGCTCATCTGCATCTGTGCTCAGCTTCACATTCTGCTCCAAAGGAACTGAAATAGGCTTACAGCCTGTCATCCCATATTTAGACAGCATTTCCAATCCATACTGCCTCTGCAAGAGCTGTATCCCACTTGGTGATCTAATCACCTCAATGTCCAAGAAATAACGCAGCTCTCCCAAATCCTTCATCTCAAACTTCTGCTTCAATAGCATTTTCACATGAAGGATATCTTCATCACTGTCACCTGTCATAATCAAATCATCAACATAAATGACAAGTAGCATAATACCTTTCTCTGTTTTTCTCACATAAAGTGAGAAATCTGCCTTGGAAATCTGAAAGCCAATAGTGACAAGATACTGTCCTATCTTGTCAGACCATGCTCTAGGTGCTTGCTTCAAGCCATACAAGGCTTTCTTCAGCCTGCAAACAAACTCAGGATGAACAGCATACACATAACCTGGTGGCTGCTCCATATAGACCTCTTCTTGCAAATCACCATGCAAGAAGGCATTCTTTACATCCATCTGATGTAAAGACCATCCCTTTGATGCAGCCATAGCAATGACTGCTCTTACGGTTGCCATCCTTGCAATCGGACTGAATGTTTCTTCGTAGTCAATGCCATATGCTTGTGCATACCCCTTGACTACTAATATTGCCTTGTATCTGTTCACAGAACCATCTGCATTGTGCTTCACCTTATAAATCCACTTACAGCCAATTGCATTCTTACCTTTAGGCAAAGCTACTAACTCCCATGTAGCATTTGCTTCTAAGGCATCCATTTCTTCATCCATGGCTTTCTCCCATTTTTCTTTTCCCATGGCTTGCTCAAAAGAAGTGGGTTCTGGTTCCTGTATCACTTTGACCATATATGCATAGTGAATGGCTGTAAATCCATCATATTTCAGCCTATCCATAGGATACCTAGCTCTGGTAGACCTGCGCAAAGTAGGTTCACTCCCAGGTGCTCTCAAAACATCCCTGGTCTTCCTTACTCCAGGTGTAACAATATAAGGAATACCCAACTCATCATCAATGCTCTGTTCTGAGCCACTGGATTCACCATCCACATAAGAGTGACCTGCATTCACATCAAACATGGGCTGATCTACCTTCTCTTTTCCTTTTCGTGAAACCTGCATACCACTATCTGCATTGTTTTGAGGAGATTCTCCTGATCTCAATCTGCCTGTCCATGGCAAAGAATATGAACCACTGCTAGAGGACACTCCAGGTCCACTAATATTTTGTGACTGCTGCTGTGAATTCTGTGCAGCATTACCATTTTGTGCATCTACATCATCAATCACATTTACTGGTTTATACCAGCTACTCATCTCATAAAAAACAACATCTCTGCTCACTGTAAACTTACGAGTAGAAGGATTATAGCATCTATACCCTTTCTGCTGCAGAGAGTAACCAATAAAGATGCACTTTTCAGCTTTTGGATCCAACTTGGATCTCAACTCATCTGGCACATGTACATAGACAATGCAACCAAAAATTTTCAAATGAGAAACATCTGGTTTCCTACCAGTATACCTCTCCTCTGGAGTCATCCCATGTATTGCTGCAGTGGGAGTCCTGTTCATTATATAGACTGCTGTAGCAACTGCTTCAGCCCAGTAAAAATCTGGCAAGTCTTTTTCGTTGAGCATGGCACGAGATACCTCTCCAATATGCCTGTTTTTCCTTTCTGCAATTCCATTTTGTTGTGGGGTATGACTGCATGAATATTGTTACTTTATGCCATGCTCCTGCAGGAACCTTGCAAACTCATTTGAGAGGTACTCTCCCCCTCCATCTGACCTTAGGCATTTTATTTGCAAGCCTGTTTCTTTTTCAACCATAGCTTTAAGAGTTTTGAAATGCCCAAAAACTTCACTTTTCTTTTTCATAAAATACATCCAAACTTTTCTGCTATAGTCATCAATAAAAGTGACAAAATAATGATAGCCTCTAAGAGATGCAGCTTTAGTAGTCCACACATCAGAGTGGATTAATTCCAATGGCTTCTTACTCTCTTGAACATGTCTAGGAAATGGTTTCCTTGTCTATTTTCCAAATTGACAGGCTTCACATATCTTATGCATTTCTGCAACCTTGAATTTTGGAAATCCTACAACAATATTTTGGGCCTGCATTGATTTAAGTCGATGTACATTAACATGACCAATGCGTTTATGCCAGATATCAATATCTGCAACTACACCGGTCCCATGTGCAAACATTGCTGCACTCAATTCAGACATGTCTGCATCCAACGTAAACATTCTACCCTTCTTCTTTCCTTTTGCTATCAAGCGACCTTTATTTTTTATATCCTCAACAAGCATCCATGAGGATTAAATCTGACCTGCAAGTCCTGCTCAACCATTTGACCAACAGAAACCAGATTCTTGGTGATATTCGGGACATGAAATACATCGGACATGTATTTCTTTTTCCCATCCTGCATAGACAAAAGAATTTTTCCAATCTGCACAATAGGATGTGCAGTATCATCACCAGTCTCCACAAATTCTGGTTTTTCCATTTTCCTTGCATCCTCCATCCATTCTGCATGACCTGTCATGTGGTTTGATGCACTTAAGTCAACATACCATACATCATTGCTTTCTTCTGCACTTGTCACAGAATTGTTCATGTGCTGCACCATAAACAAGTGCTCATTTCTATCTTCACCCTGTCTACTAGAAGATGCATAATTCCCTTGTTGCAATTTCCCATTCATGATGTCATTCTGCTTTTTATAGCAGTCTTTAGCCATATGACCCATTTTACCACAGTAGTAGCATTCAACATTGCTGTTTGCATTTTGACCTCTTTGCCATCCACCACGACCTCTTTGGCTCCCCCTGCCTCTAGAGTTACCACGTCCTCCTCCATAAGACTGGTTTTCTTGAGTTGGCTGCATATTCTGATTTCTAGCACGGCCTCCAGATCGGCCTCCTCTACCTCTGCCTCTACCTCTTCCAGCATTTGAGTAGAAGACAATTTCTTTTGAAGTTTCTCCTGAAGAAGATGCACCACCATTTCTCTGCTCCTCAGAAATTAAAAGAGCAATCAATTCCTCAAAATCAGAAAATCTTTCACGGACGGAAATGGATGTTTGTAACTGTGCATAATCCTTTCCTAGACCATTCAAGGTCACAGAAACTAAATCATCATCTTCCACTGGCGACCCAATGGAAGCAAGTGCATCTGTAATCTTCTTCACCTTCATGTGGTAGTCATTGATGCTCATATTTTCTCTTTGCATATTATGCAACTCTTGCTTGAGCTGCATTTTCCTGGCTTGCGTATTTGTGCTATACATTTTTGACAAAGGATCCCATGCCTCCTTTGGCGTACTAGCATCCTGAATATGCACAATCATAGAGTCTGAAATACTGATAGATAGCCAGTACATAACTTTCCTGGCTCTCTCATACCATGCTTTAAATGCCTGCATTTGCTGTTGATTGGGAACATCAGGAAGAACTGGTTCTTCTTCATTTCCTGCAACAAATTCCCAATATCCTTTTTCCATAAGGAAATTCGTCATTCTAAACTTCCATGCTTGGAAGTTGTTCTTGTCAAGCTTTTCAGTGACAATCTGTGAGAGAGAATCAGACGCCATTACAGAATACTGTAAAAAATTCTGTCAGTGCAAAAAACACAGCTTCAGCCTCACAAGGGCAAATCTGCAAAACTGACGAAAGTGGTATTTGACCACACAGTCACTTCCTAGTGACGATTTTCCATCAACAAGCAACAAGGATGATTTTGTAACTTCCAATGTCTCTGCACACAGGCAGACGATGCAATTTCTACAGTAACTTTTTATCGACCTGTAGAACAGTGGTCGCACAGCATAAAACTGGGTCTTTTCCTGAGTGCGTGCAGAAAACTTCCACCTCCAAAACAGGCCCCGAAATGGCCTCAAATACTGCTTCACCGTGAAGGGCGTCTCAACCTGAGACAATGCACTCTTGCAATTTTCGACTGTGCTACCTGGTGCAGAGATCTGCTCCCAAAATAGAAAATGAAAGCAACACTGCTCCTCTTACCAGAACACCGCGAGCTTGGCTTGCTTTCTTGAGCTCCTTATCACGAACAAGGCTCTGATACCATGTCAAGATTTTGGGAGAGAAGGAAGGAGTCTCACTTGTAGCTTTCTTGCTTGCACAATGGGGGAATACACACAGAGGTGGAGGCTGAAAACAATTTTTCTCTTCTTAGTTGTGTAAGCCAAAAGAACTCTCATACAAAGAAATAGAAGAACCCTATATATGGGTCTCAAAACCAAACTCAACTAACTAAGGTGGCATACTAACTGAGCCACGAACTAGAGTAGATAAGGATAGCTATCATGTAGCTATTATTCATGGGCGGTGTACCAACCGCATCTACAACTGACAAGTCGGTGACATAAATGCACAACGGTCACCCTGGCATATCACGAGTGGAGCTCGATATCTCAACATTATTTCCACTTTACGTATATTAATTAAAGATTTTTTAATGGCCATAGATGGAATCTAATGTTTCTAACTTTGTATTTGAGTGTTTAATTTTTCAAAGAGTTAAGTGACACCATGGTAAGCAATATGGTTTGTTAATGCCTTTACCAATTCCTGAAAGACCATGGGAACATATTTCAATGGATCTTATTACTGGTTTTCCTAACACTCAAGCTAAACATAATATGATTCGGACTATTGTGGATCGGTTTAGCAAACATGCATATTTCATTCCATGCAAGAAAACATTAACTACATCTCAAGCTACTCAATTGTTTCTGAAAATTGTTTTCACTAACCACAGTTTACCAAAAGTTATTATTTCTGATCATGATTCTAGATTCTCAATAATTTTTGGACTACTTTGTTTGCAAACTTGGAAACAAAGATTGATTTTTCATTTGCATTTCATCCTGAAACAAATGGACAAACAGAAGCTACAAACAGTACAATCTTGGATCTTTTACGTGCATACACAATTTCAAAACCACAAACATGGGATACACACTTGCATTTACTTCAGTTTGCATACAATAACACTCCACATACAGCTATATGAAAAGCACCTTTTGAAATCATTTATGGATATAGATTGCCTACACCTATTACTTCATTGTTAAACAAAGTTAAAGCTACTAATGATATTGCCAATATGCATACTACTATTTTTTATGAAGTTAAAGATATGATTGCGAAAGCCTAGCAATCATATACTAAACAAGCAAACAAGAAAAGACAAGCTATGAATTTCACAATTGATGATTATGTTTGGTTACGAACTAAAAAGCAAAGACTACAAAGTGTTGAGAAACACCTTGTTGTAAAGTTAGCTCCTAGATTTTATGGACCTTTCAAAATCATTCACAAAATCAATGACAATGCCTTTAAATTAGAACTACCCCAAATACTGGAAAATCCACAATAATTTTCATATCAGTTTGTTATAACCTTTCAAAGGCCAATTACCTGTCCACCTTGTCTATGAAAATCCTCCTTTGTTAAAAGAAGAAACTGAAATCCTTGAACTTGAGACTATTCTAGATACCGGCTTTATGACCACTAGAACTGGCCGTATATATTCTAGATATTTGGTGAAATTTCAAAATCATCCTGTTGAAGAGGCCCAATGGTTGCACACTCACGACCCAAGTGCTTACCCCTCACTGCCCGTTCCACATTAAGCTAATAGCAATTGAGAACAATTGCTATCCCACCATGGGGGTATGATGCGATGATGCATATTCCACACTGGATTCTGTAAAATTATATTTATTTGCCCGGGGCTCGTACACAAGGAGGATTCCTTGTGCAAAAAGTTGATGGTGACACCTGTCCTTTTTGGGCGTCATGTTAATTTAATGTGCAAGTGGGTGATTCCATAGCGGGTGATTCCACAAAATACATATTTAAATTAATAGACATTTATGAGTTTAGAGTGTGCACTTGTATTAAATTAAGGTTAGGAGAAAGTTTCAACCTATTTATTTATTTTGTAGCTGAAGACTACTAGGTATTCACTTTTTTTGGTTTAATTCTATTATTTTTTAACAATTGTGAATGCTTCAATTGATGTGTAGAGTAGGCAGCGGTGGCACTGGGAAGCACTGGGCGATAATGTGTATCCAAGCTATTTAGAAGAAATTATCATTTTTTATGGGCGTGCGTCTTAGTCGTGGCGCCAATATTTATTTTGACGCACTTATTTTTTGAAGCGCTTGACATATATTTATTATTTTGTATGCACATAGGCGCATGATTTAAATATTGAATATTGGTCCTTGTATTTGAGTACTTCTCGACTCTTAGGACGCCCAACCGCTTTATTCTTTATTTGGACAAAAGCAAAAACAAAAGCTAAAGCATGCTAATTGTAAATTTGGGCTATTTTAATTGAGCTTGGAGATGAATAAAATATTAAATACATGCTTTGTGGAGCACTCACACAAGGCATGGGGGGGGATTGTACCCAATTGGTCTTTTTGCTTCATGCCGTGCAAGTCTATTCTCTTGGATTTTGAGCAAAAAGTAGAGTTCTTTGTTCTTGGGGACCTTTCGGCGCTCGCTATATACGCATATATCATCCGATTTGTGCACCAAAAAGAAAGACTTTAAGAATGAAATCCTTACAATTTGGTTTATGCATTGGAAGATTTGAACTTTCAGGTTCCAAATATAGCTCTCTATGCATAAACACATGTTGCACCAAAACCTCTTTTATGCTATTCTTATTTACTCCAAGCTTAAAATCTCGGATTCTACCCTCCAAGCAGAGATGAATGAGCTCTCATATCTTTTCCTTTTCCCATGTTTTGCCTGTTGCATGGTGATCCAACTGCCTTTGCTAATGATTGTAAGAATTCATATTCCATCTTTTTGGAATGAGTTAAATACTGATATGGATGTGATTTGGAAGCTTGGATGCCTTGTTAAAGGTCGAATTTTTGTATCCATAGCGCACACACACACACACACACAAAGAGAGAGAGAGAGAGAGAGAGAGAGAGAGAGAGAGAGAGAGAGAGAGAGAGAGAGAGAGAGAGAGAGAGAGAGAGAGAAAGAAGACTAGGCTACCACGAGAGGGACAAAAGAAAGGAGGGAAAAAAATATGTGCCAAGCTTCTTACTAATTTGAATTTAGAGTAAACATGTCATTATCATTAATTTAGACATATCATTAAATAAAAGAGGTTAGGATTGTATATCATTAATGCAAAGAATGTCATAATCATGAATATAAGAGGTTAAAAATAGATATTGATAATACAAATTCGTAATATTATTATATATGTATCTTTTTGTAAAATAAATTTTTTCCTTTTTAGAAATAGAAGTTCCATTACAGAGGCTTTGCTCCTATTGGTCTAGAGCACTCTCTTTTTATCTCCTAAAAGGCATTTTTGAGACCTCAAAACTCCCCTAATGTTTTGTGAAAAGAATGAAGTGTTGAAACATTATGGCCTACCATGTTTACAATCCACATATATATGAGCTCCAAACAATAGCCATTGGGAATTTTAAGGTGGAGGACAAAGAGGCCCAAACTTTGTTTTGGGAATTTCTCAATAGGGTCATGGAGAAGGAAGACTATGAGAAAACAAACTTTAGAGGATTTATGGATGATGAGGCTTAGGCTAACTAGCATGCAGTTAGGGTTGTTTTCAGTGGTGATCCCAACAAGATTATTGTTGAGAGAGAAAGATAATGTTCCTTCCATTGGAAGAAAAGTCTTTGTCATCATGCCCAAAAGTGGATTCTAGCTCATAATCAAGGAGAGTTCAAATTAAAGTGTAGAATTTGGAAAAATGCTCCCTCGGAGCAAGCTACTATGTTTGAGCTGCAGGCTCTTTGAGTAGTTGGTTGAAAGATGGCCATGCAGATAATTCGCAATTGCCAATGCTTGAATCTTGGCTCATGTGGTGGCATGCAAGAGTTGGGCATTGAGGTGAATATATGATCAAGGTAATGCATAACTATAAACCAACTTCATTGGTATCACTCTTGGTTTTTTATATCCTTCTAACCTTTTGACTTTGTCCTAATGTAGGCACTCGATGGTGATGACAAATACCTTGTTCCATGTACAAATATTTTAGAGTTTATGCATGGAAGTTGGATGGTCTCCCATGATGGTGTTAAATATGTTACTTCTTTACAATGCATGCACCTTTGATTTGACAATGGCCTTGCTTCAAAGTGCAATACATGTTTCCTTCTTGAAGGGTGAACATATTGGTAGTGGCTTTGGTATTGAATGCCTTAAAAAAGAAGAGCATCCATTAAGAATCCTCTTGCTCATATACAATGTGCAATAGGAGACAATAATTGCCATCTATCAAAGCATGAGCATGTAACTGATCAGCTAGTCAAAAATTGTAAAAGAAGCATCCATAGGGTGGATCCCTTCCTTATCATTGAGGAGGATGTTCACAAAACAATGTGGGTGATTCGTAGAACCAATGTTGGCAGTGAGGTGAGATGTCAAGGCTACCTTGAGGACACAGGAAAAAAGTGTAATAAGATAATTGATAAAAAGGGCAAGATTGGTTTGATGTGTCCCAACTCTCAACTTTTGGGGAAAAGTCAATGTGCATGGTTCTAGGAGGCATATGGTAGGGTTTTGTGGTGATAATGTACATTATACATGGACACTATCCAATATTGTTGAAGGTCATCCTAGGAGGTCTCGTCAAGAGTGGTCAATTGCAAGGGGCACTAATTTGACAGCACAAGAAATACAAGATTTTGAGCAAGGGGGATTTAAGTTTAAATAAGAAGCCAGCAAAAGAGTATGGCTTGCTAGAGTGGAGAGTTTGGGATCAACTACTACAAGCTTAGATGTGAGACCCTCGCATTGTGGGAATAAACCTATTGTTTTGACAAAGGCTATGAAAAACAAAATGACTACAAGAATGAACTCTGCTAGTCAAATGAAATGTGTTGTGCATAGCAAAAAAGTGATTACCAAATATGAGCACATGGAGTACATTATATCTTCTAAAGGTATCCAAAGAAGGGGAGAGACATACAAAGTTGTTGTATCAAGATTTCCATCATGCACTTGCACAAACTTCAAAATTTGAGTGGAGTGAGGAAGAAAGTACATGCCATGTAAACACCTATACTATTCACAAAGGTATTGGAACTTGATGTAGGAGTGCATAAATTCATACATCTATTTGCATTTACTACATGGGAACTATATCAAGCTCTTAAGTAGCTATCTGCATGCCTTTGATGTACCTCTCAAGTTGCAATCTACTAGACCATGAACATCTTGGATGTTGTCTTTTTTGTTCAAAGAAACTTGAAAAAGATAATCCACATCTTCTTTTTTTCTTAAACAAAAATCTTGGCCCCTGGATTCATTGAAGGCTCATCTATATGGAGTCACTGTGAATGCTTTCTTTTTTATTTTAAGCAAGCTTTTTGACTTCCTTTTATAGATGTCATTTATTGGACTCTATTTATCTTTTGCATATTCTCGCTATTTACTTGTATAGATATGATCATAGTTTTATGTATACTTTGTAGTTTCTCAACAAAACTATAAGTGTAAAAAATGTCTACAAGTACAATCTTACTTGTCCCTCGCCTGTTTTCTCACCAATTTGCACGTGCCATTTGTATGTCCCAACAGTGTATTATGTCACATCATATCATTTCATGTCAAGGTTGTCATGTCACATTGTGCATTGTATCATGGTAAGATCTTCCATGTGTCTATGATCTTACTCCCCTCTTGAGCTAGTATGCTTTGTGCTAGAGTTGCTTTGATACCCACTATTACAAAACCTTCATAGGACTTCAAGTCATAACCTGTCATGAGGCACAAAAATGATATAACAACTCCACATTCAGGAATTTGGGAATTTCCCATCAATATGGGAGTTCCAAATAAAAATGGATTTCAAGAATTTTGGAATTTTCATTAATTTGGAACTTGGTGCAATGGAACATATTATTGCTTATGGTTGTTTCCAAGAGATTGAAAAAAACTCAAAAAGGTGGTGTTAATAAATACCTTAGTTTCAATATCCTTGAAAATCTTCAAGGAAAATCTTTAGTTGATGGATTCTTGTAGACTTTGTTTGGCCTTCAATACAACCTTTGGGGGAATTTTAAAAATTTTGGGATATTTTATACCTTTCTTCATCCAAGAGAAGACAATGCTATCTATTGTTTCCCATCGTTCAGGATCTTTTTTGTTGCACATCCAATATTCATCTCAACAATTAAAATACACCTCTGCATCTGTAGCATTTTGATGACTATAAACTGGTGCCCAATATTGTATATGTACCTTGTTGAAGTTTTTGGATTTCTATTTGTATCCTCCTCACTTTGTGCAACACCAAGCCATATTGGATATACTAGATCTGAAGGTATAACAAGCACAAAGTCATCTTTCTTAACATCAAGCATTGGTTCAAATGCATGTTTGAGTCATTTACTGAGAGGACCACAATAGTGATCATTCAAATCTTCCAATCCAATAGAGTCATCTGCATTATCTACAACTATATGGGTTACATCACTTTGTGTTCTTGGCCAAAAATCTATGAAAAATAAATCCTCTTGGACATTTGGAGTTTGAAGAGCATAGATAATATGTTTCTAATAATCAACCATTGGTGTTATAAACTTTGTGAACTCTACTTCAGGTCCTTGTACATGTAACCATCTTTTCCAATACTGCAAATAATCTTTAACTCCACTTACTACTTCTTGATGATCCTTAACGTACTCGAACATGGGCAACAATATTGGAACACCCTTTGGAAGAGTAGGCTTTCCTGAAAAGTCTCTCTTCCATAATTCAATGATGCATTCTCTTGGTAATCAGTTTGGGGACTTTGGATGTGTCTTGTATTGCATGACAGGTGTATCTCCTTGCATATAAAACCAAAATTGAAGAGGTTTTGAGTGACCAAAAAGTGTATCTTTGGAATCACACAAGTATCCCCCAATGTATCTCTTAAAGCTAGGCACATGTGTCAATAAGAAAGGTGTAGGACTTATCATCTGGCATGATTGAAAATGTTGCATAAGATGAGAAAAAGTGAAGGTCATGCTCATCCTTAGTTTCTTTGAAAATTTGCTAAACATTGCATCAATGTCTTCATATGTATGACCCAACATGACAAACCCAAGCTGGATCATCTTGAATGTTCCTCGTGCAACAACCAATGATAGATATGCGAAGAGATAGTGATTTTTATTTTCTGATCCACAATTATCAAGTTGAAGTAGTAAGTTCTTTGTCAATCGTTTGAAATGATGATGGCCATCATGTGGTGTATTATCTTCCATGCATGATTTATTTTGTGCAACACCTTAATGGTGGTCCAATGCTTTTTTCGAGTTGAGGGCATTTAGTATCACAGAGGTTGGTCTTGGCATTCCATCTACTTGTAGATCAAGTGAGAAATGTCCATATCTTCCTTCTCCATGTCCATGTGTAATCATTCCTGTTAAAGATAATGGTAGTTGAGTAGATCTTTCAGTCTCTTCTGATCAAAGCCTTAACCTAGGGATAGATGCCTTTTGCTAGTCCATTTTAGGATGACCAATTGTGTCTCCCTTGATCCATCTTGTATTGTTCTACTCTCGTGTGGCATTTTCTCTGCATTCTTCTTGACAAATTCTCTAAGGATAGCTCTTCCCATCTCTATGTGATTCCAAGCTGCTCTTATTACCCCCTGTTTCTATGCATTGCTCTCCTCACGCCATGCTCAAATTGTGTTTTGTACATGTAAAAATATGTCTTTGGGATTCCATGAATCTCATACCATGCCCTTCCACATACCACTTGTCCATTGAAGATGAAGTTGTACTTCCTTGTTCCCAAGTGATCAATCCTCCATGATGATTCAAACTTGTCATAAACTTAGTTTGTGCAGTCTTCAAATTGCAATCCCAAAAAGTATTTACGTAATTGTTTCATTGATTCTCTATTAGCAAATTGACAACACTTTTCTTGGCAACAATCAATCATAGAAACCTGTGAAATGGAGTCCATAGAAGTCCTCAAGTTTGCACCTTCAGGGGCAATAATTCAAGGCTTTTTATTGACCATACAAAATGATATATTCTGAATAGAAATTGATTTTTTTGTAGAAACAAAATCTTCATTGGTATCTTCCATGTTTTTGGCACAAGCATTTGTAGAGATAAATTGCATGTATGATTTTGTTGTAACAGCAATGTTCCATCATCAAAGGTGACTTGTTTAATAGACCATCTTTCCAAAGTGACACAGTGGAGGTTGTCATCTATGTATGTTCCTATGGTTTGATCAAGGGCTTTATCTGCCACCATACCAAGATCCTCTTCTCCTAGCAATTCAAATTTTATCACATGATATGGAAAAGCCAATAATATAACCCCTGTCCCAACACACATTGTGTTGCCTTTTGTCCATAGCATCACTCTGCGTTATCTCCAACTTTCACGAATGCTAAGCACATCAATATCCTCAAAAGGTAGGACATAGTTTGATTCATAATCATCTCTTTCATCATGAATTGTTATTGAGTTTGAAACAACCACCACATCTTTCTTTCCCCATTTTGCAAATCCACCTCTACAACTTCATGAACCTTCATTGCATCAATTGTTGGGAAGGGCAAATATGCCACTACATTTCGATATTTATCAATAGTAACCACTGAAATATATCCATCTTCAAGTGTTTCTCAATGGCATGTCTTATTTGGATGTATTGCATGCACTCTCCCAAGTGCAGCAATCTCATGATCAACTGGAAAATTCATAGTTTTTTCAAAATAAAATTCGTTATTCATGGTGCTTGTACAAGTGACAAAATGGAGATTTTATAATTTCTTTGTTGTCGCCTCTATTAAAGAAAAAAATAGTCATAAATTTTCTAAATAAAATGAAATATCAAATTTCATTGAAAAGAAAAAAGCACTGAAACATTAGATAGAATGAGTCCAACATCCATAATATAAAATATTAATGAAAGCATCATACAGAAAGAGGATAGATTTGACCATATGACCAAAAACAAACTTTCTTATGAACTATGCCCTAAACTTTTAAAAAAGAGTTTTTTCTATTATTTTAAGTTGCCCTTGATTTTACTTTATTTTATTAGCTACTCTTTGAGTAAGCAAAAACTTCCTTGTGTGATCTCATTGGGAAAATATATAGCAGATGTTCAAATCTATTCAGCATGAGAACAATGATCAAAATTCTTTATAATATATATAAGAAAAGATTTAGCCACTTGGTCAAAAATCTATTGCATGTATTACATACCATAGCAAATATAAAAAATCTTTGTGATCCCCATAAGAAAAAACATAATCAAATGATTGAAATATTTGTTGTATATATTTGACACAAGACAAAAATGATAAAAGTTCATTATGGTCTCCATAGAAAAATATTTAGCCAGATGGTCAAAACCTCAAGAAAAATACATACAACAAGGATAAAACTTTATTATGATCTTTATGGGAAAAATTTTAGCCAATAGTCAAAACATCTATTGCAAGTATTTTACACAATACTTAGGATTAAAATTCTTTATGATGTCCCACAAGAAAAGATTTAGCTGTATGGTTAAAGCATGTATTATATGTACGAGTGTATGTAATTGTTACGAAGCGAAACACGTGGAAAATCTAGCAAATCAAATCAAAATCATAAACAAAGAACTTAGTGAAAAAATCTAACAAATCAAACATCTTAACTATTAAATATAAACAACATTATGATACATAAGAGGATTTGCATAACTCAATAGATTGAGAAAGATAAGAGAAAAACGTACGATTGGGCCCAACCTCCCCCATGGCAAAGACCATGGTTTTCCAATTGAATTATATATTATAGTTTTACATGGATATTTGCATTCATATCTTACATATAATTACAAATAAAGTACAAATACCAATTGAAAGAGTCAAGAGGTATTCTATAACATACTGTAGTTACTGCAGAAAATTCTGTGCTCTGAATCTTAACGTTTTGACATCACCATTGTGTCCGGAGCGTGCCAAAGCCCCCAAAACGACTCTTGAATCTTTGAATTCCGATTCCATATATGAGGGAGAAATGAAAAAACTAAGTTTTCACCCTCTTCTCCTATTTTGCACTCGATCCTATTACTTTTATAAAGAAAACTAGAAAAGTTTTCTGAACTTAACCACATTAAGAAAATAGTAAGGTATTCCATAAAGAAAGCTTATTTCAATAAAAGCATATATTAAATCTCATATTCTAAAATAATCTAAATTAAAAATAAGCAAATTAATAGTACTAAGAATAATGATCTAATTACTATTAAAGAAGTTTAAACTTATAACTTACAAAAAGTGGTGCACACATCGGACGCTGTATGCTCGCGTAGTGAATCAAAATCAAGTTAGCGGGATGAGCGTAGCTCAAGTTCGGGAATACAAGGCTTATGTGTTTTTGGGTATAGCTTTCTCAATCTTCGGAAAATCTGCGATTTATCCTTCTTTGTATGCTGAAAATGCTTCAGCAAACCTGCGTATGGGTAGAGTACCTTCCAACGAACAACTTTGCAGTTCGGAGTTTGTGCACAGGAACAGTCCTTCTAGGAGTTTTGAGCACAAGTCAGTTCTGACTCCAGTTGACTAGTCTAACTTGTAGAGTTGCAGACTTATGTGACTTGTAGAGTTGCAGACTTGTAGAACTTAGTCGATTTATAAAACTTACAGAACTTAACCTGAAGATACTTGCTGAACTTGATTTTTTTTTTTGGTGTGACCTGGAGTTTGTGACTTGCAGGATTGAAAACTTAGGTAACTAAGCTTAATTGATTAAGCTTAGAGTTTAATAAGAAGGAAACGGCGCAGATCGTGGGGGGGCATTTTTTCCGCGGAAATTCACGCTCAAGACACCGAATTACCAGATGTCCGAATTTTTGTGGCTTGTGGCTTTATTATTAAGCTTAATACTCATTAAAGCTTGTAAGCTTTTGAAAACATGAGCTTATCTCTGTTTATCCACGACTTGATGAAGGAGATGAAGGAGTGGTCCTCCGCCTCTGTAGCCCAGTCCTTCGCGATCCAATAACAGAAACATGGGTTCTTGATCGCCGGAAGTCTGCCTGTATCGACAGTTCACGACGAGATTGACCGTAGAGCCCGATCGTTCCAGGAGCTCCGCCTTCGCACGAGATGGGTAGCGATTGGAAGCTCTTGATCTCAGCTCTGCTCTGATACCACTGGTGCGCAGATCGGACGTTGTATGCTCGCGTAGTGAATGCCAGAAGGTCCCCAAGAACAATGAACTCTACTTTTTGCACAAGTTACAAGGTAAAAAGCATGAAGGACAAGAGCAAGAGACCAATTGGGTGCAATCTACCCCCATGCCTTGTGTGAGCGCTTCACAAAGCATGTATTTTATGTATATTTCATCTTCATGCTCAATAATAGCCCAATTTACAAAAATATAACAAGCTTTTAGCTTTTGAGTTTGCTTTTACAAAAATAGAAATAAAGCTAATGGACGGTGCTCAAAGAGTCTGGCACGCCCAATACAATGTCCAAATAGAAATAACATAACCGTGCGCCCATGCGCATACAAAATAATAATAAATAATCGATGCCTCAATAAATAGGCATGACAAAATATAGGCGTGGCGCCTATCAGAATATAATCCATAGATCGAATACTCGCTATCCTCCAATGCTTTCCTCCGCCACTGCTACTATCTCTACACATCAACTGAAGCATTCACAATCGTTAGTAAAATAATACAATTAAACCAACAAAAGTGAATACCTAGCAGTCTTCAGCTACATAAATAAATCAACTGGTTAGAAATAAATCCTAACCTTAATTTATTACGAGTGCGCACTCTAAACTCATAAACGTTTATTAATTTAATATGCATTTTGCGGAATCACCCGCTATGGAATCACCCATGTACACACTAAATTAATGAAACGCCCAAAAAGGACAGGCGTCCCCATCAACTTCTCGCACAAAGAATCCACTTTGTGTATGAGCCCCGGTCATCAAAGTTTACGGAATCCACCGTAAAACCTCACGGAATCCACCGTGGCACGGAATCCACCGTGGAATATGCCTTCTGGCATCAAAAAGAGTAAGAATTTTAATAATACAATATCATATAAATACATAATATTATATATTATACTTAAGATAACTAATCATAATTATGAAACTTACGCTAATACCTAGTGTTACCCAAAGCCACCACTACTTGCTCTACATATATCAACTGAAGTATTCACAATTGTTTATAAATAAAATAAACAAACAATAGTGAATACCTAGCAATCTTCAGCTACAAATAGTTAAAATAGGTTGGAACACTGTCCTAACCTTAATTTAATTCGAGTGTGCACTCTAAATTCATAAACGTCCATTAATTTAAATATGTATTTTATGAAATCGCGCGCTGTGGAATCACCCACGTGCACATTAATTTAATCTGACACCCGAAAAGGACAGGCGTCTTCGTCAACTTGTCACATAAGGAATCCACCCTGTGTATGAGCCCCAAAAAATACATATAGATTTACGGAATCCACTGAAAAACTTCATGGTATCCATCGTGGAATATATATCTAGTTTTACGGAATCCACCGAAAAAACCTCACGGAATCCACTATGGAATATGCCTTATGGCATTAGTAACCTAGATGATAGCAAGGATAATAATTGTTTGTGAAATCCATAGAATAAGATTTAGCCAAATGGTCAAAGCCTTTATTGTATGTTAACAAGAATAAATAATCTTTGTGATCTCCATTAGAAAATATTTGATCAAATGATCAAAATCTTTATTTCACATATTCCACATGACAACAAGGATAAATATATTTTATGAGAAACATTGACCTCATGCTTAAATGTTGAAACCACAAGAACCTTTAAAGAATAGGGAATCTCATTCCCTATGACACGAAGCTATAATGATTGAAGAAATTTCAACATCAAGTAAAAGCTATTTGAGAAGAAAAGATAATTTTTATCATGGTTAAATATTTATAAATCTTATACTACCTACTTATTCATAATAGTAAAATGTATCATATTACATTTTATTTTAAAGTTATACTATTTTAGTCTAAATCATGTTATATTAGTATATCGTACTATGTGCATATTATAGAGTATAGTATTAAAATATATTCAAAAAATATATTAATTTAATATAATAATAATAAATAAATATAAATAAAATATATTAAATTATATTTTGTAAGATTATGTATATTTAATGTGTCTAATATGTAATATGTAATATCATTGAGAATTTTGAAGCCATCTTAGTGATAATTCGAGAGTAGAATCTCTAACAGGGTAGGATAGAGAGTGTGTAGGCAAAATATCTAGCTGTGGAAATAGGGGTAATATCCCAATGGTGGGTTTTTAAGGGGAGGCGAGGGGAAAGGTGCAGGTCTAGGAGAAATGCCCCCAGTGAGAATTTGAGAGTAATGTCCTCCTCGGTGGAGGTTTAAGAGCAATGCTCCCAATTGGGATTCGGGGATAGCGTCCCTTGTAGGGATTTGGGGGCAATGCTCCCAATAGGGGGATTCAAGGGGTAGTGCCCTAAACGCCTTCTCGAAAACAACACCTTTAGTGGGGTTTTGAAAAAACGGCGAGGTTCACGGGCGACAATATAGCCATTATAACTTAAAGTATTTATAAAATTTATAAAATAGTTACAAAAATAGTTACAAAAATAAGATCGAAATCTACTCGTATTTCGTAAAAAGTTATGGTAATTTGAATAGCGTGATACATTAAATGATCCCTTTCACAAGGTCAGTCTTTATAACTAATCATGATGTTTCTCAAAATGAGTTTCTCTTCCCCTCCCTCTCTCTTCCATACAACTCCCTGACCTGAGTGTTTTCTCTGTTGCGTTTTTATAGTTACAGGTTTTGCATCCCTAATCCTCTATGTTTTTATCTTTGCTCCTATCGCCCCTCTCTTAGTATAAGTCTTGCGGCCCTAATCTTTGGTGATTCTATCCCCTTGATCTTCTCTAACTACTCTCCACTGTTTCATTTTCTCAATCGAAACAGATTGTGCAGTGAAAATTTTGGTTTGAATCAGGGTATTGTGACCAAAACTACTTGCGTCTTCAAATCACAAATCTTCCTATAAGGGTTTAACAATTCTATAGGGCAGTGAATGATCACCACTCCACAACGTGTTTGCTCTACTTCACGGGTGATTTTTATTACCTTGGCATAGATTGCTTACTTCTACTAACTATAACAGGTTTTCAACTCTTCCCTACTTCATTTCTGATTTTGAGTTAAAATACATTGATTTTGATCATTTCAATCCATACAATTACTATAAATCACACTATTACTCTTTCATATGATTAGTATAGAATAATATTAAGATCAAACACCATAAGCATTATCTAAATAAGAATCATGTATAAAAATTAAATGTAACCTTTATTTCTGTAGCAATGAGATTAGTCACTCACTCTTGAAAATTCAATGTCTTCTTCTTCTTCTAGATAGCTTGATTAATCTCTTCGAGTGCCTCTCTTTTTTGCTGCCCACTACCTTGCAAATGATAGCTTCTTTATTGTGAATATGAAAAACATGATTTCTTGCACAGTTGAAAATACTCTCTTTGTTGTGAATATGAAATATATGATTTGTGTAATGTTGAAAAAACTCTCTTGGATGTGAATACGGAATAAATGGTTTGTGCAATGCTTTCATCAATGAGTGCTTTCAAAATACTAACTTTTCTTTCTATTGTGTGATGTTATATACCTTAAGGTTTCGCCTCAAGGCTAAATCTAGCCTTATATTTCTTGTATCCTTTAGTAATATTAGAGCATTTTATCAAGTTATAATTATACATCATATTATACTTTACTATATAGAACTTTCTATTATTCTATATTTTCATAGTAAAAGCATTTTCGTAAGATTTTATGGTTACATTCTTTATGATTTTGCAATAAGCATATGGCCATACAATACTTACCAGTACTCATTATAATTTTTTCATAGGATGTAATTTGATCTTGTAACAACACATATCATGATCTTTCATCAATCTATAGATTAGACCATATGGTTAAAAATTTTCTTACAATATAAGAAGTACGTTTTATTATTTTATTCAATACAATGTGAGATTTGGCCATGAGGCTAAATCTTTTCTTATAATATAAGATGTAATGTCTATTATTTTTTCCAATATACAGTGAGATTTAGCCATGCGGCCAAATCTTCTCCTTAAGTTATCTCTTGGCCAAAAGAAGGACTCTTGTAGTATCATAATATCTTGCAACAAATCAACCACTTTGTTCATTTTATTACAAGAATGACATTTTACCATTTGGTCAAATGCTTTCTTATATTATCAACCCTTAGTTACTTCCAAAAGAAAAGACTAGTTTCTACTTAGAATCCTTACTTTTTATAATTTGCCCATGTGGTCAAATTTTGCCTTGCAACAAACACCACTTTTTTGGGAATTGATCCTAAAAAATTAAGACTAAATCTATGGTGGGTTCGATCACACAAATTTCGGATATGCTAGATTTGGATGTATGGAAAAATTTTCTAAGACAAACATCTTCTATATTATCTCCAAAAAGAAAGACCATGTTCTACTTGGAACTCCTTAATTAGCTACTATATTTATAGGAAATTTTGCCATGTGGTCAAAACTTATCATGCAACAAATGAACCACTTTGTTTCCATAAACCATTTCTTTCATTTTAATTTTTCATAACTTTCTATTTATATGTTCATATCATTTTACCACAAATTAGTCACTTTGCCCATTCCACTACAAAATAAAAATTGGCCATATGGTCTAATATTTCATTTTGTTATCAATGCTAGCATCCAAGAATTCTCCATTCTTATTTCATTCAACCATATGATCAAATCTAATCTCATACATCTTCCTATCTATATAAATATCATATCATTTAATTTTTCAGAACTTCCTATCTATATAAATATCATATCATTTTACCACAAATTAGTCACTTTGCCCATTCCACTACAATATAAAAATTGGCCATATGGTCTAATATTTCATTTTTTTATCAATGATAGCATCCAAGAATCCCCCATTCTTGTTTCATTTAGCCATATGACCAAATCTAATCTCATACATCTTGCAAACCATGAGAACTCTTTTTTCATTCCAATATAAAACAATATTTGGCTATATATTCAAATCCAATTTCACAACATGTTACAACAAATGAACCACTTTCTTCATATGGTTATGAAACTAGATTTGGACATATGGTTAAAACGAGTTTATAAAAATATAGATATCTTGTAGGTTTCACCATGAGTTCAAATCTCTACATTTTAAGTGGTTTTCACATTACCTTATGTTGATATCTATGGGATTTGAAACATAGCCATATTTGTTTATATGTGAATCTCATATCACAATGAACCACATCCTCTATTTAACTAGCCTTTATAAACCATATGGTAAAAAACCATGGCAAAGTTTCTAATCTTATAGATAAGTCTTATGACTAAATAGGATTTGACCACATGTCTTAAACCAATGACAATGTTTCTACAATATGACTCCTTTCAAGGGAAACTTACATGTGCATTAATTAAAATGTTAGCTTTGGGCCAAATGAAGTCATGAGATTGCTACATAACCTCATTGATATATGGATGGATCTCATATTGGACTAAATCTCATTCTTTGATTAAATAGGATTTGACCACATGGCCAAAAATCTTAGCAAAGCTCCTAGAGTATGATCCTTGCATAGGAAACTTACATGGAGAAGAAATCCAATGTTAACTTGGGGACAAAATCATCCATGAAATTTTCAACATAACCATAATGTTTTTTCACCATATCTCATACCACACTAATAGTCAAAATTTCATTATTGCTTGCCCATTTGGTTAAGCCCATGGCCAAGTCTCACTATTAATAGAATTTGATATTCTCATCGAAGTCCATGGCAAAGTTTTTACTAATGATTCTTGCAAGAGAAACATAATTAATGCTAACTTAGGGCCCGAATAATCCATGAGATTTAATACATAAGCACGTCTATTTATGGTTGGATCTCATACCACACTTAATCTCAAATTTAAATATTTCATTTTATGGAAGAGTCCCTTTGGAGTACATTTGTCTTGTATTTTGTGAAGTCTGGTGGTGTTGTGTTTTCAATTTTCAACCTAGAAATCTTATACATTTATTTGGGTTTTGTGAAATTTGACTATTTGCAAATCCACTTTTGTTTGACAACTTTTTCTCTTTGTAGAACTACTCAATGGCAAAGAAAGATAGCACATCCAAAAATGAGACCCAAACCATTGATGGAGTTAGTGGTGATTTTGTATATCCATGGTATGTGGATGTTTATGATAGTCAATGAAAAGAGACTGACAATGTACTCTTATTTACTTTAAAGAGTGATATGGCATTTTTTCAACAAGATGGTGTCATAGAGAAGATAACATATGGATGTGTTGGAAAAGAGGGAATACCATATAATCCTGTTAAGATCAAAGGGAAAAATGTAGTATACAAACTTGATTCTTTGTCATTTCACTTTGCACCTATTAAAGAGGACAAAGAATAGTATTTGAAAACAATGGGATGGACCTTATTTGAGGAGGTAAAGGGCATGGAAGACATTATATCAGCATTCCAAGCTGTCCAAAATAGTGAGCTACTTTCCCTATCAAGAAAAGGTGATCACCCCAAAAAAAGAATGAAGCTCCAAGATAAACAAATAGACTTCAGATCTTTACCTGCTTCTCTAGAAGAAAATAATTCACTGAATCCCACAAGCTCAAAGTCAAAATCACCTAAAAAAATCTCCATCAAAACCCCAACAATAAGGGCTTTCTAAGATAATATCTCAAAGAGTACCATGGTAGGCAATCAGATATAAGCTTAGCTTCTCTTTTTGTGAAGATTAGTGTGATGCTCTTTCTTTTGTTCTATACTCACTATTTCGATCTTGTTTTTTCAAAGATTTGTGGCATACATTTGATAAAATTGTCCTTCTAGAGATTGTCATATGATTGTTAGGTCCCAATAAATATTTGAAAGTTGAACCAAAATCATGATGAAGAGATACTCTAGAGGTGAGCTTATATCTCAGGAGGAGAGTTTGAGAAAGAAGGGAATGCATCCTTCTACTACATTTCATTGCCTTATGGGTCTAAAGGATGGAGACATCATTACACTATAAGAGGAGATCAATGAAGGTCATATCATTTTTCTTAGAAACAAACGGGATAAGGAAGATATGATTGGCATGGAAACAAGGGCTAAGCAAATCAAGAAAGATAGGGTCTTAAAGGAGGAATTAGTCAGTCCTTTGAATGCCTTAGTTCCAGAAAATAGCATTGTGATGAAGACTTGGGAAGAGCTTCTTGGTGACTATGATATCAATGATGAAGTCTACACAAAGATTTTAGGCATTTGCAATGATTGGGTATCAAAGAAGCTCACATGTGGAGCTGATGCATGGTCCCTAGCAAATGGATAAAAAGAAAAAAGATATTGTGAACTTCCTAATTAGAAAAAAAGAACCTCTTCAGTCCTCCACTACTTCGCCTTGGCGTGTATATACTATTGGATGCAATTTAGAAACCTTTGATCTTATACATAATGTTTACAAAGATCCATTGGGGTTGTTGTTTTAGATGCAACACATGGGGTTGAGGAAATAAAATGGGACTCTATAAAGTTTGGAAAGGTTGTATCCACTCTACTACAAATAACATATGAACATAAACAATTCATGTTGTTATCATTTCTTGATCAAAAGCAAATGTCAACTTTGAAAAATGCTCTTGAAAGCATTTCTTGCAAGTATCACATGCTAGTTGGTAGTGTTGAGTTCCTACCAATGGATATAACCTTTGCTTTTGGATCTATAGATTCTTTTGTGGTTTTGACATTAGTGACCATGGAGAAAAGCTTCATCAATTTTGAGCAATATATAAACAATGTCAACAAGCCTTCCATTTTGGACTTTAAAGGCTTAGACAAGGAGTGCAATGATGAAGATCTTAAAGAAGACCAAAGGATTGGAAATGCAATTTTGAGAAAGAAAATGAAAGTTATGGGAACTACAATCAAAGCATTCAATGATGCTCATGAGGTTGTATTTGATGTATATGCAAGTGGACTTGCATCTAAGGTGGCATTGTTAAATCACCACTACAACAGAAACAAGGCATAGACGCGCAAAGTCGGGCGCGTCTATCAGAGCGTCTATAAGTGCGTGTAAACGTGCGTGTAAATACACACGAATTTTGCGTCTATATATCCGCGCAAATAGACGCTAATATAGACGCGCCAGCAGACACACAATTATTTAACCACCTAAAATTAGCAATTCACATAATTAAAAAATCAAAGTTAATAATTATTTAACCACCTGAAATTGATTCTTGAGCATGCACATGTGCGCATGATAAAAACCATAGAATTAAGAATACACACTGAATCATTGAATTAAAAAAATAGAGTTAATAATTACTTTTTCATTGCTCTCTAATGAATGGCAGTTCCTCCAGTTGACAAGCCTGATATAAGTAATTAGCGGCAAGCGACAGAAACCTTACAATTAGTAGCAAACATTGCAATATGTATCTCGTAATTTCTCTACGTACTTGAAGATGATAAAAGATACTTTCTTTTTATTATGGAAAATTCAATTTAGCTTTAAAATTGACTATTGATTCTTGAGTATGCACGTGTGCGCATGATAAAAAGCATAGAATTAGGAATACACATTGAATCAATAAGCAAATTAAGTATGTTACAGTGAATGATCCATCTCATCTTCAATGAGATCAGCCCTTGCTAAACTATCTACTTCTAGGTCTATGTTACCAAGAGGTAACGAAACAAATAAGTCTATCCCACTATCAGATGTGTTGCTATATTGCTCAATAACTTTATCAATATCATCGACAATCACATTATTGTCTTCTTCTGCATTTCCTTGAACATCCTCGCGAGGTTCATCTTGTACTATATCACGCATATAATCCATTATGGTGTCATCATGCACATCATCATTAATTGTTGGATTGTGATCATTTGCTATCTCCATGTCGGTAATATTACCATATATTGGTTTTAAACGATTAGATATAGGGATGACATACCACTATCGATTATTGTTTATCGTTGGATGATACACAACCTGTATTTGAAAAACAAAAGCAAAAAACTTAAGTACTTATTATATTTTGTATATGTATCACATGTATACATATAAAAAAATTAGCCTTTGCATATATACTTGCTCGCATTGTTGAGGTAGTACTAATGTGTCATTCTTGTTTTGGTGAAATTTTGTAGAGTCAATGATTACAAAACCACTTGGATGACGTCTGATTGTGCAATGCTCACCATTTGTTACCACTTCTTTAAACCACTTCACATCCAGTACATATATAAAGAATCGTCTGAAGTCAAGCTTCAGAATATCTTGGATCAAGCCACAATAACCTTCCATGGTACCATTGGCATCCTCGAAGTGAGAAAGGACACCACAATCTTGGGTATTTCTCTTTTCATCTATACGTTGAGTTCGAAGATGTTTACTCTCACACCAAAGTGCATTGAATAATGTGCACTAGTAGTAAAAGATAAAAGATCAAACATGTCAATTATTTATATAAAATAAAACTTATAGAAACAAATTAATCGAAAAATACACCCTCAACAACGATCACACATGCATTTAATTTTTCGTTGTAGCCATGCATCTCGATTATGAAGACACAATGTTTCATCCTCACTTGAGGATGTGCTCATTGACTCACCAACTTGCACCGCACTAGGTGATGACGACGTCGACATGATTAAACCTAATTCATGACAACATCAAAATATTTGTCATTCATATGTTTACATAAGATCTTAATTTTAAATACACAAAAATCATCATAAATACATTAAAACTTATGATAAGAATTCACTATCAAAACTTATCTTTAAATCAAAAAATTATGATAAATCCCAAATGCGCGTCTATATCCGCGTTTAACTACGCGTCTATATTCGCATCTATACTCGCGTATATCTGAACAATAGACGCACATATACACGCAAAAATAGATGCACACGTCAAAATTCAAACCATACTTAAATCATTTCTTTTCAAACTGTGCCTTTCCTTTCTTGCATTTTTTGCGGTTCTGAAGCTTGAGTTTGGCCAACATGCAGTCTCTTCATGCCTCACCTCCTTATGACTCACCTCTTCTTTCATTTCAAACACACAAGAAGGGAAAAAGGAAAGCCAAGGAGAGGAAGAAAGAAAGAACAAGAAAGAGGAGAACAAGAAGAAGCAGCAAGCAAGCAAGCAAGCATCAAGGGAGGGTAACTTACCAAGGAGAGGAAGAAGGAGAAGGAAGAAGCGCCACCACCCACCACACCAAACACCCAAGGTGAGTCTCTCTCTCTCTCTCTCTCTCTCTCTCTCTCTCTCTCTCTCTCTCTCTCTCTCTTTGTTTCTCTCTTCCTCTCTTTGCTCTGTCTGTTTATTTAGGATTTGTGATTCCATTATGTATTGCATTTTGTAAATCATCAATGGCGGTCGTCGGAAATCGGCCGACCGAGTGTGTCTGATAGCGCATCTACATCTCAGTGTAGACGTAGACATAGATGCGAAAAATGTTTCCTCTTAGAGCGTCTGAGGGCGCATCTTAGAGCGCGTGTGCTCTGCAGTGTACATGCGATGATACACACGCTGCACAGAAGGTTGACCTGCAGTCTACATGCGATTATACACACGCATTGACCTGGGATGCGCATCTGACAGCGCGTCTGTGCTACATCTTAGATGCGCAGATACACGCATTGGATAGAAGGTTCACTCTGGAGCGCGTCTGAGGGCGCGTCTAACCTGCAATTTAGACGCGGGGATACACGCGCCAGGTCTCCCAGTTCAGATAGTAAACAATATATTTTTGCAATGATGAATGTGACCAATCTCATGTTTGTGTTTATCAGTTTTCTTGTTTAAGAGAAGCATTAGCACTTAAGTGTTATGCTCAATGTCTAAAGAAAGCTCTTTGAAAATGTAGGTAATATTTGATTTTTTGTATGCAAATAAATTTGTCTTTTTCCTGTGTTTTTTTTGCAGATGTCGTATCCTGGTTCATCTAGCAATGACCCAGATGTGGATCGCATGAATGATACATTGGCCTCCTTTGGCAGGGGGGTCAATGCATTTTTTGGAGGTTTTCCTAGTAGGGAAGACTTCATGGGAGAGATGACCAGACACCTTGGCCGCTCTCCCACAGCGGACGAGGTGTTCAGTGTCATGTCTGGGACACCTCTGGCATCTTTGCCTGGCACTACTTCCCAGACTCCACATGCAGGTACTCCACATATAGATACTCCATATGCAGGTACTCAATATGTAGGTACTCCACGTGCTCCACGTGCATCGACTAAAGCACAAGCATCTGCAGATGCTCGTGCATCCAGCGAGGCAGAGGGTAGTCGACAGAGAGGGAGGAGGGAGAGTCGAGGGGGAGGACGAGGCTTATGTGGGGGTTGCCTAGGAGGTGGCGAGCGATCACCCTCACCAGTAGATCACATAGAGGAGGTTGTACGCCAGTACTATAGAGTTATAGATGCTGGTGGCATCTTTCATGATGATGAGGGAAGGGATGTAATGGTGTACATGAGGAGCATCGTGCATGCGACATATAAAGATTGTTTCATTGCCTTCAAAAATCAGAAAAGCGGCTTGTGGCAGGAAGTGTTGAGGGCAGTCCATAGGAGGTACCCAAATCCTGAGGGTCAGCGATTCTCGGATGATTGGGGACGTATAAAAGTGAGGGATATGCTTCACAACAAAAGATCCCACCTCATGACACGGGCCATGGACTCACTGCGGAGGTTGGAGGAGGGGCGTGGAGCCTATAGCCAACCACCTATGTGCCACTGCATAGAGTGGAAGAAAGCCAAGAAGAAAGTAGCTGAGAAAGTGAAGAGTCGCCAGCACGTAAAGGCACGACGGATCCAAATGGAAACAATGGGATCGTCGCATTACGGATCGGGTGGCAGAGAGTCGTGGGAGGCAGAGTTTGTAAGTATATTTTGATTTCTAGTTTTTTTAAATTTATGTTTCTTTCAAATCTTTATATATTTTAGTCTAATATATTGTGACTCATAATTGTTTGTATATCTTTAAATGTTTTGTAGACTACCATCGTTGGTAGGACACCTACTCCTAGAGAGGTAGGTTACCATCGAGGCCATAACCGCGCAGCGACATGGCTTCACTTTTATGAGGAGGGTCTCATCACTGAGGACCAATACAACCGGGCCATGAGGATTTGACAGCCACAGGAGGTATGTTTTTCTTACTTTCCTATTAAAAGTATAACTAATTATAACTTTTTCTCCACCTTGTCTATGTAAGCAACCCCTTTTGTGTGTGTAGGCGAACCCGGATGTGGAGCATAGTGAAGAGGGGGATAGCGACGCTAGTAGCCATGGTGGTACTAGCGAAGATGTTTCCTCTTCAGATTCGTAGAGGAGCACCATACCTCCTCATGAGGCCTTCTTTTCTTGTATATGTATGATATCTCTTTGAGCCTACTGCTTGCGGCCACGCTTTAGGTCACAAGCACTTAAACTTCCCTTGTAAATGCTTTGATATATAATGAATACATGGACTTTTATTTTTAATTCTCGTGCCCATAAGATACATCGTCTTTTTCCCAAATACATAATCTGATGTATGGGAGGGGAAAAAAAAAACCAGAGAGCATGTGGTTGCTATCAACGCGTCTAAATTGCAGATAATTCACGTTTATTCGCGCGTCTATAATGCAGACTACACGCACTTATACACGCACTTCATAATTCAAATTAAAAAAAGAAATTAAATATATTTTTTTAAAAAATGACATTTTTTGTTTTCCGTTCGCGTCTATCAATGCTTGTAAAAGCACGTCTACCAGCGTGTCTATATGCGCGTGTATATGTGCGTCTATTGTGCGTCTATTTGTGCGTGTAAATTTGTTGATACATGCGATTATAGACGCGAAATGGTAGACGCGCAAATAGACGGGCGGATAGACGCGCCCGTAAGAATTTCTCTATATTCAAAAATCGCATCTAAATGTGGGTCTATGAGGCCTTTTTGTTGTAGTGCACATGAAGACTATTGCAATGGTTTGCAACACTCAAGAGCAAAGAGAGGTTGAAGCACAATTGTGGAGGGTCCATGAGAGTGCCAAACAAAATTCAAACTCCCAAGAGGTTCCTCCTATTGAAGTTCAAGTTCTTGAAGTACCACCCGAGGGCATAGAAGAATCAAGCCAAGATATAGCAAGTCTAATTATGAAAGAGAAATTAAAGGCTACTTTAGGTGTTTAAACTTCATTCCTTCTTCTTTCATCAAGGAAGACACATTGATGTAATTTTGATTTTTTCTTGGGAAATTACTTCCATTAGCATTTACGATATTTTCTTTCTTTGGTGATTACTTAAAGAAGCTGTCTTTAGTTTTTTAATTTTTTACAAAAGGTACCAAGCATGTTTGGTTTTAAAAATCTATTTAAGTAAATCTTTTTCTAAAATAGTACTAAAGAGCTCATTAAAATTTATCATCCTTTGTCAGGATAACTGTTTAAAGGAAATATTGTAATCTAGTGTATAAGAATACTTATCATAATGAAAAGTTTGAGCTAGCTATGCAAAGTTTACTTAAGTCTATTTTAGATATTATTTAAATTAAACTCTAATATGTGTTGTGTAATGATATTGTCATGTTAGTTTTGGTCAGATTTGTCCACATGGTCAAATCTCTTATCTCTTATAACCTCTTTTACTACATTAGTAGTGTATGTTTATGCATGTACCTTAGGATAAGAGAGCCAACAATATATTGGACATCCTAAAAAAGATTCATTGCACCTCCCTAAGGATTTTTATCTTAGTAGCAAATATTGCAACAAAGATTTCACCTCCAATGTATCTTTTGAGATGTGTATATGGAATATTAAGGTAAAATCCTTGTTACAATTTATGAGTTTAAATATCTATGGGATATAATTAGTTCAAAAATAGAATGGTTAGTCCTTAAGAAAAAACTATGAAAACTTATCCAACTAGAGTATAACTTATCTCAATTAAATTTTCATGTGTCACGTCTTATATGTGACATAGTTTTGGTCACATGGTCAAAATTATCATGTTTAAATTTTCTTTTAATAATTAGGACTAATAAACACCTTCTTTATACATTCGATTTTGAAGGAGTTTTTAGAAACTGAGTACATTTAATATTATAATGATAAGATAATTTTTGTAACTAATTACAAGAATCTATTGTTAGTATCCCAAGTATACTTATAATTAGCGATAAAAAGTAAGTACGAAAAAATATCTTTATTAGAATAGATTTTACCTCAAAGAAATCATCATATATATTTTGTTCACTTCATGATATTAATCTTGGTTGGATTTGTCAACATGGTCAGATGTCTCTTTTCTTAAGACAACATTTATTAAGTAGTACCTATGCATGTATTTATCAATGTGAAGTTAAATTGCTTTAGTGTTCTATGTCAGTTTATAGCTCAAACATTAAGTAGAATGATGAGGAAGTAAATGAACCTAATGTGCTTCTTTTTCTTCTTTGTAACTTCAACTAAGACATCTATAGTTGGATATCTAACATATTCAACAACAGTAGAGAAAAATGCTATAATTGATGTGTCCTTGATAAGAAATGCAACACAATTATGTGTAATACTTGATCTCAATGGTCTTCTTTTACAATGATGCTTTGCTAAGTCTAAAAAGTTTCAAAGCTTTCAAACGAGAAAGCAATGTCTTGTTCTTCAACTAAGATGTATCGAGTTTCTTAAAGCCTTATTTACAAGATTCCAAGTGGGAGTTTGGTCAATAATTTTACATAAGAATGTCATGGCAGTTATTAGGTGCTTGGAGATCCATGCAAAAAGGAAGTATCCTTTCTTCATGATTTGGGGCCAAGAACAATGTCATAGACATCGACTCAAAATCATATATAGACCAGATAAGATAGGAGTAGAAGCAATGTTCAAGCCTTTGAATTATGTATGAGATCAATATGGAGATGTTTGTCAGTATACCAGGACTATTCTCATAGATGACAGTCCTTACAAAGGATGTCCAAATCCTGTTGAGAATTGTATTTATCCAAAAACATTTGATATTGATCATGGAGAATCTATTTTGATCAAAGAACTTCTACCATACTTGACTCGCTTAAGAAAATACCATGATGCACGTGAAGTCATCAAGTTTGATCGATATGGATAGGAGCTAGTTCAATATGGGCATGAATTATATGCACAATTCAAGGTTATCATTGATGAATGGACTAGAGCAGAGAATGATGGTATTTCATCATCATCATCAGCACCGCACGAGACTATGATTGATAAAGACGGTATATATGTTCAACCTTCAATTACTTCTTGCTTCAAGAGACCATCTATTATACAAACATCCTCAACAAATGCCTCACGCCATTCGTCTCTTACATTGAATGGCTCAAAATTATCCATGTTGAAGCAGACTCCTTTAGTCTCTACTTTGAAAGATATGGAATCAATGCAACTTGCTCATGAGTTAGGATATCACAAACAATTCATAAATGGTAGTGCAGCTAAACGTTTTATACAAAATCTACAAAATTTGTATTTTTCCAATATACATGATGTTACAAGGCAATGACTCTATATGGACTAATTTTGACTTTCATAATAAATATATCCCTTACATTAAGGGCTTTTGCATGGCTATGAAATATATGCTTATTAGAAATTTAAAGTGTTTTATGTAGTTAGCTTGGTGTTTCTAAACACCACCAATATCAATGAAAGAATCTACTTAAAGTTTTTTATTCTTTCAATAACATTAGTTAATTGTGTTGAAATTTCTTATAAAGTGGCTTAAGTCCTATTTTGTACTTTATGACTGTCTATTATACAAGCATTCTCAACAAATGCCTCACGTCATCCGTCTCTTAAATAGAAAAACTCACAATTATCCAAGTTGAAGAAGACTCCTTTAATCTCTAATTTGAAAGATATGGAAGCAATGCAACTTGCTCATGAGTTAGGATATCACAAACATTTCATAAATGATAGTGCAACTAAATGTTTTATACAAAATCTACAAAAGGTGTAGTTTTTCAATATACATGATGCAACAAGGCAATGACTCTATATGGACTAATTTTGACTTCCATAATAAATATATCCCTTACATTAAGGGCCTTTGCATGGCTATGAAATACATGCTTGTTAGAAATTTAAAGTATTTTATGTAGTTACCTTGGTGTTTTTAAACACCACCAATAGCAATGAGAGAATCTACTTAATATTTTTTATTCTTTCAATATCATTAGTTAATTTTTTTGAAATTTCTTATAAAGTGGTCTGAGTCCAATTTTGTACTTTATGTCTTAGCTAACAAATAAGTCTTAATGAATAATAAAATTTATGTCTATTTCTTTGGAAACACAAACCATTGGTCAAAGGTTAAATCTTTGGTCTTAGAAAAATCATAAAATTCTAGCTTGGTATATAAATCTTCATTTTATGATATGAAAGTTCATTTAGCTAGTCAAAATCACTTTAAATGATGCTATATCTAAAAGAAGAAAATAATATTATAATATCTTCAAATCCATAACATTATAAATTTTGGCCATGACAACATATCTTTATATAATGTTTTAGGCTCCTGTATTCTAAATTCTCTATGCACTCCTTCAAACCTTTGTATTCTTACATTAAACTTGGAAATTTCCTAGGTATATCCCAGCTAAGCCTCCTTGATGTTTCCACCACAATACAACATCACATTTTGTTATTATGCTAGAAAAGATAGAGGTGAAATCCAAATCTCCTAAATTTAGCCACATAGCATACACTTCATCACTTAAGCTCTCAAGATGTTTGATCTCATATTTGTAACATACAAAGTGCCCTTTAAAGACAAACATAAACATAGTGCTCTCTTTCATTCACAAAAGTAAGACATTCATTAAAAGTGGGACTTGGAAAATTCCCAAAATCTCTACTATGGTGTTCAACAGAAAGGTACACAAGATATATTAATAAGAAATCTTTGTATTCATGATATCAAAAGATACACAATATTGAGGAAAATCTCAAGATTACACCCTTGTGATATTACATATGTGAGGGTTCACCACTGAGGCTAGGGAATCACATGTAGAAGTACAACCCAATTAGAGCGTAAGTGACTATATAGGTGTTTTTGTAGGCAATGCCATGGTATATTCATTGTAGAGGTATTAATCTTTGCGATAGCCTTCTTGGTAGTAGCCTTTGGGGTAGCATCGGTTAGCTCTTGGTTATTGGTACTCTTCTTCTTTTTTGTCTTTGGATTAGAACTTTCCTTTTTCTATCACATGTTTCTTCTCTTGGCTCTCTTTTGGCCTCTCTTGGCTCTTTTATTCTTCTTTGGCTAGCTTCACTCCATTCTTCCACTCTTGGATTATATCCGTTCTCATCTACTTCAAGTATGGTTTGGCTTGCTCTTTGGCTTCTTTAGGTTGAGAGGTAGTCTCTTTGTCCCACCTTAGCATGATTTCTCCTTGCAACTCTGTGTCGAGGTCTCGCATCATCTTCACTTGCCACATCCTAGTTCTCTCTCTCACCATGAGTAGTTGGTAGTTGACCTCCTCTAGGTCATCTTGTAGCTCTTCAACCTTCTCTTCCAAGTTGCTATTTCTTCTTGGGTATTCTCCAATGCTTTGATTGTCTTCCTTGTTTGCTAAATCAATTTGAGGTGCAACTCCTTTTTCTTGTATGTAATCATGAGCTAGTAACATAGCTCATCCTCCTCAAAAAGATGTCCTTCCATAGTTTGAGCTCTCTCTAAGAAATTTTGAATGTTATGCCGCATATCCCTATTATGCCACGGATACCTCTCAACTTTGTTGGCCCCACATCAAGTTTTCTTTTAGTTTTCAACAAGTACCATGCTCATGGGGGCATCAGGATGTGGGGTGTCATGCTATGTCATGTCTTGTTCTGTTGTGTCATATTGAGGTCATCATGTCATATTGCATATCATATTGTGGTAGGATCTTATATGCATTCATGAGCCTTCTCCCCCCTCGAGCTTGTATGCTCTATGCTAGAGTTGCTTTGATACCAAGCATTACAAACCTTCACAAGACTTCAAGTCATAACCTATCATGAGACATAGAAATGGCATAGTGGAAAGGCACATAAGATATCAATAAGGAACATTTATATTTATGATATTGAAAGATACAAAAGGTTGAGGTACACCTCAAGACTACACCCTTATGATGCCACACGTGTGAGGCCTCAAACCCACTGAACCTATGGAATCGCATATAGAAGCATAATCCAATTAGAGCTTAAGTGACTACTACTCCTTATATGGGTGTTTTAGTAGGAAATGCCATGGTATACCTACAAAGCCCTTATACCCCCTTGATCTTGCACCCATGCACCCCTCCCAACCTCACCTTCCCCTTCAAATGTTGATGGAAAAAATTAAAAGAGGAACGAAAAATTAAATGGGGACAAACCAAGAGGCCTTCCCTAAAATATATAAGTAAAAAAAATTTAAGGGAGATCTCCCCCCTTCTCTGCACTTTTCAAATGCAAAGGGGGTGCCGATGTCCCCCAAATGTCTATATGTGATAAAAGTAAGCGGGAAAAAATAGGGTTGTCTCCCTTCCATACTTTTCAAGATGAGGAGAGTGCTCATGCATCCCCCTAGCATTGGTGCTTGTGTACGCAATGCTACGTCCCCACCTTATATGTCATATGGTGAAAAGGGGGTGACCTAAAGGTAGAGGATAAAAATAATAGAAATATTTATATGTATGGTAGGGGTGGATATGATGACTCTGGGCCTTTGAGTGGGGGGGAAGCCTCAGGTAAGTTGCTCATGAATATGTGTGCATCATGTGGGTTCAAAATAAGGTATTTTTAAAATACATTTTTTGTACATTTTTTATATATATATAAGGGTGTAATATAAAGGGGTTATTTACAAATTGAATAGAAAAGGGTTATGTTTTATTCAAGAAAAATTCACAGATAAGGATATTTATAGATAGGCCTTGAATGGACATGATGTAGAGGATATACATACAGCAACTTTCCCGAGGGGGAAGCCCATGCTCCTCCACCTATGTAATGTGTGGTTATGCTTTCTTGAACCTTTCTATCTAGTCCTACCTTCCTTTCCCTGTCTTTATTCTTCTCTCCTATCTTCTCTCCTACTTAATCTCTTTGATTATAAGAAGGTGAGGGTCTCCCTCATATGTATTTGACAACTATATTGTGATGCAATTCTCTACACAATATATCACAAAGGGCATAAATGTTAAGGATGCCCTAGGTTTTGATTCAACAAAAATAAGCAACAAGGAGACTTTTGAGGTACCTGGATGAGTTTGAGGGCATTGAGGATGCCACTACACACTTCCTTCTCCTCCACTCCTTCTTCAGTTATATTCCCTAGATCAGTGAAACAAATAATGGAATGTTAGGATTCTCTTTCCCCCTCTAGATGCATTTTTGGGGATATTTTAAATCCACCATGTGTTTATTTTGTTGTGTTATTTAAAATCCTCTTTTCATATCACATATCTCTATGTATAGTTTGTAAGACCCTTTAATTTTACATATTACAATAATTATTAAATACAACAATTATAATTATTTTCATGCCACATTTTATTATGGATACTTTTCGTGTGCCATTTAAATTTTTACTTTAATAAAATTTTAAAAACAAATGATATATATGGTTTTCATGAATTGTTTAAATGTCTACATCTCTTTATGTGTAATTTTTGTAAGGCCATTTGAATTGTTCTCGCTCACAATAAGTATTAAGCATGGCATTTACAGTCATTTTCATTACACGTCTCTCTTTTTATGATACATCTCTATGGATATTTTGTGTAATTAATAAATGTAGCAATAATTAGATATAGAAATGATTATAAGTTATTTAAATTTTTACATTATTGTAGATTCTACCATGGCATGAGGTAGATGAGCAGCTTGGAAGAGAGCTTGTGCCTTTTGGCCTCGTTAAGGCGGTGGCACCATCATTTCTTAGAAGTTATCTCAAATCATAAATTCTCATATTCTCTCTAATCCTTTGTGTTGTTCTCATGTAGATACTCCCACTATGGAATTACGATTTGGCTTATGTAAGCCACTTTGAAGCTGGGAATAGGAAGCCTCTTCACAAGCCATTTTAGAGTCCCCATGAGATGATGTGACGTGCTGGCTACCATATGCTAAGTTTTTTTACACTTTTTTATGTGATATATTTTTTATGAATTATAAATAAAATTTCATTCTCTCTCATGCACATTTTGTGTTGCTAAGATATAATATTATTGAATTATATAGTTCACTCTCATTGTCTCACATGCACTCTCATTCACTCACTTATTCTCTCTCAAATCACCCACTCATTCACTCTCATAATATCTCTCTCTCATTAACTCTTTCTCATAGACCCTCATGCATTCATTCTCATTCACTCACTCACTTATTCATTCTCATTCTCTCTCACCCACTTATTCTCATAAATCAACTTACTCATCTTCTCTAATAAAATCACATTCACCCTCTTACTCACTCATAGGCTCTCTCTCATTCACCCACTCTCAAGAATAGTATGCACCATTTCTATCACCAATTTATATAGCATTAACTCTACCATTACATACATGTCTATGTGGTTAATTATTTATTTGCCATTTTTAGCATACTAACCCTACCTCTATTGTCAAGTACTCATTCACTCTCATATTCTCTCATTCTCTCTCATTCACCTACTCCTTCACTCACTCTCTCTCGCCAATGCTCATCGACTCTCATACATCTCATTCTCTCCCATAAACTCTTGTTGACTCATTTTTTTAATCTCATCCACCCATTCTCTCACTCATTCTCTCTTGCAAACTTTCACTATCTTAATCATTCTTATTTGTTCCATGTTAAGATAATTCCTCTCTACACTCTTTCCTTCTCTATCTCCTAATTCTTTGCATCATCACCTCTCTTATTACTTGCATGTCTATGTAGCTAATTCACACGATACTCTCAATATTCTCACACATGTTGAGTCATAAAGTGAAATGTTTAGCTGATTGTGTGTTTTCCTTTGTATCCTTTTTGTGGAGTTACAAGAGCTCATGTGAAGCTCAATTTAGGGCATGACTTCTTATTATTCCAAAAGTTTGGGATTGCTAATAAAGACATGTGTGATTTGAATTTTTCATATGTTGTAAATGCATACCTATTGAGAAATGGGCTTGTAAAAAATTTAGGATGCGTAAAATGTTGCAATGTCAAAGGAAGTGTCATAGATGAGAGAGTTGCAATTGTCTGATGCACTTTTGATATAAAAAGAAAATAATTCATTAAAAACCTAGATAGTCGACAAACCTCTTGTTAAATGGGGCCATTTCTATCCTGCCTCCTCTAATAGAGCAGTGGCTAGACCTTTACAATGATAGTTGCATGTATTCCAAGAAAGTGCTAGAAAGGGGATAATACCATGGGATAGCACAAGTGCCCATGGTGGCTAGAGTACCAATTGGGTGATACACCCAAGCAAGAGATTGAGCTTTTGGAAAGTAAGCATAAGAGAATGTATTTTTTTTACTTCGTGTTTGGTGATATTCACCAATAATTTTTTGTTGTTGATTGCACGATTCAAACTAGAGGCATGTTTGCACATTATGCCTTACGATACAACAATGTCCATGACTAAGGGTGCGGATGTAGTAAGAGTGAATAGTGTAGAGAGAGAAGATAGACAAGGCAAATTTTTCCCTGATTAATATCTTGAAAAAAATTATTTCAAGGTGTTTTTTTTTCAACAATAGTAACAACGCAGTTTCCTCCAGCAGAAGGAGTATCACTTGATGTTGAAAAAACAAGTGCAATGCCAATGCATAGCCTTACTTCAAAGACATGGACTATTGAAGGTTGATATTTGTGCATCTAGGTAATCTTTGTGGTTCTTTTGCATTATTTAGAAGTCTTAATGTGATGTGTGATAGGACATGACACTGACATCTTTAACTTGCACAAAGAAACTAGGAAGGTAATGAGGGGAGCCATAACCATAATTCCAGTTGCAATAAACACCATTTGAACACGTGTCCTAGAGAGTGAGGAATGAGAAAGCAAAGGAATGGTTGGAAACTATACTTGGATCTACCTTGTTGCATCATGATTGATTTCCTATTTCTATTGTAGGCATAAGAAGATGCCAAAAGAAGGACAACCATGATGCACACAATTAGCTAATGTTGCAAACTACATCATTGGTGTACTCCTTAGTATCCCTTACTTCCATGCCATTCAAGGAGCAACCAAATGAATAGGTATTGCTATCCGTTTTTACATATAATAATCATCTAAGGAAAACATGATGCCTTGTTCAGTAAGATAACTAGTCATGCATCTAATGCAAATGTTCTTTTTTGAAAGGCTTCTAGTACTAATTGTTAATACATTGTTGCTTAATGTGTGTGCATTAGATACATTTGCATGGCATGGGTGCATGATTTCTTCTCTCCACTTACATTATCTTATTAGTATGTGAAACTGGCATACATGATACTTATTATAGATGTGTCTTGTCATTATAGCAATTTGCACTTTATGGAGACCCATACATATGACATGTACCATTGTGAGAAGGTGTCCTCCTTTGAGGTGCCATAACTTCTTTTTGTTGTTGATTTTTCTACATCCTTGCTTATTTTATGGGATGGAGGAACAAGGGTTTTGTATTTCTTTGACTTTAATTCAATGCTTCATTTGATGTAGTTCAATGTGAGTATGAGATTTCACTAAAGGTAATGATCCTTGCATGTAAAATTGTTGACGGTGAAGTTTTCTACAAAGCTAGTGAAGGGGACTATGGATCTAACCCATATGTTCCCAATAGATGAGGGTTTCTGTTACATTATGTTTGGCACAACACTTTAGGAAAATATTAAAGTGTGCTTAGAGTGCAAGCTTGAAGCTCCATCACACTTGGACTCTCATGTGAAATGGAGTTTACAAGCATCTAGCTACCATGGAGGATGCAAGCTAAGAAGTTTTCTTACTGTTAATGTACAATACTAGTTTTAAGTCATGCTATAGTCTAATTGACAATGGATACTTCTTCATAGGTCATTGACTTGACCATTAGGATGTTCTATCAAGGAGGGATTACCATTCCCATGTATGATGGCGAGGAGGGAGAGAAAGTTGGACCATACAAGTACTCGTGAGTGATGGCACATAGTTTCCTCCTAGAGTCAGATAGATTTGAGCATATAGAGGTGGATGGAGCCCTTTGTAGGAATGAAGCACAATGAGCATTAGATTTCTTTAAGTAACTATATTATATCTATTATTATTTTTGAATACATTGGCTTAGAATGGGTATTAATATATTCTACCATCTTGCAAATGGTTATTAGCAACTTTCCCTATAGAGCTGGACTATGTCTTGGACATTTTTGCAAGATGTGGAGCACTAGGAAAAGCATGTGTAGAATTGAACCACTTTTGCATGAGTCTAGAGGGATACTTCACTATGTCCAATTAGTGTCTCATATATATAGCATGCGAGCCATCTTCAAATCATAGTGACAATGAGTAGTACTATGAAATAATGTATTGGTGATAAATTACTATGCATTTGAAAAACCACCATCAATGTGCTTGTATGTGAAGGGTCGTGAAAACTTAACTAATCTACACGTTTAAGTTAACCAATTCAAGAATTTAACCATACTTGTAAATAAAAGGGACATATAATTAAATTGAATAAATTATGAATGGTGTACAAACAATTACACACCGAGTTTAGAAAACTCCAAATGAAAGGCTCGCAAAATAAATATGCTCAAGTCTACACACATGCACAAAGACAAAACCTTGTAAACTCATTAAGAGAAATGAGAGTAGGATTTTAAGCTAGAAAAAGAGCCAAAGACATGCCAAAATATGTCATTTTAAAGAAAAATTTAAAGCTCACTGGAAGTGGAAGACGCGGATCCACCAACAATTTGAAGTGGTTGTGGAAGATGGGAATTCAAATTATTTCAAACGATCAACAATGGTTCTAGATTTTTCATAAATATTTCGGGTGTTGGATTGAAGTAAGACAAGTCTCCAATAGTTCAAGACTTCAAGATGGATGCAAAGGATTTTTCACATGTGGAATCGAGCACTAAACAAGGGAGGAACTAGAGGTTGGGCACTTGGATGGTCAAATAGTGGCCAAGATTGGAATGGGCATGGCCTTTGGTGGACCTTTGGGGGCCCTTGGCCCAAAAAATTAGTGATTTGGGGGGGGGGGGGCATTTTGAAAATGGCATGATTAGCAAACGCTCGACCATGGACATTTTGATGAGGAGGGGGGGATTAGAGCCAAAAAACAACCCCCAGATTTGATCATGCCAACCTATTCCATCAGTTTTTTGCTCCAATTTTCCAATCTTTGCATACATAATGGTGGCTTGAAGAGGAAATGCAGAATTGAGTCTTTCTTTCTACTCCATCTCTCTTCTCCAAGAGACCATCCATACTAGCAAAAGAAAGAGAAAAATGGGATGAATAATGATTGTCTGATATGCAATGGATTGATGCAAGATTGAGAGGACACTGAGAAGTGATGCCAAGTGCTATGTGGAGATCGATGACAGGTCCAATGGCTATCCACGCATTCAATTTCCATGACTAGAACATACATAATTTAGTGGTATGTCCATTTTATGAAGAAAATTTGCCCTTTGGATTGCACTGATTTTAGTCTTTGCATATTTTCATATCCAATACATTTACCATATTTCAATATTTGTAACCACTCCTTTTTCTTTAACATACATAGCGACATTTATAGTAAGAGTTCCAATATCTAAAGTGAATTTGTGGCCAACTCTACTTCCTTTTCCAATCAACTTGTATTTATCATTAAAATCTTTCAAAAAGCAGTCTTTTGCATTAAATCGAATGTGCAATCCTTGCTCTAACATTTGACAATAGACACTAAATTCTTTGTGATGGATAGCTCATATAATATATGTGAAAAATTCTTTGTCTAAGCATCATGCAAGGATAAGAGAACCTTTTCAATGTATAAATTTTGATAGCATAAATCATCACTCGTTTGCACATACTTCAATATGCATCTAACTGTATCCAAATGAGGCTTTCTAGGCATCTACATAAACTGGTTGACAAGGCCAATAGCATAGCTCAAGTGTGTTGGCCTTGTGATAGTTATGTAAATCACACTCCCTACTATCCTCCTGAAAATACTAGGGTCTTCTATCTCATCCCCAATGTTAGAACTCAACTTTACATTTTTCTCCAATGGTACTAAAAGAGGCAAGCCATATTGCCTTTGGGATAGCCATATACCATCATCACATCTTCAAGTGGATCTACAAGTGTTGTAGTAAAGACAAAGGAAAGAAGAAAGTGTTGAATGGTAATGATGCATCTACTAGTTATTTGGGATTTTATGGAGATTCTAGTGGTTTTGAAAGTTTGGATGATGAGCTTGGTATTCCTTCAATCAAGACACCAGGTATATAGAGAGCACATAGTAATGTAAAGGCTCCACAAAGTGATCTAGCGGTATGCAAGTCTAGCAGGGTCAGATATCCTATTAAAAGATTTTGGTTTAAAGGTTATCCAGCTCACCATTATTCTTATATGGTGAAGATAGTTAAGGATATTGAGCCCACTTGTTTTGAGGATATGGTTGATCATGCTCATTGGGATGCATCAATGGATGAGGAGATGGCTGCATTAGAAGCCAATAAGACTTGGGATTTGGTACCAAACCATTCAACATGGCTTGGATACACTTGAATCAACATACCATACATCATCATGTGTCCCCTTTCTGATAACAACATTCATCATATGTTTCATAACAAATAGACACTCATTTTTGTCTTCATTCTATCATGAAGACAATGGATAGTTTCCTTCTTGCAATTTACCACTACGAATATCATACTTTTAGCATAACAATGGGTTGTAATATGAGTTGTTTTGCCACAATAATGATAAACTAATAGAACCTTAGTTCTTCCATCCACCTCTTCCTTTAGAGCTCTCCTTATCTCTAAAGTTTCCATGGTCTCTTGAAACTTGCATTCCATTTAACTGTTACTTTAACCTGTTTTGCTGATTATCACCAACACATCCCATACCATGGCCTCTTGAAGAGAATATACCATGTTTCATTCCTAAGATTAATTAAAATGATTGGACCTCTTCACCACTTCTTGTAGACAATTCACCTTACATATTGATCTCTTTAGTGATCATGAGAGAGACCAACTCATCAAAATTTAGAATGGCTTCCATACATATACAGAAGTAACAAAAGATTTCTAAGACTTTTCATTATGAAGACAACCCAAAGCCGATGATACCAAATCATCATCATCAAGCATTGTACAAATCACTAACCAAAGCATTTGCAATGCTTCTCCCCTTCAAAACATACTCATTGACAGTCATTATTTCTTTCTTCAAGGTATTAGCTCTTGTTTGAGCTGAATCTTTCATGCCTTTATATTTACAGAAAACATATATTTAAATGTGGTCCATGTTTCATATAAAGTTTCTACAGATAGCCAATGCATCACCTTTTTTTCTTTTGCGTTCCATTCTTTCTAGGCCTTTAATTCATTTGGCATTGTAGGGTCACTTAGCTATGGCTCCTTTTCTTCTCCTAAAATGAACTCATAAAGGCCATTTCGAATAAGCAAGTTCATCACATGGAACTTTTGTGATGGATAGTTGTTCTTGTTTATCTTCCCAATGATGCAATTTCTATTATTCTCTACCATTATTACAAAAGTGATACAAAACAACAAGTAAGCCTTCTCCAACATTTCATAATAAGTGCACAACAATACACCAAGCAACCTCCTTTCATTGACTACATAACAACACATCTAAGCTCTAACCTATTTACCAATAAAATGTGTGTTTACTTTTTGAAAAACACCTTAAAACTTAAAATTTTAAATTTTGTAACCTATACATTCACTTTTAGTCAACACAATCAAAATCACAATAATCTATAAAATTAATATCTACAATCTTGTGTGTCTAGAATGGGGCCCAAAACAGCCTCGAATGGCTAAAAAAGTAGTGGCAAGCCTTAAAGGGCTTATATAGAGAATATATAGTGTTTTGCTTGTCCACTAAATCTCATAAAATTTTGAGATTATCACTTTATCCTACTTTTGGTGGCTCCATATATACTATCCAAGAGAAAGAGGAGAAGAATGGGAGAGCTTCTTACCCAATGCTTGCTTACTCTAATATTTGCTTCTTCTCCTTCACTTCATCCTTCAAAACTAGCCTCTAAATGGCACCGCTCTGATACCATGCCACAAATCACATGGTGGGGAGTCTTGCTTAATTTGTTATGCTAAACACATACCATACACACAAGAGGAAGCTCACTCAAGAACATAAGAAGAGAGATGGAGGCCAAAATGTTTTTTTATTGCTTTCTTCTTCTTTTTTCTCATAGAATACAATGTACACAAAGTATAGATAAGATACAACATAAAGGAAAGTAGCCTACTAAGTCAAACAACACATATCTAACTACACTAATTGATTGGCATTATAACTATGTCAGCTATAGATAGGTATACTAACCAAATATGATAAGTGATAAGTCCATGGCCATATGAGGATTATAATGATAATTGACATGCTCAATATAGACATTGTTTAGTGAGTAGTGATTAAGGATAACTCTCTCACACAACCCACAAACAAAACGATAAGGAGTGCCGGTTATTATGGGATTGACTTTGTCTATATACAACACAAAACAAAAAAATTTGATTCTTTACAACCACAATACAACCAAAACACCAACACAAACAAATAAGTATGCCTCTTGTAGCCTCAATGACATTAAAAACATGCACCATATAGAGCATCGTCAAACATCAAAACTTAAAGATGAGCCAAAAAAAAAAAACCTCTTTTAATGTTTGTACCTCCAGTTTTTTGGTAAGACATCAAACAAATTAATTATGTGCCTAAAAATTGGCCTAGCTTTAGGAATTTTGTATATGACTCTCCTCTTCTTCTCACAAAGACAAGAAAATACCATTCCAAAAGAAGGGCCTCTCATGCCTCTCTCCTCTCCTTTTATAGATTTTCCTCACATGCACTTGATGAGTGTGTTTTTGAAAAGATTAAGGCTTTTTGAAATGTTTGGCTTTCCAAAAACCTTTTTAATATTTTCTTCATTTTCCTTCATTTTTGGTAGTCGTTACCTTTAGTTTAAAAAAAATTCACCACCTATTTGATGCTACAGATATTATGAAATTGTCCTTCATGCATTGTTTGTAGCATGATACTCATATTGTCCTTCATAGCATGTACCTTTTGGCAATTTGCTAAATAAGGCATTGCTACCTTGCTCTTGTCATTATTATTTGCTCTATGGAAAAAAAGAAAAATGTGAATGCCAATGTCTTGAATCCAAGCAAGCTAGCCTCATAATCCAATCTCAATTGCATACACTGTGGTGCTGAATAAGTTGATGTTGCTCCATGATTGAGGACCTTCTTGTGTCTTCCTCCTTGTAGTAGTGGATTAAGTGGAGATAATGTAACGTGTCCACCTCTTCCCTTTCAGGAAACGTCTTAGCAATCCATCGGAAAGAGAGTCTAGAAAGCTCTGCCCGGCACTCGCATGGAATGTTACGGGGTTTGTGATCTAGAACTTTTCGCGTCTGCCACGTAGAGGAAGTATTCCGACCGTTCCCACTTAAGACCGACCTGAATTAGGGTTTCCCCTAATGGTCATTTTCCTAAACGGAAACTAGCGTCGAACCCCAAGCGAACTATTTTACGCAGAAACGCCAAGGCCGAAGTGGATTCATGCTGCACTTGGTTCAAGGAGAATGGGAAACGAGAGGGATGCAAGGCTCGACCTCTCTGCCATAAGGCATAGTCCCATTCAGTTCCCCTAAAACAACATATACCAGGATTATTGTAACCTAGACTCTATGTCAGCACCCTTGCTATTCATTTCCTTGGAGAAGATCTCCTTGCTGTCCATTATGATTGAGAAAAGTTCCCGGCCAACCGGGACCACCCATCCATAGGACAGACCCATGGCCACATCCACTGCACTTTCCTCAAGGTTGCTTTAGTTGTCCAATTACCTACCACATTTAGTTGGACATGCATCAAGCAGCTCCCTTAATTAGCACCATTAGACACCGGTTCCTTCACGTATGCGGAAATTCCCTTTGAAGTATGGATGCTTGACAGAAGTGCCGACTTGCGGAATTTGGCTTATGGAAGGCCTTAGGGTTTGAAGCTTGGGCCTTCTTTATTTCGGAAAAGAGGGGGTTTGTGAAAGGATTCTTGTGAAGGGACTTGCGAGAATCAGAGGCTTGAGAGTTCTTTTTCTTCTTCTCTTAAAATTCCGGGGCTAGGAATGGTTTTATGGGGGCCTTGCGGAAAAGGGAGGCCTATGAACTTCTTGTTCCCTTCATAAAAATCCCAGGGGGAAAAATTTAGCGAGAAGGGGGTTTAAGGAAGCCCCTCTTCTTCTCTTCAAAGACCTGGGGGTAGGGATGGGCTTGTGGGTGATTGATGGGAAGGGCCTTTATAAGCTTCCTCTCTTCCTCTTCAAAATCCTGGGATAGGAATGATTGGTGGGAAGGGGCTTTGTAGCTTCCTCTTCTTCAAAGTTCCGGGATGGGCTTATTGAGTGATTGGTGGGAAGGGGGCTTAGGGAAGCCCCCTTAGAAGCTTCTTAAAGAATGTTCTAAGAAGCTTCTGGGGTGTGCAGAACACCACGTGGAAAGGGGAAGGATAATAACCACATGGAAGAGGGAGGATAATAGTGAAGTGGGATGGTTGAAGAACGATTCGGAAGGCTTGAAGGCGGCACATGGGCCCAATGTCAGTCTGTGGTGTCGAGGGCAGCAACCCAACGTTGGCATCTGAAGGCGGCTTGGCTCGCACGGCAGCAACAGCTCTTGCTTCCAGCGTGGCCGCTTCACCAACACGACCTCTCCCTTTGACCACGGCATGCAGCTTCTCAGCTTCCTCTCCTCTCTCACGATTGTCCTCCTGCAGCCTTATGCAGCCTTCCTCTTCCTTGTTACCCCCCCTAGGGGGGGTTTTTATAGGTCAAGGGGGGGAGAGGGGACCTCCCCCACGTGGGTTGTGCATGCAGCCCACGTCTCCCCCTTGGTTACCACCTCTCCCACCTAGCCATCCCGTTCCCTCAGCCACGCATCGGCTGGGGGAAAATAAGTAGAAAAAATTGCAATAATTTCACCTTGATCCACTTAACCTCCTCCCAAGAGGATGTTTCCCTGTGGCTATGCGGGTTTGAATCCCCGATCTTGTTTTGCCAAGACGGAGTTCTCCATTTCTCGCGTGCGGTTATAGATTAACTGCCGGCAGTGAAGATAACCTTTGCACGAGTTTACATGGTGCGCGAGAGGTCGGTTTAGTAATATTTTTCAAACGGGAATATTACATTCTCTCCCCCTTGCAAGAATCGAGATGTCCTCATCTCGAGAGGAACTGGGGGTATTGTTGTTTGAGAGCGCTTTCATCTATTCAAGTGGCATCCTCCTCGAGATAATCTTTCCACTGGAGGAGGCATTCTCTCAAGGTTTTGGATCTCAGTTGTTTCTCCCTAACATCTAAGATCTTATCAGGCCGTAGCTCAAGGACTCCTTGGCTAGGCATTACAACTTGTTGGTCATCAAGTACATGGCTAGGATTAGGTACATACTTCTTCAATAGGCTGATATGGAATGCATTCTGAACCTTTAGGTGCACAGGTTGTTGTAGTCTATAAGCATTGGGTCCTAGGCACTTGAGGATCTTGTATGGTCCACAATACCTTGGACTTAGCTTCTTGCAATCTCCTAAAGATAGGGAACTCTTCTTTGGGTGTACGCGAATGAAGACCATGTCTCCTTCCTCGAAGGTTCTATCTTGATGTTTCAAATCCACGTATGCTTTCTGTCTATCCTTGGCGGCTTGGATGTCCTGTCTAATTGACTTCATTTGGTTATCCATCTCTTCCAACATCTGCCTTGAAGCTTCAACCCTCAAGGTTGGAGCTGAGAAGTTTAGGGGACTTCGACAGTCATGTCCATACAATGCTTGAAAAGGGGTCATCTGAATGCTTTGTTGGTAAGAAGCATTGTAGGCAAACTCAACCAGTGGCAAGTATTGAATCCACCTTTTTGGTTCACGGTAGCAGTGTGCCCTCAGCATATCCTCGATGACTTGATTGACTCGCTCCGTTTGGCCATCAGTTTGGGGATGGTAAGCTATACTAAAACAGAGTTGAGTCCCAATGGCTTCAAAGATAGCTCTCCAGAAGTGTGATGTGAAGAGAGAATAATGATCACTAATGATTCTTCTGGGCAACCCATGTAGCTTGAATATCTCCTTGATAAACAACCTTGCAATGTCTGAGGCTTTATAGTTTGTCTTAACAGGAATAAGGTGTGCAACCTTAGTGAGCATGTCAACCACAACCATGATGGAGTTGTATCCTCCCTGAACTTGGGGTAGGCCAACAACAAAGTCCATACTAATGAATTCCCATTTTATTTGGGGAATGTCAATGTAATATTTCATGCTGAAAAATATTACGTACTCGTGAGTCTCACGCAAGGACGATGCTAGCTGCCGTGAGGAGCATCGTTGAAGTCATCATTTCGGCCTACCCGCCAGCTGCCGCCATTAAACTGTCTTCTCTGCCTCCACGTGTAGTAAGCACGCCTGCAGAAGCTTCCAAGAAGCTTCTTGGAAGCTTCTAAGGGGGCTCCCTAAGCCCTCTTTCATATTGCAAGCCGCCCCACAAAATTCTTTCTTGTGGGCTTCCTCAAAGCCCTTTCAAGTGGGTTTGATAAACCCTCCCCCCCTCTCCCCGGGATCCAAAACCCCCTTCCCATGGGCCTTTCTTATTGCCCTCTCAAGTGGGTTTAAAAGCCCAGTTACCCTGAGAAATAAGCCCCTTTTTCCCTTTGTTTTTTGTCATTCCATTGGCCTGGGTTTTAAACCTCCTTTACGTGGACCCTTTTCCCTTTACCCCTACAAAGCGGTTTTTACAAACCGAGGACTTAAGCATCCTTTCACCTTGCATCCTCGGAAATTGAGAACTTTCCCTTAGCTTTTCCACAAAGTCATTTCCGTTGATTTTTCCCCCCATACAAGTCTTTTAAGGTCTCCCACTGCATTCCTACTCAAGCCTTTTTAAAACCATTATATCCTAATTGTGAAATCCTTACTTCAAGGAGGAAACCTATATGGCCTTCTAAAGCCAGTTCCAAAAGATGGAGGAATTATTCAAGGAAGCTGAATCACAAAGGAAGTTTCGTGTGCGAAGGAGACGGCCAAGATCATAAATTTGCATCTAAGTCGAAAAGGCCAAATTCGCGATGGCTCCTAAGAAGGCACAAGGCGCAACTGCAGGAGGATCATTTCCATGTGGACATTTCACCACAAGTCCAGGTCTTTCTTCCTAAATTTGATTAATGTCGTAATATTTCGATTGTGCATGGATCATTTATGAAATTAGGATACACTTTTTCAATTGAAATACTTTGGCTAAATTAAAGTAAATAAACTTCGATCAAGGAATCGGTCATTTGTATTAAACGAATGAAAAAGAAGAGCATAAGATCTCTATGCATTCCTAGCAAGTGGATTTTAAGCATTGCAAAGTAACGAACTTAGACTAACTAATGCCCATCTTTACGAGTCAAAATAATGATAGTACACTTTGATTATGCATGGAAGGAATAAATCGCATGTCGCATTATTGAACATCTTTTCTTCCAAATGATTCTTTAAAGAAGGTTGCTAACAACCATAGAAAATTGCTAGGCATGGAAATAGTTCTTAAATATCCGTAAAGTAGATTAAAAATCTAGTCAATTGGCTTAAATCTCAATCAACTATGTAAATAATTACGAAAGGTTGTATAATGCTCATTCAGTGTATGAAGATCGCATTTAGAAAAGAAGTTAGAAAAAGGTTGCATGGTTCACATAAAACCCTAACGCTTAGTAGCATGAATCTTGAATGCATGTTCTAGAAGAATCAATAGAAGTTATGCCATAACTTAGCATATGCTTTGATTTTAACCAGAAAAGTAGGGTTTGTAAATCTACTCAAACGTAGGAAATGAATCATGTGGTTACGAAAATAGAATCATAAATATCTTCAAGAATAGACAAGTAAATTGGTTTAACCTAAACACATAGACCACGAGGGACTCGTTTAGGAAGGGTTAAATCAATGCAACATATCCCAAGTGCTAGCTGGGATTTAGCACATTGAGGACGTAACCTAATCGCTCTTATTGTCGAGTTGAAACTCTTATAAACCTAAAGACTTGCCCACATTCACGGAATGTAGGGACAATAGGACATACTTGTGAGAAACGATCTAGGGTTTTTACCCTAAGGATCGCTCGCTAATGAGATAAAGCTCGGATTGAGTTGGTGTTGAGATATCGAGCTCCACTCGTGATATGCCAGGGTGACCGTTGTGCATTTAAGTCACCGACTTGTCAGTTGCAGATGCGGTTGGTACACTGCCCATGAATAATAGCTAGATGACAGCTATCCTTATCTACTCTAGTTCATGGTTCAGTTAGTATGCCACCTTAGTTAGTTGAGTTTGGTTTGAGACCCATATATAGGGTTCTTCTATTTCTTTTGTACGAGAGTTCTTTTGGCTTACACAACTAAGAAGAGGAAAACTGTTTTCAGCCTCCACCTGTGTGTGTATTCCCCCATTGTGCAAGCAAGAAAGCTACAAGTGAGACTCCTTCCTTCTCTCCCACAATCTTGACATGGTATCAGAGCCTTGTTCGTGGTAAGGAGCTCAAGAAAGCAAGACAAGTTCGCGGTGTTCTAGTAAGAGGACCAGTATTGCTTTCATTTTTCTGTTTTGGGAGCAAGTCTTTGCAGGTAGCACAACCGAAAAGTGCAAGAGTGCATTGTCTCAGATTGAGACGCCCTTCGTGGTGTAGCAAGAGGGCAATATATGCTGCGGGAGAGGGGTTTAGTCCTTGGTTGCTCTATTTTTTTGATTTGAGGCCATTTCGGGGCCTGTTTTGGAGGCGGAAGTTTTCTGCACGCACTCAGGAAAAGGCCATGTTTTATGCTGTGCGACCATTGTTCTACAGGTCTGTGAAAAGTTAATGTATAAATTGCATCGTATGCATGTGCGCAGAGACATTGGGAGTTACAGAATCATCCTTGTTGCCAGTGATGCAAAATCGTCACTAGGAAGTGACTGTGTGGTCAAATATCACTTTCGTCAGTTTTGCAGATTTGCCCTTGTGAGGCTGAAGCTGTGTTCTTTGCAGTGACAGATTTTTTTGCAGTGTTCTGTAATGGCGTCTGATTCTCTTTCATCACAGATTGTCACCGAAAAGCTTGACAAGAACAACTTCCAAGCATGGAAGTTCAGAATGACGAATTTCCTTATGGGAAAGGGATATTGGGAATTCGTTGCAGGAAATGAAGAAGAACCACTTCTTCCTGATGTTCCTAATCAACAGCAAATGCAGGCATTTAAAGCATGGCATGAGAGAGCCAGGAAAGTTATGTACTGGCTGTCTATCAGCATTTCAGACTCTATGATTGTGCATATTCAAGATGCAAGTACGCCAAAGGAGGCGTGGGATACTTTGTCAAAAATGTATAGCACAAATACGCAAGCCAGGAATATGCAACTCAAGCAAGAGTTGCACAATGTGCAAAGAGAAAGTATGAGCATCAATGACTACCACATGAAGGTGAAGAAGATTGCAGATGCACTTGCTTCCATTGGGTCGCCAGTGGAAGATGATGATTTAGTTTTTGTGACCTTGAATGGTCTAGGAAAGGATTATGCACAGTTCCGAACATCCATTTCCATCCGTGAAAGATTTCCTGATTTTGAGGAGTTGATTGCTCTTCTACTTTCTGAGAAGCAGAGAAATGGTGGTGCATCTTCTTTAGGAGGAACTTCAAAAGAAGCTGTCTTCTACTCAAATGCTGGAAGAGGTAGAGGCAGAGGTAGAGGAGGCCGATCTGGAGGCCATGGTAGAAATCAGAATATGCAGCAAACTCAAGAAAACCAGTCCTATGGAGGAGGATGTGGTAACTCTAGAGGCAGGGGGAGCCAAAGAGGTCGTGCTGGATGGCAAAGAGGCCAAAATGCAAATAACAATGTTCAATGCTACTACTGTGGTAAAATGGGTCATATGGCTAAAGACTAATGGAAAATTGCAACAAGGGAATTATGCATCTTCTAGTAGACAGGGTGATGACATAAATGAGCATTTGTTTATGGTGCAGCACATGACCAATTCTGTGACAAGTGCAGAAGAAAGCAATGATGTGTGGTATGTTGACTCAGGTGCATCAAACCACATGACAGGCCATGCAGAATGGATGCAGGATGCAAGGAAAATGGAAAAACCAGGATTTGTGGAGACTGGTGATGATACTGCACATCCTATTGTGCAAATTGGAAAAATTCCTTTGTCTATGCAGGATGGGAAAAAGAAATACTTGTCGGATGTATTTCATGTCCCGAATATCACCAAGAACCTGGTTTCTGTTGGTCAAATGGTTGAGCAAGGCTTGCAGGTTAGATTTAATTCTCATGGATGCTTTGTTGAGGATATGAAAAATAAAGGTCGCTTGATAGCAAAAGGAAAGAAGAAGGGTAGAATGTTTACGTTGGATGTAGACATGCCTAAATTGAGTGTAGCAATGTTTGCACATGGGACCGGTGTAGTTGCAGATATTGATATCTGGCATAAACGCATTGGTCATGTTAATGTACAGTGACTTAAATCAATGCAAGCCCAAAATATTGTTGCAAGATTGCCTAAATTCAAGGTTGCAGAAATGCATAAGGTATGTGAAGCCTGTGAGTTTGGAAAACAGGCAAGGAAACCATTTCCTAGACATGTTCAAGAGAGTAAGAAGCCATTGGAATTAATCCACTCTGATGTGTGGACTACTAAAGCTGCATCTCTTGTAGGCTGTCATTATTTTGTCACTTATATTGATGACTATAGCAGAAAAATTTGGATGTATTTTATGAAAAAGAAAAGTGAAGTTTTTGGGCATTTCAAAACTCTTAAAGCTATGGTTGAAAAAGAAACAGGCCTGCAAATAAAATGCCAAAGGTCAGATGGAGGGGGAGAGCACCTCTCAAATGAGTTTGCAAGGTTCCTGCAGGAGCATGGCATAAAGCAGCAATATTCATGCAGTCATACCCCACAACAAAATAGAATTGCAGAAAGGAAAAACAGGCATATTGGAGAGGTATCTCATGCCATGCTCAATGAAAAAGACTTGCCAGATTTTTACTGGGCTGAAGTAGTTGCTACAGCAGTCTACATAATGAACATGACTCCCACTGCAGCAATACATGGGATGACTCCAGAGGAGAGGTATACTGGTAGGAGACCAGATATTTCTCATTTGAAGATTTTTGGTTGCATTGCCTATGTTCATGTGCCAGATGAGTTGAGATCCAAAAGCTGAGAAGTGCATCTTTATTGGTTATTCTCTATAGCAAAAAGGGTATAGATGCTATAACCCTTCTACTCGTAAGTTTACAGTGAGCAAAGATGTTGTTTTTGATGAGATGAGTAGCTGGTATAAACTAGTAAATGTGATTGATAATGTAGATGCACAAAATGGTAATGCTGCATAGAATTCACAGTAGTAGTCACAAGATATTAGTGGACCTGGAGCGTCCTCTAGCAGTGGTTCACATTCTTTGCCATGGACAGGCAGATTGAGATTAGGAGAATCTTCTCAAAGAAATGCAGATAGTGGTATGCAGGTATCACGAAAAGGAAAAGAGAAGGTAGATCAGCCCATGTTTGATGTGAATGCAGGTCACTCTTATGTGGATGGTGAATCCAGTGGCTCAGAACAGAGCATTGATGATGAGTTGGGTATTCCTTCTATTGTTACACCTGGAGTAAGGAAGACCAGGGATGTTTTGAGAGCACTTGGGAGTGAACCTACTTTGCGCAGGTCTACTAGAGCTAGGTATCTTGTGGATAGGCTAAAATATGATGGATTTACAGCCATTCACTATGCATATATGGTCAAAGTGATACAGGAACCAGAACCCACTTCTTTTGAGCAAGCCACGGGAAAAGAAAAATGGGAGAAAGCCATGGATGAAGAAATGGATGCCTTGGAAGCAAATGCTGCATGGGAATTGGTACCTTTGCCTAAAGATAAGAACACAATTGGTTGTAAGTGGGTTTATAAGGTGAAACACAATGCAAATGGTTCTGTGAATAGATACAAGGCAAGATTAGTAGTCAAGGGGTATGCACAAACATATGGCATTGATTATGAAGAAACATTCAGTCCGGTCGCAAGGATGGCAACCATAAGAGCAGTCATTGCTATGGCTGCATCAAAGGGATGGCCTTTACATCAGATGGATGTAAAGAATGCCTTCTTGCATGGTGATTTGCAAGGAGAGGTCTATATGGAGCAGCCACCAGGTTATGTGCATGCTGTTCATCCTGAGTTTGTTTGTAGGTTGAAGAAAGCCTTGTATGGCTTGAAGCAAGCACCTAGAGCATGGTCTGACAAGATAGGATAGTATCTTGTCACTATTGGCTTTCAGATTTCCAAGGCAGATTTCTCACTTTATGTGAGAAAAATAGAGAAAGGTATTATGTTGCTTGTCATTTATGTTGATGATTTGATTATCACAGGTGACAGTGATGAAGATATCCTTCATGTGAAAATGCTATTGAAGTAGAAGTTTGAGATGAAGGATTTGGGAGAGCTGCGTTATTTCTTGGGCATTGAGGTGATTAGATCACCAAGTGGGATATGGCTCTTACAGAGGCAGTATGGATTGGACATGCTGTCCAAATATGGGATTGTAGGCTGTAAGCCTATTTCAGTTCCTTTGGAGTAGAATGTGAAGCTGAGTGCAGAGATCCTACTATGTACAGACGCATAGTAGGAAGTTTGATTTATATGACTATTACTAGGCCAGATTTGAGCTATGATGTTGGATTGGTAAGTCAGTTTATTCAAGCTCCAAGGAAACCCCATTTGGATACGGCTAGACGCATACTTAGGTATGTAAAGTCCACATTGCAGTATGGACTACTTTATGAGACTGGGGTTCAGATACAATTGTATGGATACACTGATGCTGATTGGGCTGGTAGTATTTCTGATAGATGATCTACCAGTGGATATGTGTTCTCTTTTGGTAGTGCTGCAGTCACTTGGAGCAGCAAGAAAGAGCCTACAGTTGCCTTGTCGAGCATAGAGGCTGAGTACAGGGGCGCAGCAATGGCTGCATGTGAGGTAGCTTGGTTGCATAAGCTACTTTATGATATGCATCTGCCTACAGATGGGCCAGTTGTCATTTATTGTGACAACATGAGTAGTATACACTTGGCAAATAACCCAGTCTATCATGCTAGAACAAAGCACATTGAGGTGCATTATCACTATATGCGGGAGAGGGTTTTACTAGGTCTTATTGATCTAGTTTATGTCAGCACAGAGGATTAGGTAGCTGACATATTTACGAAGGCATTGGGCACAGAGAAGCTGCGCAAGTTCAGAGACCTGCTTGGTGTGTAGGAATTGGGATTGAGCTCGAGAGGGAGTGTTGAGATATCGAGCTCCACTCGTGATATGCCAGGGTGACCGTTGTGCATTTAAGTCACTGACTTGTTAGTTTGCAGATGCAGTATGAATAATAGCTAGATGATAGCTATCCTTATCTACTCTAGTTCATGGCTCAGTTAGTATGCCACCTTAGTTAGTTGAGTTTGGTTTGAGACCCATATATAGGGTTCTTCTATTTCTTTGTACGAGAGTTCTTTTGGCTTACACAAATAAGAAGAGGAAAACTGTTTTCAGCCTCCACTTGTGTGTGTATTCCCCCATTGTGCAAGCAAGAAAGCTGCAAGTGAGACTCCTTCCTTCTCTCCCACAATCTTGACAGTTGGAACCCTAGGATCGACAATGTCGACCTAGTGCAATCAGGAATGGATTGTTATGAAAACTCCCTAACCCTGTTCCCTATCTAATCATGACTCTGTGATTAGAAGACACCGTTTGATGGGTAAAATAGTCCCATAGATTGGATGCGACACTTGTGCAACAAGTTGTAGAGTCGCATGATCTTGTGATTTGATCACAAGGAAATGGCCAATTCCTCCGAACGAGATTGGCAGATTCTTGCGCAAGTTTTTCTTGCAAGAGGATGAATAATAGTCATGATATAGTACCTTTCTTGGGTAAAGTAACCAAGATACGGGGATTAGATATTTGCTTGGAAGCAAAGGACCAATCAGTAAATTGGAATAACATGTTTACTGCTAATAGAACTTAAGGCATTGGTTAAATTGGGTTAATAGGGTATGGCCCTAACCCAAGGATATAGGGTTAACAAACAAACCCTTGGGGATCTTGCCAAGTCGCAATTGGTCCCGGATCGAGTGCTGAATGCATTCGGAAAGAAGGATTCGCTCCTTAGCAATCGGCCAAAATAACGACCATTGGAAATGATTGTGCTTGTAACAGTTTAGAGAGCACTGTTTGCTTTGTTTGCTCAAAGAATTAAAGGATGAAAAGATATCTAATACTTCAGGTTGAAGGCTTGAAGGGAGAGGCAGCTTCAGTTACCCCCGACTGCCTGCCTGACCCTAACCAAGGAGGTAGTCAATTGAACGAGCGAACAAAACCGAGCAAGCCCAAAAAAGTGAGCAAGATAAGCTCCACTTCATGTTGTTTGGGACTATTGTCTTCTCTCTCTTGCATTACTGCAGCACAAAGCATTTGCAATGATTCACATTTTAACAAGGGAAAAAAACTTCACAACCATTGCACCCAAAATATAATCTTACCATCACTTTCTTTCTTTGTCTCCTTTTTAGACCGTGTATTGCATCGATCCCCAAGAGGTGTATCAACAGATTTTTTGGATGCACTTTGTGCAATTCCTTCTCTCTTGCCAAAACATATCCACTTCCAAGATCCACCCACCAAGGGCAATGGTCGATCTCCGAATCAGAGAGATTATGCATGCTCTTGGGATACATGCATACTTCCTCATTATCTCTATCAATCCATCCTTTGCAATGATCTGGAACCCTGGCTATCTTCTTCTCTCCAATCAAATGAAGTAGATACCTTTTGCATGAAATATTAGCACAAGCTATTAAAATAAACAAAGAGCAACTAAAGTTAAGCTCATTATGGCAACAAATCTACATGTAGACAACTCGATATGTAGACATTATGATTTCATTTCTCTTTCGGCGCTGAGGACCTTCCACCTTCTTTGATCCTCGTGCATTTATAGCTTTCTCTCTTGCTCTTACGTGAGCAAACATATATTTTCTAGCCTCTAATTTCACACCCTCCATGTAATCCTGTAATAAGTAATCCTGTGGAAGATCCAATGGTGTACCTAAAACACACATTTTTTTCAAGTCTTCCAATTCTTGAATAGCCTTGACCTCAACCTTTTCCAAAAAGCACTCCCGTGGTAACCACCTTAACAAAAAAAATCAAATCTATTAGTATCACAAGATACACATGATACTAGCAATATCAAGACTACAAAAGCTTTCAAATTGACACTTACAATCTGTACTCATTATCCGACGATGGCATACCATACATATATTTCAATCTCTTGTTTGCATCCAAGAGAGAGAGCATCACCAATCTTTTTTCTTCCCTCATATCAGCATTTGCTAGGAATTTCAACTTGGCAATAGTAATCACTGAGTCTGGGCTATCAAACTTCAGTGTAAATATTCTATCCAACCATTGATCCCCTAGCTTGGGATCAAGCACATTAAGAACCTGCAAAGTGGATAAGAAACCTATATTTAGAGATTTTATTGTAATGGGGAGTAAACTAAGAAGCAAAGGGGCCATACCATGCCCATCTTGTCTGCCAATCTTTTATGTATCTTGGCACGTTCGTTTTTCAATGTCTCCTCTCTGTTCTCAATAGAGACATTGTTTAATACCAAATCCTCAACCTTTTTGAGTTCTGAAGTATACTCAACCTTCACAACAAAAGAGAAGCTTTTAAATTTTACCCTAAAAAGGAAATTTATCTATTATAATCTCTCTTAATAACAACCATGACATGTATTACCTGAAATACCAATCTTGCCAAGTACCCCCTTGTCAGTGGATACCATTGTTGTTTTCCCTTGACACTGCTATCTTTTGCTCTCAAGGACTCCAACAGTTTTAGTTGATCCTGGGGTAAGGCACTCAAGAATGCATTGATGTCACACTTGAAGATATTGTTGCAGTTCCAAAGTGCATCCTGCAAGCTAGGTTTCACGATGGCATACTCGTTCATGCTAATAAAGGAAAATTTGTAAGATTGAGTTCTATAGATAAAAATATAGACGTCAATTCATTGTAACAAATATTGATACACTCACCTATTGACTCTTTGGAGTCCAGCGAGAAGAGCAATCTCTGAAATCCGTGTGGGATCAATAACAGAACAAACAACCCTCACATGGCGAGCTCTATTCTCTTTGTACATTTGTGAGATCAACTCCATCCAAGCAGTCAACCGATGATTTCCTTCCCATATGTAAAGCATTTTACCAGACAAGAACCTGAACTCCGGTTTTGCCAAGACCTCCTTCTCAAATTCTGCATCCACTTCACGCCATAGAGGAGACCAAGTTGACACTATGGCAGGGGTCACTAGTGCTTCTTCTCCTTTATACTTACATACAGACACAACAAATGAGCCCTTCTCTGGTAAATAACCCTCATATTGAAATGCACTTTTTAAAGAGGATATGTCTGTATGAATCCCTCTAACAACAGCATGTGCAATCATATGACACAAGGGGATACGAGGGCAAACTTCTTGAGATAGAAGTCTACATTGACTTATTACATCTCCACATCCTACCATTTGCATATCAATATCGGAAACCTGGCTTGTTGCTTCCTCGTCTTCCTCCTGTACCAGTTGAGACCCTTGCTCCACCACTGTGTCATCTCCTTCTTCACTTTCTTCTTGCAGTTGAGGATTTGAAGTCCCCACTACAACACTCAAAGTCTTTTCACTTTCTATAGTTGGTGTACCCTCCTCTAGAACTATAGAGAGGGATGATCCACGAGTTCTTTTTTGTGGAGTGGCTAAATTATCTTTGGATGATCTTGCACGACCTTTGCCTTTGGCCTTTCGTGGAGACATGACTGAAATACCACATAAAAGAATCAGTACATGTGTAGCGCTTGAATATATATCTATTTGTATTACTTGAATATGCACAAAGAGTACCTGAGTGTAATATTCCGATTTGCTAAATAGAGCACGCGCATGAACTGCCTCAAAGGAATATGAAAATTGGATAATTTTTTTTTAAAAATTTCCCCCTTATCCCTCCACCCGACTGAGGAGCTGGAGGGGGAGGGAAATAAAAGGAGCCATTAAGCTCCTTGGTGGAGCTCGGGATGGGGGGGAGCATGCGTGATGGCACACAAGGGAGGGAAGATCCCCCTCCCCTCCCCTATTTAAACTAGGGGCAGCAGGAATATAAGCGGGCCGCCAGGAGATGCCGTTCGTTAGCCGTGAGGGAGAGAGTCGACACTCTGGTGCACGCCGACACGTTGGTGCTACTGAGGTGCAGCTGCTCACGCCGCGGAATTCCTACTCGACGTCGCTATGAGAGGGAGGGAATGAGGCGCTGATGTACGCCGGGCCGGGATGACGTCACTTCGCTGTGGCCACGCCAGTCGACGGAATGCCATTACGGTGTTGAATTTCCTCCCCCTCCTGCCACGTAAGAAGCCATAGAAGCTTCTGAGGGGAAGCTTCTAAGGGGGCTAGCTAAGCCCCCTTTCACCCCCCTTCTTATGGCCTTTTTAAAACCTTTGTTCCCCCCCCCCTTCGGGTTTAATCCCCCCTAAGCCCCCTTGTCCCCCCCTCGGGTTTAATCCCCCCTAAGCCCCCTTGTCCCCCCCCCCCCCCCCCCCCGGGTTTAATCCCCCCTAAGCCCCCTTGTTCCCCCCCCCCCCCCCCCCCCAGGATTCTAAATTCCCTTTTCCCCTTAAGCCCCTCCTTTGACTTTGGGAACCTACCCCCCCCCCCCCCCCCCAGGATTCTAAATTCCCTTTTCCCCTTAAGCCCCTCCTTTGACTTTGGGAACCTACCTCCCCCCCCCCCCCCCCCTCCCCCCCGTGTTTTGTTCCCCTAAACCTTATCACCCCCTTATAACCCTTATAACCCTTTTTCAACCCCCCCTCATAACTCTTTTCTTTTTTTTCCCACAACTCCCTAAGATTTCCTCTTAATCCCCTGTATGCCCCTTATTATTTTGCCCCCCCTGAACCTAAAAATCCAAATCATCATCATGGCCTCGGATGATATCCCGTAAGGGAAAAGTAGCCGTGAGATAAAAGATAGGGAGGGGAAGTAGAGGGAGTGAAAAGAGGGAGTGAAGGAGGAAGAGTGGGAAAAGATAAAAGATAGGGAGGGAAAGTAGAGGGAGTGAAAAGAAGGAGTGAAGGATGAAGAGTGGGAAAAAGATAAAAGAAAGGGAAGGAAGGAGAATAAGTGCTTTCTATTCCTTCTACCCCAAGTCAAAGTCCTCCAAGGGTTCCGTGGCTGCAAAACCACACTCACCCATAAACTTTTTTTTAATCCAAAGAGATGGTGGAATTCCAGAAGAAGAGAAAAAGGCTATCTCACATTCGAACTACGATGCCGCCGAAGAAAGTCCAAGGTGTAGCCGAGGGAGGGTCATCCCCCGGTAAACCAGGTTTTTCTTCTTGTCTTTAATTCGGTTTTTAAGTCGATCATGCAAAGAAAAATTGTTAAGGATAGGTTATATTTGTTCGATTTATTTGTAACGAAGGAGTTTAGCTTATGAATGACAATGTATACAACTTAGCTTTCTTCAAATTGCATCAAGCATTATAAATTACGAGCAAGATTAGCCATTTACTATAGTAGTATATTTTAGTTAAATCATAAGGTGTTGAAATTATATCTTGCACCATTAGTCTTATTTCTTTCGCAACGAATCGTTGTAAATGGTTAAATTCATGAAAGGTTTCTTTCGATGCTCAAATTACTAGGAAGTTATCTTTGCTAATTGCACATCTTAGCAAGGCAAATGTTGTTATTTGGCATGAGTTCATCCGTAAGGAAAACGGAAGTTAAAATTAAGCTGTATTGACTGGAAAGTAAATTGTCACAAGGATAGCAAAACCGTGACGAGAAGATTAATGTTACCTTCCAAAAGATAACTAAACCAATCTAAACATAGAAACATTCATACCCTAAGCACTTGACTACTTTCCTTATTGTAGGGACAATAAATTCGTAAAGATAAGAAACTAGGGTTTGGCCCTAAGGTTCTTAAAAGAAGAAACCCTAGGCCTGACATACATCAACTTAAAGAATCTAAACAGATTATTCCATCGCAGGACTTGCGCAACAAGTATGAAATCATTTAGTCTTGTGATTGATTCACAAAGAGAAAGGGTAAAAACCCTCATCAAGGACGGCAGATCCCTATGCAAGTTATCTTGTAAAAAGACGTATTTTTGGATATCCTTCTAAATAAGGAAAGTTGTAAACCGGAAACTAGCATATCTAAGGCACTTTAGGGTTAACCAAGTTGGGTATGCCCTACACCGGAATGTAAAAGATCTTGCCAATTTACAAGACACCTTGGGAACGAGTGTTGATACACTCAAAAAGGAAAGAACACTTCCTTAGCAGTTTGCCAAACAACTGAGTTGATTAAAGGAAATGATTGTGTTTGCTAGAGATTTTAGGGCTATGTTTGAATTATGAATTACAAATTAAATGAGTACGTATACTTCAGGTTGAAGGCCTGAAGGAAGAGGCAGTTTCAGTTACCCCCGACTGTCTGCCTAACCCTAACCAAGGGGGTTGTTCACCGCGCCAGGAACGTGGACCGAACCCGCCACGAGAGGTCTCTCCGTTTAGCTCTACTTGGAGTAGGAGGACGCTTGGGTGCCAGGGGGGGCTCTGGCCAAATCCCTCGCCTTCCGGGTCCTGCACAAGAGGCTAACGTGACTCGGGATTGGATCTCGAGGCCCGCATACTAGTTGACGGGCGGAAGCTTGGAATAGTAATCCCTGGGGATTACTGGATAGCCTTCGGGCGGATTATGGACAAGCCTACGGGCGGAACTCCTTGTATTTCAAAGATAATGATGAAATGTTAAAAGAACTTACTTGATATTGTTTTTCTATGTCACGTGATAAGATTACGTGAAGGAACCAGTGCTTAACAGGGTTAATTAAAGAAGCTGATTGTTATATGTCAAATTAATGTGTTAGATAATTACATAACTAAAACAAATCGAGGAAAGTGCAGAGGATGGGCCATGGGTCCGTCCTACGATTGGGTGGTCCCGGTTATCTGGGAACTTTTCTCAAAAATCTCGAAGAACAGCGGGATGATCATCATCATCAAAATGAATAACGAGAACGATGACCTAGAGTTACGTCTTACCCGATTTACGCTGTTTTAGGGGAACGGAATGGGACTAGGCCTTATGGCAGAGAGGTTGAGCCTTGCATCCCTCTCGTTTCCCATTCTCCTTGAACCAACTGCAGGGTGAATCCGCTTCGGACCTGGCGTTTCTGCGTAAAGTAGTTCTCTCGGGTCTGACGCTAGTTGCTGTTAGCTAATGACCAAACAGGAAAACCCTAATTCCGATCGATCCTAAGTGGGAAACGGCCAGGATACTTCCGCTACGTGGCAGACGCAGGAAGACCTAGATCGCAAAACCCGTAACATTCCTTGGGAGTGCCGGGCGGAGTTTTCTAGACATCCTTTCCGATGGACTGCTAAGACGTGTCCTGGATGATACTAGGGGACACGTTACAGTTGGTATCAGAGCCGACCAATAACGGAATTGTTTTTATGAGATCCCAATAAAATGAAGTAAAGAAATTGTTGCTGTCCAAACATTTTCTCATCTTCAATGCTGTCTTGCAGAATTATGAAGCATGGAACAAGTTTTTGGTATTTCGGGTCATGTTTATGATTGCAATGCATTCTCCGCTTTATAGACAAAGAATTGGGATGATGAACATCCTGGAGCAGATTTATAATCCATCACCTTTATACATAGAACAAAGATGGACGAGGTCTTCAGGAATCTACTATATAGCCGCCCACCGGTTTGCTTATCTACAGACCAACCTAAAAAGGATCAAGTGGTTGGAAGACTTGAAAGCCGTGAAGCTGTTCATTTTTGTGGAAGCTCACGTAAATTCGACTTTACATATTCAAAGTCGGAGGGTTGAAATGAACTCATATGTATATGAGGAAGTAACCCGTGTAATCCCAGTCGACAGGATTAAAGTGTTGGGCCGCCATGAGAAGTATGGATTCCAATGGAAAGGGTATCCTAAACTTCCAATGAATTATCGATTCCTGAAGATCCATGACCCAAAACCCTACTATTACACAGTTCCTATAGACAAATGCAATACAACGTTGTTCTCCCCAAACTGAATGTAATGATTGGTTTATCATCACACGAAACGTTGTATAAGGCTATGCCCATGTAAATACAAATAAAGACTTCTTTTATCAATATCTGGCTGTGCATAAGAGATGTTAAAAAGTTAAGTAGCTACATTGTTTACGAGATAGCTGAACTAAAAATGAAAGATAAGCTAACATCGATTATCATATAATAACATTAAGAAAACTTTTATCCAGGCACAACCCCAGGTACAGGTTCCAAATTCGCCTCCTACATCAAGTACTGTTGTGACCCAGGAGAAGAAGTTCCTCCTTAAGCAGATAAAGCCACCCGAGTTTGACGGGAGAGGCAGATTCATCCAGTCTGATGCTGAAATTTGGATTGAATCCATGGAGGATTACTTTGAAGCAGCTGGTACTGCACCTACCAATCAGGCCATGCTCGCCAAGTTAAAACTCACCGGCAAAGCCAGACTTTGGTGGAAGCAATGGTGCAAGGATCAAGGGACTTCAGAGGGGTCTGTTACCTGGGAGAAGTTGAAGAAAGCCGTGCAGGGAAGATATTTTCCACCTGCATATTGTACGCAAAAAATGAATGAGTTCTACGAGCTAAAACAGCTAGGACTCACTCTTGACGCATACTACTCTAAATTCTTCTCACTTTTAAAGTATGCGCCACAGATGGACATGACACAGCAGGTGTCCAAATTTTGCGCGGGCTTAAATCCGCCCGTAAATACTCGTCTCGAATCTATGCGTCCATCAGATCTTCAGGATGCACTCATTCGAGCGGCGCCTATAATTCAGAAGGTGCAAGCTAGACCAAGGGGTAACAAAACTTGGTCCTATAGTGACCCGAACAGAGGAGCATTCAGACCTCAAATGAAGAGAGTTCAAGGTCACAATCAGGGACAAAGGAAGAAAGCAAGGACAAATAATGTCAATAACTTTGTTCCTACTCAAAGTAATGGCCGAAACCTCTGATGTTTCCACTGCAACGAACCCGGTCACTTCAAGAGGCAATGTCCTAAGCTCAGCGGGGGACATCGTCAAACGCCTTTCTAAGGTACAGGTGGCGGTCAAGGATCCACCACCCGTGGAAGAGGAAGAACTGCTTGCATTGCCAATAGGCAAAGATACGAAGAAGAAGAAGAGGAAGATCCGACTATGGGAGCAGAATTCGAAAGAGCGACAGTCCATGCCGCTTTACACAAGAAAGGGCCGAATCGCCAGTTCTCGATGATTCAGACACCGTCGGACTATCAAGGTAAAGGTTTCAAAACCTTGATTGATTGTGGCAATACACATTCCTTTATCTCACCAGCATGTGCAAAAAGATTAGGAATAGCCACAGTAGAAGCACCTACCCTGCTTGTGGAATTGGCAAACGGTCGTGAGGTAACTTGTACCAGGCAAACTGCTAAGGTGGAATTCTTTCTGGGAGGAAAGAAGACTTTAGTCAAATTCAGAGTCATGAATTTAGGTATCCATGAGTGTCTACTCGGGATGGATCTAATGACGCCCACATTCATTGTGGAAAGGGTCAAGTTTCCTTTCGAAACTCTGAAAAGGAATTTGTCACAACTCAAGGTGAGGCAGGAGTGCCAAGAATTCAATTAGCCAAAGTATCTCGGATCATAAAAGGAGTCAGAAAAGGATTACCCGTTTACCTGATCAAACTCAACAAGTTAGATCAAAAGCAAGAGTCTCATGAAGGACCTTCTTGGCTAAAGGAATACGCTGACGTATTCCCTGAGGAATTGATTGAACTTCCGCCTCAAAGAGAAGTAGATCATGAGATTAGGCTAGTGCCTGGAGCTACACCAATTGCAAAGAGACCTTATAGAATGTCCATACCGGAAGCAATTGAGTTGAAGGAACAACTCAAGCAACTATTAGATCAGGGTTACATCCGGCCTAGCAACTCACCGTGGGGAGCTCCAGTACTATTCCAGAAAAAGAAAGATGGGACACTTTGACTATGTATTGATTACCGAGGGTTGAATCAATCAACAGTCAAGAACAAGTATCCTATTCCTAGAATAGATGAGCTTCTTGATCGTCTTCAAGGTGCAAAGATCTTCTCCAAGATTGATCTCAGGTCAGGTTACTATCAGATAAGGATCAAGGAAGAAGATATTCCAAAGACGGCCTTCAATACAAGATATGGGCACTTTGAGTTCCTGGTTATGTCATTCGGGCTTACAAACGCACCTGCCACCTTCAACAGATTAATGCAAGATATATTTAGACCATATTTTGATGATTTCGTGCTTGTCTTCTTTGATGACACTTTAGTCTATTCTAAACAGGAATAAGATCATGAACCTCAACTTCGGATTGTCCTTGAGACAATGAGGTCTCATAAGCTGTATGCAAAAATGAAGAAGTGTGCATTCTTCAAGCATCAGATTGAATATCTGGGATTCATAGTATCATCAGAAGGAATATCAGTAGACCCAGCCAAGGTCAGAGATGTGCTTGAATGGCCAATACCAGTATCCATCAAGGAGATACGTAGCTTTCTTGGATTGACAGGATGGTATAGGGTCTTCATCAAAAACTATGCTTTGATTGTAGCACCTCTTACAGACTTACTAAAGAAGCAGACTTCCATTACATGGTCAACTTCCGAACAAAATAGCTTCGACAAATTGAAGCAAAGTTTGGTATCAGCACCTATTCTAAAACTTCCTGACCTCAATAAGGAGTTCGAGGTAGTAACTGATGCTAGCATTCTTGCCTTGGGTTGTGTACTTATGTAGGAAGGTCATCCAGTAGCATACTCTTCAAGGAAATTGAAGAGTCATGAAAATAATTATGCCACACATGATCTGGAATTACTAGCTGTCATCCATGCTCTAAAGCTTTGGAGACACTACCTGTTGGGTAATAAGTTTACTCTAGTAACCAATCATAAGAGTCTCAAATGGATTTTTACCCAGAACGAGCTCAACATGAGGCAACGTCGGTGGATTGAAGTATTGGAGGAATATGATTTTGAAATCAAGCACCGACCAGGGAAGGAGAATGTAGTTGCCGATGCACTCAGTCGCAAGGCATTCCTAAATTCCCTAATCTTGCAAAATCCATCAACGGCCAGATCTCTGGCTACAAAAGTATCTATGTCAAACAACCCTATACTTGAACTAGCTAGAGAGGAAGCATGCCATGATTTGGCCTACCAAAAAATGATAAAGGAAATATCTACCAAGGAGAAGAATCAGAAGTTGCAAGCTAAGTATCAGGAATTTTCCATTGATAATGGACTTGTCTACTACAGAACAAGGCTGTGTATACCAACAAGCCAGTCACTTAAGCAGAAGATATTATGGGAAGCTCATGATTCTCCTTTCGCAGGACATCCTGGCCATGCTAAGACTCTTAATGCAGTTAGGAAGAGCTACCATTGGGAGAGGCTTAAAGGTGACGTTCTCAAGTATGTCACTGAGTGTTTGTCTTGCCAACGTATCAAGGCCGAACATGTCATGATGCCAGGGAAACTGCAACTGCTTGACATTCCCCAAATGAAATGGGAATTCATCAGTATGGATTTTGTTGTGGGCTTACCCCAAGTCCAAGGAGGATACAATTCCATTATGGTTGTGGTTGACATGCTTACCAAAGTTGCACACCTGATACCAGTAAAGACAAACTATAAAGCCTCCGACATTGCAAGATTGTTTATCAAGGAGATATTCAAGCTACATGGGTTACCTAGAAGAATCATTAGTGATCGAGATTCTCTCTTCACATCACACTTCTGGAGAGTTATCTTTGAAGCTATTGGGACTCAACTCTGTTTTAGCACCGCCTACCATCAAACGGATGGCCAAACAGAGCGAGTAAATCAAGTCATCGAGGATATGCTTAGGGCATCCTGCTGTCGAGAGCCGAAGAGGTGGATTCAATTTTTGCCTTTTGTTGAATTTGCCTACAATGCTTCTTACCAGCAGAGCATTCAGATGACTCCTTTCCAGGCATTGTATGGTCATGATTTTCAAAGTCCCCTCAACTTTTCTGATCCAACCCTAAGAGTTGAAGTGTCAAGACAGATGTTGGAGGACATGGATGATCAAATAAAGTCAATAAGACAAGACATACAAGCGGCCAAGGATAGACAAAAGGCATACGCGGATTTAAAACGTCAAGAAAGAGTCTTCGAAGAAGGAGACATGGTCTTCATTCGTGTACGCCCTAAAAAGAGTTCTCTATCCCTTGGAGAATGCAAGAAGCTAAGTCCAAGGTATTGTGGACCGTACAAAATCCTCAAATGCCTAGGACCCAATGCTTATAAATTGCAACTCCCTGAGAACCTAAAAGTTTACAATGTATTCCATATCAGCCTCTTGAAAAAATATGTACCCAACCCTAATCATGTACTTGATGACCAAGAAATTGTAATGCCTAGTGAAGGAGTCCTTGAACTAAGACCGGATAGGATCTTAGATGTTAGGGAAAGACAGTTAAGATCTAGAACTGTGAGAGAATGCCTCGTCCAGTGGAAAGATTATCCCGAAGAGGATGCCACTTGGATAGATGAAAGCTCTCTCAACCATCAATATCCCCAGTTTATCTCGAGATGAGGACATCTCGATTCCTCCAAGGGGGAGAGAATGTAATATTCCGATTCGCTAAATAGAGCACGCGTGTGAACTGCCTCAAAGGAATATGAAAATTGGATAAATAAATTATTTTTTATTTCCCCCTTATCCCTCCACCCGATTGACGAGCTGGAGGGGGAGGGAAATAGAAGGAGCCATTAAGCTCCTTGGTGGAGCTCGGGATGGGGGGGAGCATGCGTGATGACACGCAAGGGAGGGAAGATTCCCCTCCCCTCCCCTATTTAAACCAGGGGCAGCAGGAATGTAAGCGGGCCGCCAAGAGATGCCATTCGTTAGCCGTGAGGGAGAGAGTCGACACTCTGGTGCACGCCGACACGTTGGTGCTGCCGAGGTGCAGCTTCTCACGCCGCCGAATTCCTACTTGATGTCGCTATGAGAGGGAGGGAACGAGGCGCTGATGTATGCCGGGCCGGGACGACGTCGCTTCGATGTGGCCACGCCAGTCGACGGAACACCATTACGGCGTTGAATTTCCTCCCCCTCCTGCCACGTAAGAAGCCATAGAAGCTTTTGAGGGGAAGCTTCTAAGGGGGCTAGCTAAACCCCCTTTCACCCCCCTTCTTATGGCCTTTTTAAAACCCTTGTTTCCCCCCCCTCCCCCTGGGTTTAATCCCCCCTAAGCCCCCTTGTCCCCCCCCCCGGGTTTAATCCCCCCTAAGCCCCCTTGTTCCCCCCCCGGGTCTAATCCCTCTAAAGCCCTTCCCCCCCCCCCCCCCCCCCCCCGGGTTTTAAACCCCCCCTAGGATTTTAAATTCCCTTTTCCCCTTAAGCCCCTCCCTTGACTTTGGGAACCTACCCCCCCCCCCCCCCCCGCAATGTTTTATTCCCCTAAACCTTATCACCCCCTTATAACCCTTTTAACCCTTTTTCAACCCCCCTCATAACTCTTTTCTTTTTTTTCCAATGGCTACATTATGTTTAAGTTGCCACCTAAGCCGATCGAGGGCAGCTCAATGCATGGAATGGACCAAAAGAATGATGCGCACACATGGGCAGAGTACACTACTGTTTCTCAAGATTTCTTCAATGGCACGGTGAGGATGAGCAGATGTTGTGGTTATCTTAGATGCTTCTCCTTGGAATGTCCATATCTAGAGAGGACTGGTATTGCTAATGAGACCCAGTGGAAAGGTAAGTTGAAGAGGCCTCCTTCATCAACTGGCCCTCTGCAGCATGAGGTTGGGACCCTGATGTGTACACATTCTGGAATGTCTCCTGAGTGTGTAAAGGCTTGTCTTGCATATATATACTATTGTATTCCCTTTGACAAAGTGAATACCACAAGATGTGCTATTCATGTTGGTTTTCATGATCACCCTGTGCAAGATGGCTCGTGTTGACAAAAGCAAAAGCAGATTGAAGACATGGTGCAAACTCGTGCACAAATAAATCCTTCCGTGTCATGTAAAAGCATTGAAGTGTCTGTTGGTCAAGATCTTGTGATGGAAATGTTGATTTCAAAAGAAGATTGCTCCGAGGATTTCAATGAAGCCAAGTTGCATGAGGTGCTGGAGAACCTTACCCCATTGTCTCAGAGAAGAAGGATGCAAAGGTCAGTAAACATTGCTAGAAGAGAAAAGCGACATGCTGAAGGCGGGCTTGATGCAATTTTGGCATTGAAAAGAAAGTGCATGTACCCCTTCTTTCACAGTATTTTGTTTTCGCAACATCTTGGAGATAATGTCATGCCACACATATTCAAGATGTCTACAATTGGACCAGGCTCAGGAGTTGACCTTGTTAATAGAATGCAACCTGGTGGATCTTTGGGAGATCAATGGATCCACTTTGACCATGTGCATAGGGTGAAAGGTTGGAACACAATGGGAGCTCATGTTTATGATTCCCATATTCGAGAAATAATGACCGTTGCAACCTGCGAGTTCAAAGTGGAGGATGAGCATACACAAGTATCATTTTGGCAAATGTTAAATAATGTTATGATAGCAAATGGATTCTCTATCCCAAAATTTCAAGGTTTTATGGCAAATGCAGCACAAGCAAATTGGCTAGCAATTAGAATAGTCTACAATGGAGGACCAAGCAACATCATGCATGGCAGGGAAAGGACTTGCTCGTTTCATTGGGAGATGAGCATGGTCATGCATGCAAAGAGATGTGTCAAGGCCCCATATCTAGAGGAGCACAAACTTCTTTGTAGAAAATGGAAGGTTGCAAGGATAGAGCAAGAAGCCGAACAGTGCAAAGAGGCACTCTTAAAGTTTTGGTCTCCTGTCCAGGTAAAGGATGGAGAGCTCCCTCGATTGATGGCTTGGTTCCACTGGTGGGATGTCAGGGTTTCCCAATGGGGAGGGATGCTCATGGAGCAGCATGAAAATGCAGGGTTTGTGCCAACAACAAATTTATCGGAATGTAAGCACTCGAGCATGTGAGCAACTCATGGGCAATCTAAGTATGTCTAACTCTATGAGGCATGTAGTGTTGATTTGGCATTGGCTATGTTGCAAAGTGCACACTACAAAGCATTTATGGAAGGAAAGCACCTTGGTAGTGGACCAACCTTGCAAAGATTGAAATAAAAAATTTTGTGTGGAGAATCAAGTGGTTCTAGTCAAAAGCTGATTGATCTGACACATGCAGTGCTCTCAGAGGCAGGTGTGCAATCACCAGAGATGTTTAAACCACAACAAGAGACAAGAAGTGTTTTGGGCCATCAGAAGAACAAAAGCACATAGTCTTGTGACTTGTTTTGGCTTCTTGGAGTCCAAGAACGCTAGATGTGGGAAACTAATTAACCCTCTTGGTAAAAATGCAACTGTAGGTGTGCCTGCACCATGTTTCGAAGGAAGGAGACGTTATAGTTCTGATGGTACAGTGGGACAATTCATATGGTTTTGTGGAAATGATGTTCTCCATACGTGGAAGGTGGATAGCTCAGTGATGGGAATACCAGGAGATGCTCCAGTGACATGGAAGATTGCTCAAAGCACCATGGTGACAGAGACAGAGAAAGCAAACTTGCAAAGAGTTGGATTTGTTCTTGCAGAGAATGATGAGGTTGTGGATAGCTTCATAGTTCCACGTGATAGGCCACCTCCAAGCCATGAGCGGCCACTGTGGAGAAATGGAAAGCCTGTGAAGTGGAGAAGCAGTTATCTAAACAGTTTCAAGAACGAATAAATAGGGCAAAGTCAATGGTTGCAGAGGTTGTGAAAGAGAGTATTGTTACTCTTGGTGAAGCTCATGTTTACTTTCTAAAGACAGAAGGCTCAATAGCAGATGGGTTGACCTATTCTATCACTGTGTCACAATATCCAAGATGCTCATGTGAGGACTTTACTCAGCGAGACACGAAGAATTTGGTATACATGCCATGCAAACACCTGTACTATGTCTTCATAAAGGTCTTGGGACTCAATGAAGTCGTGCATCAATTCATACACCAAGCAGCTCTTACTAAGGTGGAGCTGGCTCAAGCACTACTTCCAAGAGTTGGATAGTGCGCTTTTTGGTCTTGTGGATGGCCAAAGCTTTGAGGAAACATTTCCCTAAATGTTTTGTCATTTAAAAAAAGTATCCTTTCGTCTTAAGGGTTTTATATAGGCAGATAAATCACTATGTTTAAGGTATTCGAGACTAGGGTATTTTTGAATTCAACATACGGCCTTTTCTTTTTGGACATGTACAGTCCTTTAATGAGCTTTCATCTATTGTGTCCGTTTTGTTAGCTTCATCCCACAATATGGAATGATATAAGAAATACTTTGGTAATGTGAACTTGTTTTGTTCATTGGGAGACTAAAATTAGTTCCTCATCTATGTTTCAAGATCTGACTATTTTCTTACCACCTTCTTTGTGAGATGAACATGGATTACACTTTTTTGTGTCATTATTGGGATGAGTTATGTGAGCTCTATGTGTGTGTCTTCATTATATTTAATTTTAATCTACAATTTTTATCTATGTACGTCAGTGATGCTCTAGGGGTAGGTATGTTAGAAGGTAGCTTGTTGCTGGAATTTTCATGCTCGATTTTCTAGCCTTGCTCGATTTCCATTGCTCGCTTTTCTAGCCTTGCTCGGTTTTCATCGCTCGCTCTTTGTTTTTCCTCCTAACCAAGGGGGTTGTTAACCGCACCGGGAAGGTGGACCGAACCCGCCACGAGAGGTCTCTCTGTTGTGTGCTACTTGGAGCAGGAGGACGCTTGGGTGCCAGAGGGGGTTTTGGCCGTAAATCCCTCGCCTTTTGGGCCCTGCACAAGAGGCCAACGTGACTCCGAATTGGATCTCGAGGCCCGCATACTAGTCTACGGGCGGAATCTTGGATTAGTAATCCTTGTGGATTGTTGGATAGCCTTTGGGCGGATTATGGATAAGCCTACGGGCTGGACTTTATAAATGTATTTTAAATATAAATATGATAAGCTGTGAAAAGGAACTTGTTTGACATTGCTTTTCTATGTCAAGTGCTATGATTACGTGAAGGAAGCAGTGTCTAACGGGCTAATTAAGGAAGTTGATTGATGCATGTCCAACTAAATGTGTTAGGTACTTAGATAACTAAAACAACTTGAGGAAAGTGCGGTGGATGTGGCCATGGGTCCGTCCTACGGATGGGTGGTCCCAGTTGGCCGAGAACTTTTCTCAATCATGATGGACAGCAAGAAGATCGATCAAAGAACACGAACAACAAGAGTGTTGACCTAGAATCTAAGTTACAATAATCCCAGTTTACGTTGTTTTAGGGGAACAGAATGGGACTATGCCTTATGGCAAAGAGGTCGAGCCTTGCATCCCTCTCGTTTTACATTCTCCTTGAACCAAGTGTAGCGTAAATCCGCTTCGGCCCTGGCGTTTTTGCATAAAGTAGTTCACTTGGGGTTCGACACTAGTTGCCATTTAGGAAATGACCATTAGAGGGAAAACCCTGATTCAGGTCGGTCCTAAGTGGGAACAGCTAGAATACTTCCACTACGTGGCAGACGCGGAAAGTCCTAGATCGCAAACCTCGTGACATTCCATGGGAGTGTTGGGCGAAACTTTCTAGACATTCTTTCCGATGGATTGCTGAAACATGTCCTGAATATTACAGGCGAACACGTTACAGTTGGTATCAGAGCAAACCAACGAAGGAATTGTTTTAAGAAATCTTAATAAAAAGAAGTAAAGCAAATGTTGTTGTTTCGAATATTTCCTTACTTTCTATGCTGTCTTGCAAAATTACGAAGCATGGAACAAGTTCTTAGTGTTTCGAGTCATATTTATGACTGCGATGCATTCCTCGGATTATCAAAAAAGGGTTGAGATGATAAACATCCTAGAGCGTATCTATAATCCATCACCTTTGTACATGGAACGAAGATGGACGGGTGCCTCAGGAATCTACTATATAGCTGCCCACTGGTTTGCTTACCTCAAAACCAACCTAAAGAGGATCAAGTGGTTGGAAGACCTGAAGATCGTGAAGCTATTCATTTTTGTGGAGGCTCACGTAAACTCAACTCTACATATTCGAGGTCTGAGGGTTGAGCTGAACTCATATCTATATGAGGAAGTGACCCATGTAATCCTCGCCGACAGGATCAAGGTATTGGGGCGCTATGAGAAGAATGGGTTCCAAAGGAATGGATACCCCAATCTTCCGATGACTTACCGATTCCTGAAGATTCATGACCCGAAACCATACTATTATCCAGTTCCCGTAGATAAATGTAATACAACACTATTCTCCCCGAACTAAATGTAATAGCCACTTTGCCATACCAAGAGATGTTGTACTCCGAAAGGGCTAGACCCATATAAATGGAATAAGACTTTTTTTTATCAACGTCTGTTTTGTTCATGGGAATTGATATGAAGTTAAGAGGTTAGATTGTTTGGTTGATAGCTGAAATGGAGATGAAATATAAATCATAACGATTAACGAGTAATAATATTAAGAAACCTTTATCTAGGCACAACCCCAGGTACAGATTCCCAATTCGCCTCCTACATCAAGTACTGTTGTAATCCAGGAGAAGAAGTTTCTTCTCAAGCAGATTAAGCCGCATGAATTTGACGGGAAAGGCAGAACTGTCCAAGCGGATACTGAAATTTGGATTGAATCTATGAAGGATTACTTTGAAGTAGCTAGTATTGCACCCACCAACCAGGCTATGCTCGCCAAGCTAAAGCTCACTAGCGAAGCCAGGCTTTGGTGGAAAGAATGGTGCAGAGATCAAGGGATAGCGGAAGGATCTGTTACCTAGGAGAAGCTGAAGAAAGCCGTGCAGGGAAGATACTTACCACCTGCATATCGAACGCAGAAAATGAACGAGTTCTATGAGCAAAAACAACAGGGACTCACTCTTGATGCATACTACTCTAAATTTGTCTCACTTGTTAAGTATGTGCCACAAATGGACATGGCACAGCAAGTGTCAAAATTTTGTGCTGGTTTAAACCCACCAGTGAATACCCGTCTCGAATCTATGCGCCCATCAGTTCTTCAGGACGCTCTCATTTGAGTTGCGCCTATAATTTAGGAGGTACACGCTAGACCAAGAGGTAACAAAACTTGGTCTTATAATGACCCGAACAGAGGAGCATATAGGCCTCAAATGAAGAGAGTTCAAGGTCAGAATCGGGGACAAAGAAAGAAAGCAAGGACTAATAATGTCAACAACTTCGTCCCTACTCAAAGCGATGGCCGAAAATTCCATTGTTTCTACTGCAATGATCCCAATCATTTCAAGAGGCAATGTCCCAAGCTTGGAGGAGTACATCGCCAAGTACCTTTCTAAGGAACTGGCCGTGGCCAGGGAGCCGCTACCCGAGGCAGAGGAAGAACCGCCTGCATTGCCAATAGGCAAATGTGCGAAGAAGAAGAAGATCCAACCATGGAAGCAGAGTTTGAAAGGGCGACAGTCCATGCCGCTCTTCACAAGAAAGGCCCGAATCGCCAGTTCTCGATGATTCAGACACCGCCGGACTATAAAGGTAAAGGTTTCAAGACCTTGATTGATTGTGGCAGTACACATTCCTTTATCTCACCAGTTTGTGCAAAAAGATTAGGAATAGCCACAGTAGAAGCACCTACCTTGCTTGTGGAATTAGCAAATGGTCATGAGGTCACTTGTACTAGGCAAACTACTAAGGTGGAATTCTTTCTGGGAGGAAAGGCGACTTTGGTCAAATTCAGAGTCATGAGCCTAGGTATCCATGAGTGTCTACTCGGAATGGATTGGCTTAAACCTAATGACGCTCACATCCATTGTGGAAAGGGCCAAATTTCCTTTTGAAGCTTTGAAGGGGAATTGGTCACAACTCAAGGTGAAGCTGGGAAGCCAAAAATTCAACTGGCCAAAGCATCTCGGATTATAAAGGTAGTCAGAAAGGGACTACATGTCTACTTGATTAAGCTCAATAAGTTAGATTAAAAGCAGAAGTCTAGTGAATGACCTTCTTGGCTAAAGGAATACGCGGACGTATTTCCTGAAGAGTTAACAAAACTCCCGCCTCAAAGAGAAGTGGATCATGAGATCAAGCTAGTGCCAGAAGCTGCACCAATTGCAAAGAGACCCTATAGAATGTCCATACCGGAAGCAATTGAGCTGAAGGAACAACTCAAGCAACTACTAGATCAGGGCTACATCCGTCCAAGCAGTTCACCATGGGGAGCTCGAGTACTGTTCCAGAAAAAGAAAGATGGAATGCTTCGACTATGTATTGATTACAGAGGGTTGAATCAATCAATTGTCAAGAACAAGTACCCTATTCCTAGAATAGATGAGCTTCTTGATCGTCTTCAAGGTGCGAAGATCGTCTCCAAGATTGATCTCAGGTCTGGTTACTATCAGATAAGGATCAAGGAAGAAGATATCCCAAAGACGGCCTTCAACACAATATATGGACACTTTGAGTTCCTAGTTATGTCATTCGGGCTTACAAATGTGCCTGCCACCTTCAACAGGTTAATGTAGGATATCTTTAGGCCATATCTTGATGACTTCGTGCTCATCTTCTTCGACGACACTTTAGTCTATTCTAAACAGGAAGAAGATCATGAATCCCAACTTCGGATTGTCCTTGAGACAATGAGGGCACATAACCTGTATGCTAAGATAAAGAAGTGTGCATTCTTCAAATGTCAGATTGAATAATTGGGATTCATTGTATCAGCAGAAGGAATCTCAGCGGACGCAGCCAAGGTCAGAGATATGCTAGAATGGCCAATACCAACAACTGTCAAAGAAATACACATTTTTCTTAGATTGACAGGATGGTATAGGGTCTTCATAAAAAACTATGCTTTGATTGCAGCACCTCTGATGAACTTACTGAAGAAGCAAACTTCCATTGCATGGTCAACTCCCGAACAAACCAGCTTTGAGAGATTGAAGCAAAGTTTGGTATTAGCACCTATCCTAAAACTTCCAGACCTCAGTAAGGAGTTTGAGGTAGTAACTGATGCTAGCATGCTTGCCTTAGGATGTGTGCTCATGCAGGGAGGTCATCTTGAAGCATACTCTTCAAGGAAACTAAAGAGCCATGATAAGAATTATGCTACCCATGATCTAGAATTGTTAGCTATCATCCATGCCCTAAAGCTTTGGAGACACTACTTGTTGGGTAATAAGTTTACTCTAGTGACTGATCACAAAAGTCTCAAGTGGATCTTTACCCAGAACAAGCTCAACATGAGGCAATGTCGGTGGATTGAAGTGCTAGAGGAGTATGATTTTGAAATCAAATATTGACCAGGAAAGGAGAATGTAATTGCCGATGCACTCTATCACAAGGCATTCCTTAATTCTCTAATCTTGCAAAACCCATCAACAGCTAGATCTCTAGCTACAAAGGTGTCCACGCCGAACAACCCAATACTTGAGCTAGCTAGAGAGGAAGAATGCCATGATCCAGCCTATCAAAAGATGCTAAGGGAGATCTCTGTCAAGGACCAGGATCAAAAGCTACAGGCTAAGTATCATGAGTTCTCTATCAATAGTGGACTTGTCTACTATAGAACGAGGTTGTGTATATCGGCAAGCCAATCATTTAAGCAGAAGATATTGTGGAAAGCTCATGATTCCCCTTTCTCAGGACATCCTGGCTATGCCAAGACTCTCAATGCAGTTAGGAAGAGCTACTATTGGGAGAGGCTTAAAGGTAACATTCTCAAATATGTCACTGAGTGTTTGTCTTGTCAACGTATCAAAGCCGAACATGTCAAAATGCCAGGAAAGCTACAACCACTTGACATTCCCCAAATGAAATGGAAATTCATCAGTATGGACTTTGTTGTTGGCCTACCCCAAGTTCAGGGAGAATACAACTCCATCATGGTTTTGGTTGACATGCTTACTAAAGTTGCACACCTTATTCCAGTAAAGACAAACTATAAAGCCTCAAACATTGCAAGGTTGTTTATCAAGGAGATATTCAAGCTACATGGGCTACCCAGAAGAATCATTAGTGATTGTGATTCTCTTTTCACATCACATTTCTAGAGAGCTATCTTTGAAGCCATTGGGACTCAACTCTATTTTAGCATAGCTTACCATCCCCAAACCGATGGTCAAACAGAGCGAGTCAATCAAGTTATCAAGGATATGCTTAGGATACACTACTGTCGTGAACCAAAAAGGTGGATTCAATACTTGCCTTTGGTTGAATTCACCTACAATGCTTCTTACCAACAAAGCATTCAGATGACCCCTTTCCAAGCATTGTATGGTCATGACTGTCGAAGTCCCCTAAACTTCTTAGATCCACCTTGAGGGTTGAAGCTTCAAGGCAGATGTTGGAAGAGATGGATGACCAAGTAAAGTCAATAAGATAGGACATCCAAGCTGCCAAGGATAGACAGAAGGCATACGCGGATTTGAAGCGTCAAGATAGAATCTTCAAGGAAGGAGACATGGTCTTCATTCACATACGCCCAAAGAAGAGTTTCCTATCCTTAGGAGATTGCAAGAAGCTAAGTCCAAGGTATTGTGGAACATACAAGATCCTCAAGTTCCTAGGACCTAATGCTTATAAAATGCAACTCTCCGAGAACCTAAAAGTTCATAATGTATTCCATATCAGCCTATTGAAGAAGTATGTACATAATCCTAGTCATGCACTTGATGACCAACAAGTTGTAATGCCTAGTCAAGGAGTCCTTGAACTATGGCCTCACAGGATCTTAGATGTTAGGGAGAGACAACTAAGATCTAGAACCTTGAGAGAATGCCTCGTTGAGTGGAAAGATTATCCTAAGGAGGATGCCACTTGGATAGATGAAAGCACTCTCAGCCATCAATATCCCCAGTTTATCTCGAGATGAGGACATCTCGATTCCTCCAAGGGGGAGAGAATGTAATATTTCCTATTGAAAAATATTACGTACTCGTGAGTCTCACGCAAGGATGATGCTAGCTGCCGCGAGGAGCGCCGCCGAAGTCTTCATTTCGGCCTACCCACTAGCTGCTGCCATTAAACTGTCTTCTTTGCCTCCATGTGTAGTAAGCATGCCTACAAAAGCTTCCAAGAAGCTTCTTGGAAGCTTTTAAGGGGGCTCCCTAAGCCCCCTTTCATATTGCAAGCCCCACAAAATTCTATCTTGTGGGCTTCCTCAAAGCCCTTTCAAGTGGGTTTGATAAACCCTCCCCCCCCTCTCCCCGGGATCCAAAACCCACTTCCCGTGGGCCTTTCTTATTGCCCTCTCAAGTGGGTTTAAAAGCCCAGTTACCCCAAGAAATAAGCCCCTTTTTCCCTTTGTTTTTTGTCATTCCATTGGCCCGGGTTTTAAACCCCCTTTCCGTGGACCCTTTTCCCTTTACCACTACAAAGCGGTTTTTACAAACTGAGGACTTAAGCATCCTTTCACCTTGCATCCTCGGAAATTGAGAACTTTCCCTTAGCTTTTTCACAAAGTGATTTCCATTGATTTTTCCCCCCATACAAGTCTTTTAAGGTCTCCCATTGCATTCCTACTCAAGCCTTTTTAAAACCATTATATCCTAATTGTGAAATCCTTACTTCAAGGAGGAAATCTATATAGCCTTCTAAAGCGAGTTCCAAAAGATGGAGGAATTATTCAAGGAAGCCGAATCACAAAGGAAGTTTCGCGTGCAAAGGAGACGACCAAGATCATAAATCTGCGTCCAAGTCAAAAAGGCCAAATTCGCAATGGCTCCTAAGAAGGCACAAGGCGCAATCGTAGGGGGATAATTTCCATGTGGATATTTCACCACAAGTCTAGGTTTTTCTTCCTAAATTTGATTAACGTCGTAATATTTCAATTGTGCATGGATCATTTATGAAATTAGGATGCACTTTTTCGATGGAAATACTTTGGCTAAATTAAAGTAAATAAACTTCAATCAAGGAATCGGTCATTTGTATTAAACAAATGAAAAAGAAGAGCATAAGATCTCTATGCATTCCTAGCAAGTGGATTTTAAGTATTGCAAAGTAACAAACTTAGACTAACTAATGCCCATCTTTACAAGTCAAAATAATGATAGTACACTTCGATTATGCATGGAAGGAATAAATCGCATGTCGCATTATTGAACATCTTTTCTTCGAAATGATTCTTTAAAGAAGGTTGCTAACAACCATAGGAAATTGCTAGGCATGGAAATGGTTCTTAAATCTGCGTAAAGTAGATTAAAAATCTAGTCAATTGGCTTAAATCTCAATCAACTACGTAAATAATTACGAAAGGTTGTATAATGCTCATTCAGCATTGTGTACGAAAATCTCATTTAGAAAAGAAGTTAGAAAAAGGTTGCATGGTTCACATAAAACCCTAACGCTTAGTAGCATGAATCTTGAATGCATATTCTAGAAGAATCAATAGAGGTTATGCCATAACTTAGCATATGCTTTGATTTTAACCAGAAAAGTAGGGTTTGAAAATCTACTCAAACGTAGGAAATGAATCATGTGGTTACGAAACTAGTATCGTAAATATCTTCAAGAATAGACAAGTAAATTGGTTTAACCTAAACACCCCGAGTAAACACTTGTGGATACCTAGGTTCATGACCCCTGAATTTGACCGAAGTCAATTTTCCTCCCAGAAAGAATTCTGCCTTAGCAGTTTGCCTAGTACAAGTGACCTCACGACCATTTGCTAATTCCACAAGCAAGGTAGGTGCTTCTAATGTGGCTATTCCTAATCTTCTTGCACAAGCTAGTGAGATAAAGGAATGTGTACTGCCACAATCAATCAAGGTTTTGAAACCTTTACCTTGATAGTTTGATGGTGTCTGAATCACCAAAAATTGGCGATTCGGGCCTTTCTTGTGAAGGGTAGCATGGACTGTTGCCCTCTTAAACTCTGCTTCCATGGTCGGGTCTTCTTCTTTGCACATTTTCCTGTTGGCAACACAGGCGGTTCTTCCTCTGCCTCGGGTGGCGCCTCCCTGGCCACGGTCAGTTCCTTGGAAAGGTGCTTGAAAATGTCATCCGCTAAGCTTGGGACATTGCCTTTTGAAATGGCCGGGCTCGTTGCAGTGGAAATAACGGAGATTTCGGCCATTGCTTTGGGTAGGGACAAAGTTGTTGACATTATTGGTCCTTGCTTTCTTTCTTTGTTTCCAGTTTTGATCTTGAACTCTCTTCACTTGGGGCCTATATGCTCCTCTGTTCTGGTCATTATAAGACCAAGTTTTGTTACTTATTGGCCTAGCCTGCACCTCTTGAATTATGGGCGCAGCTCGAATGAGTGTGTCCTGTAGATCTGTTGGGCGCATAGATTCGAGGTGGGTATTCACTAGTGGGTTTAAATCGGCATAAAATTTTGACACTTGCTGTGTCATATCCATTTGTGGCGCATACTTCAGAAGTGAGACAAATTTTGAGTAGTATGTGTCAAGAGTGAGACCCAGTTGTTTCAGCTCGTTGAACTCATTCATTTTCTGCGTGCGATACGCAGGTGGTAAGTATCTGCCTTGCACAGCTTTCTTCAGCTTTTCCCAGGTAACAGATCCTTCCGAGATCCCTTGATCTCTGCACCATTGCTTCCACCAAAGCCTGGCTTCGCCGGTGAGCTTCAGCTTGGTGAGCATAGTCTGGTTGGCAGGTGCAGTACCGGCCGCTTCTTCAATGTAATCTTCCATGGACTCTATCCAAATCTCAGCATCAGCTTGGACAGTCCTTCCTTTCTCATCAAATTTCGGTGACTTGATCTGCTTGAGAAGAAACTTCTTCTCCTGGATCACGGCCATACTTGATGTAGGGGGTGGACTGGGAACTTGTACCCTGGGGCTATGCCTGGATAGAGGATTCTTAACATTATAACTCGCTAATCGTTATGATTTATATTTCATATCCAATTCAAATATCAACCAAGAAACCTAGCCACTTAACCTTTTATCAATTCTTATAGACAAGACATACATGTCAAGAATCGCGTGGTGGAGAGGGTTGCTCAAGATGCTACACCGAACACACACAGAAAACACAAGGAGAAGCTCACTCAAGAGACAAGAAGAGAGATGGAGGCCAAAACGTTTTCTTGCTGATTTCTTCTTCTTCTTCCACACACTTTACAATGTACACAAAGTATAGATAAGATACAACATAAAAGGAAAGTGACCTATTAAGTCAAACAATGTATAACCGACCACACTAGTCGACTGGAGCTATAACTATGCCAGCTGTAAATAGGTGTAACGACCTGAATATAATAAATAATGAGTCAGTGGCCATGTGAGATGCATAATGACCACCGACGTGCTAAGTATAGACGTGTGGACCCATCTAACCAGGCGGTCCATCATCAATGTCCGCATGTGTTGAGCTTGTCATCTCAACACTTCCCCTCAAGCTCAACTGTATCTCTGCAACTCCAAGTAAGCTTCAAAACTTTTGAAGCTTCTCTGTACCTAATGCCTTCGTGAAGATGTCAGCTATCTGATCCTGTGTGCTGACATACACCAAGTCAATCTCACCTGCTAGTACCTTCTCTCTCACAAAGTGGTAGTGTACCTCAATATGTTTTGTCCTGGCATGGAACACAGGGTTCCTAGCCAACTGTATACTGCTCATGTTGTCACAATAAAGGACAACTGGACCTTCCACCTGCACATCCAAATCAGCCAATAGCTTTTGCATCCATACTACCTCACATGCTGCAATAGCAGCACCTCTATACTCAGCCTCTGTACTCGACAAAGCAACTGTAGATTGCTTTTTGCTGCTCCATGCAACTGCTGCACTACCAAGAGAGAACATGTATCCGCTGGTAGATCTTCTATCAGACATACTACCAGCCCAATCTGCATCTGTATATCCAAACACCTGTACATCTGTACCTGCCTCATAGAAAAGTCCATAATCTAATGTGGACTTCATATCTCAATATGCGTCTGACTGCATCCAAATGTGGCTTTCTAGGTACTTGCATAAACGGACTCACAAGACCAACAGCGTAGCTCAAGTCTGGCCTTGTAATGGTCATGTAGATCAAACTCCCCACTATCCTCTTGAGCATAGTAGGGTCTTTTATCTCATCCCCAACATCAGCACTCAGCTTTACATTCTGCTCCAACGGGACTGAAAGTGGTTTGCATGCAGTCATACCATACTTGGACAACATATCCAAGCCATACTGTCTTTGGGACAGCCATATACCATCATCACATCTGATCACCTCAATGACAAGGAAGTACCTTAGCTCACCTAAATCCTTCATCTCAAACTTCATCTTCAAACAGCCCTTGACTTCAGAAATTCCACTATCACTATCACCTGTAATAATCAAGTCATCCACATAGATGACTATGATGACCAAACCTGCATCTCCCTTTCTCACATAAAGTGAGTGATCAGCATCAGAAACATAAAAGCCAATATTGACAAGATACTCTCTAATCTTGTCAGACCATGCTCTAGGTGCTTGCTTGAGCCCATAGAGTGCCTTCTTCAACCTGGACACATACGTGGGATGCTCTAAATCTTCATAACCTGCTGGCTGATCCATATACACTTCTTCCTGCAAATCACCATGCAAGAAGGCATTCTTTACATCCATTTGCTGCAACCTCCAACCTTTGGCTGCTGCCAAAGGAATCACACATCTGACAGTTGCCATCCTAGCAACTGGACTGAAGGTTTCATCATAATCTATGCCATATGTCTGGGCATAGCCTTTTGCAACCAGCCTAGCTTTGTACCTGCTAATAGAACCATCTGCATTGTGCTTAATCTTATAAACCCACTTACATCCAATAGCTTTCTTTCCCTTCGGCAATGATACTAGATCCCAAGTCTTATTGGCCTCTAATGCAGCCATCTCCTCATCCATTGCTGCATCCCAATGAGCATGACCAACAGCCTACTCAAAACATGTGGGCTCAACATCCTCAACTAGTTTCACCATATAAGCATAATGGTGAGCTGCATAACCCTCAAAACCAAATCTTTTAACAGGGTATCTCACCCTGCTAGATCTACGTACCACTGGATCACTCAATGGAGTCTTTGCATTAACACGTGCTCTCTGCACACCTGGAGTCCTCACTGAAGGAATGCCAAGCTCATCATCCAAGCTCTCTGAGCCACTGGAGTCTCCATCAAGAACTGCATCAATGCCTTCTGACACTTTATTATTTCCTTTGTCTTTACCTGTAGTGCTACTAGATGCACCCGAAGATGTAGAGGTACTCCTTAGTCTCCCAGACCAAGGACTACCAGATGATGTCTCTGGTCCACTAAGAGTTCGTGATTCTTGCTTTTCAGCCTACACATGAGTGTCATGATCATCATCATCATCCAATGCATCACCACTAGATGCATACCAACTGCTCATTTCATCAAAGATGACATCCCTGCTCACTCTGAACTTACATGTGACAGGGTTGTAACAACGATACCCTTTCTGCTCTAAAGAGTATCCAATAAAGACACACTTTTCAGCCTTTGGATCCAGTTTCTTCCGCAACTCATCTGGCACATGAACATACGCAATGCAGCCAAATACTTTCAAGTGTGAAACATCAGGCTTCTTACCTGTAAAACATTCTTCGGGGGTCATACCATGAACTGCAGCTGTGGGAGTTCTGTTCATAATATAAACAGCAGTATGAACAGCCTCAGGCCAAAAATGCTTAGGCATATTCTTTTTAGCCATCAAGGCGCGTGCAACTTCTGCAATATGCCTGTTTTTCCTTTCTGCAACCCCATTTTGCTGTGGGGTATACCTGCATGTGAACTGTCTCTTTATCCCATGAGACCTCAGAAAATCACTGAACTCATTTGAGAGGTACTCTCCCCCTCCATCTGACCTCAGGCACTTTACTTTCAAGCCTGTTTCTCTTTCAACTGCAGCCTTGAAAGTTCTAAAGTGCTCAAACGCTTCACTCTTTTCCTTCATAAAATATACCCACAGCTTTCTAGAACAATCATCAATGAATGTGACGAAGTATGAACTACCTCCAAGAGATACATTTTGTGTAGGCCCCCAAATGTTTGTATGCACAACATCAAGGATATTTCTGCTTACATCTCTGTCATGTGAAAAGGGTTGTCTTGCCTGCTTACCAAACTGACATGCTTCACATACCTTCTGAAATTCTGCAACTTTAAATGTAGGCAAACCTGTAGCCAACCCTTTGGACTGCATTAATTTCAGCCTTTGTACATTTGCATGTCCAATGCGTTTGTGCCAAATTTCAATGTCTGCAACAAAACCTTTTCCTTTGGCATACATAGCAGCATTCATAGTAGGAATTCCAGCATCTAGAGTGAACATACGTCCAACTCTACTTCCCTTTGCTACCAATCTGCACTTGTCATTGAAGTCTTCTACAAAGCAGCCCTTTGCATTAAATCTGACTTGCAGCCCTTGCTCTACCATTTGACCGACTGACACCAAGTTCTTTGTAATAGATGGCACATGTAATACATCTGAAAGACTCTTTGTCTTACCATTATGCAAGGACAAGGGAACTTTTCCAATGTGTGAAATTGGGTGGCATGAGTCATCACCCGTCTGCACATAACCTGCATTCTGCAAATCCTGCATCTCTCCAAACCATTCTGCATGGCTGGTCATATGATTGGATGCACCTGAATCAACATACCAAACATCTTCATGTGTTCCCTTTCCTGTAACAGCATTCAGCATATGCTGCATAACGAACAAACGTTCATTTTTGTCTTCATTCTGTCGTGAAGACGATGCATAGTTTCCTTGCTGCAACTTACCACTGCGGATATCATCTCTCTTAGCATAACATTGGGCTGCAATATGACCTGTTTTGCCACAGTAGTGGCACACAATACAAGAGTTGTTAGACCCTCTGTTTTGCCATCCACCTCTTCCTCTAAAGCTCCCCCTGCCTCTAAAGTTACCACGACCTCCTGAAACCTGCATATCGCCAAATTGCTGATTCAATCTGTTTTGCTGGTTGTCACTACCACGTCCTGTACCATGGCCTCTTGAAGAGAACCTGCCACGTCCCCTTCCAGAATTGGAGTAGAAAGCTTGGACCTGTTCACCACTTCTTTCAGATGTCTCACTCTGCATGTTGATCTCTTCAGTGATCATAAGGGAGACAACCTCATCGAAATCTGGAAATGGCTTTCTGACATATACAGAAGTTACAAAAGACTTCCAAGCCTTTTCATTGTTAAGTCCACCCAAGGTAGACGACACCAAATCATCATCATCGGGCATTGCATCAATCGCTGCCAATGCATCTGCAATGCTTCTTACCTTCAGTGCATACTCATTGATAGACATCTTCCCTTTCTTTAATGTATTCAACTCTTGCTTGAGTTGAATCTTTCGTGCCTTTGTATTTACAGAAAACATACTTTCAAGTATGGTCCAAGGTGCATATGAATTCTCTACATTTCTAATGTGTCCCAGCATATTATTGTCAATTACTGCAGACAACCAATACATGACCTTTTTATCCTTTGCATTCCATTCCTTCCGTGCCTTTGTCTCTTCTGCAGTTGGAGGATCACTCATCTCCGGTTCCTTTTCTTCACCTGAAACAAACTCGTAGAGGCCTTTTCCAATAAGGAAGTTCGTGACACGGAACTTCCATGAAGGGTAGTTGTTCTTGTCGAGCTTCTCAATGATAGAGCTTCCACTGTTCTCTGCCATTATCACAAAATTAATACCAACAGCAAGTAAATCTTCTGCAACCCTGGACCTGTAGTGCACAGCAATACACCAGACAGCCTTTTTCACTGTCTGCTCAACAATACATGCAATCTGCAACCAATTTGCAGATAAACCTTGTGTTTACTCACTGGTAAACACCTTTGAACTTACAGATCTGAAATCTGTAACCTGTGCACCCACTTTCGGTCAATACAGTCAAAGTCACAGCGTACCCTGAAACTGTTGTCCGCAACCTTGCGGCTCTAAAACGGGCCCTGAAACGGCCTCAAATGCCCAAAATAACTGCGGGGTAAGCCCTAAAGGGCTTATCTGCAAAATATACAGCGCTCTTCGCGCACACCAAATCTCACTGCAATCTGAGATTTTTGCTTTGCCCTGCTTTCGGTGCCTCCACAGGCACTATCCAAGAGAAGAAGTGGAAGAATGGGAGAGATTCTTACCCGTAGCTTGCTTGCTCGAACCTTGCTTCTTCTCCTTCACTTCAACCTTCGAAATCAGTCTCTCTCAATGGCGCGGCTTTAATACCATGTCAAGAATTGCGTGGTGGAGAGGGTTGCTCAAGATGCTACGCCGAACACACACAGAAAACACAAGGAGAAGCTCACTCAAGAGACAAGAAGAGAGATGGAGGCCAAAACGTTTTCTTGCTGATTTCTTCTTCTTCTTCCACACACTTTACAATGTACACAAAGTATAGATAAGATACAACATAAAAGGAAAGTGACCTACTAAGTCAAACAATGCATAACCGACCACACTAGTCGACTGGCGCTATAACTATGCCAGCTGTAAATAGGTGTAACGACCTGAATATAATAAGTAATGAGTCAGTGGCCATGTGAGATGCATAATGACCACCGACGTGCTAAGTGTAGACGTGTGGACCCATCTAATCAGGCGGTCCATCATCAATGTCCACATGTGTTGAGCTTGTCATCTCAACAATACATTGATAAAAAGAAGTCTTATTCCATTTATATGGGCCTAGCCCTTTCGGAGCACAATATTTCCTAGGATGGTAAAGAAACTGTTACATTAGTTCAGGGAGAATAATATTGTGCTACATTTAGCTACGGGAACTGGATAATAGTATGGTTTCGGGTCATGGATCTTCAGGAATCGGTAAGTCATCAGAAGATTAGGGTATCCTTTCCTTTGGTACCCATTCTTCTCGTAGCGTCCCAACACCTTGATCCTGTCAGCGAGGATTATGCAGGTCACTTCCTCGTATACATATGAGTTCAACTCAACCCTCCGACCTTCGATATGTAAAGTTGAGTTTATGTGAGCCTCCACAAAAATGAACAGCTTCACGATCTTCAGGTCCTCCAACCACTTGATCCTCTTTAGGTTGATTCGAAGGTATGCAAACTGGTGGGCAACTATGTAGTAGATTTCTGAGCCACCCGTCCACCTCTGTTCCACGTACAAAGTCGATGGATTATAAATACGTTCTAGGATGTTCATCATATCGATCCTTTGTTGATAATCCGGGGAATGCATCACGGTCATAAACATGACTTGGAACACTGAGAACCTGTTCCATGCTTCATAATTCTGCAAGACAGCATCGAAAGTAAGGAAATGTTCTTAATAGCAACATTTGCTTTACTTCTTCTTATTAAGATTTCTTATAAAAACAAATCCTTCGTTGGGTCGCTCTAATACCAACTGTAACGTGTCCACCTCTTCCCTTTGAGGACACGTCTTAGCAGTCCATCGGAAAGAGAGTCTAGAAAGCTCCGCCTGGCACTCGCATGGAATGTTACGGGGTTGCGATCTAGAAATTTCTGGATCAGCCACGTAGTGGAAGTATTCGACCGTTCCCACTTAATATCGACCTGAATCAAGGTTTTCCCTAATGGTCATTTTCCTAAACGGCAACTAGCATCGAACCCCAAGCGAACTACTTTATGCAGAAATACCAGGGCCGAAGTGGATTCACGCTGCACTTGGTTCAAGGAGAATGGAAAACGAGAGGGATGCAAGGCTCGACCTCTCTGCCATAAGGCATAGTCCCATTCAGTTCCCCTAAAACAACATAAACTGGGATTATTGTAACCTAGACTCTAGGTTAGCGCCCTTGCTATTCATTTCCTTTGAGAAGATCTCCTTGCTGTCCATTACAATTGAGAAAAGTTCCCGGCCAACTAGGACCACCCATCGGTAGGACGGACCCATGGCCACATCCACTGCACTTTTCTCAAGGTTGCTTTAGTTGTCTAATTACCTACCACGTTTAGTTGGACATGCATCAAGCAGCTTCCTTAATTAGCCCATTAGACACTAGTTCTTTCACATTAGACACCGGTTAGACACCAG